>NW_011888907.1:3784249-3942709 GCF_000151845.1 Pteropus vampyrus | reverse complement strand
ATCCACTGCTCAGCTGTTGAGATAGGGAACTGAGGCCTAGGGGGGTAGGTCCTTTCCCATGGGTGCCCAGAACCTTCCCCAGCTTTTCCTGTCCTACTACGCAGGGCCACTATTGAGGAGACCTACTCGAAGGCGATGGCGAAACTTTCCAAGCTGGCCAGCAACGGGACCCCCATGGGGTGAGTGGGTCGTGGGTGGGGTGGGGGTCCCCAAGTTTGTGAGGCCCTGGGATCATCAGGAGTCTGCTTTTGGGTGGATATCTCTTTACATGGGTGATATGTAGGATAAGGAATCATCCCACATTTATAGGCTTAATTGGACAGAGGAAGGTATCTCATTCATTCACTCACTAGCGCATTTATTCAGTCAACAAATATTTACTGAGTACCTACTATGTGCCAGGTACTCTTTTAGGCACTGGGGACCCAGCCACCATTAAGACAAATAAAACCTTCAATCACCTTCATGCTGTGTTCATGCTGTGTACATCTGGGATGTGTGACAAAACAGACGTTAACCACAAACATGAACAAAACCCTTTCCCAGAGTACAAAGTGCTAGGAAGGGAATGAAATAGGAGCGTGAGAGGTTGGGTACTTCCTCTGGGATGGAATGAGACCTTGATAATGAGGAGTCAGCATGGAAGTGTCTGGGGGACAGAGACTCAGGCTCAGCTAGTGCAAAGGTCCTGAGGCAGTCATGCATTTTGCATGTTCAAGGAAGAGCAAAGAGGTTGCCATGGCTGCAGGACTTGGGCAAGGTGAAGATGAAATGGAGGTGGGTGCAGGGGCCCAACACACAGGTGACTTTAAACAAAAATGTGATGTAGTCTCACTGGCATTTGCAAAGTTCCCTGTGGCTGCTGTGGGGCAAAAGTTCCGTCAGGGGCAGAGATGGAGGCAGCAGAGAGGGAAGGCAGTGGGGAAGCTGGAGAGGGAATCTGCTGAAGTGGTAAGTCATCCTAAACTTGGCTTGGGCAGTTTGGGTCTTAGCTGCCTGTGGACCTCAGATGGGACCTGGAGTCTAGATTGAGGACTCGAGGGCCTCAGGGCCTGGATTTAAATTCCAGCTCTGATGTTCATTTGCTGAGGAGCCTTGCATGAGTTAGAGTCTCCTATGCCTCAGTTTCCCCATCACAGACCTGCCTTGTATGGTTACACTGGGATTAAATGGGTTAATAAGTGTTGATTCTTAGCAGGGCCAGGTGCACAGTAGGTGCCTGAGCCAATGCCAGCTGTACTGTTTGAGAGGACTCCAGGGGATTGGGCCTGCTGGCCCCTGAGTGTGACCTTGCCCATCTCCAGGACCTTCGCTCCACTCTGGGAGGTCTTCCGTGTCTCCTCAGACAAGCTGGCACTCTGTCACCTGGAGCTGACACGGAAGCTGCAGGACCTCATCAAGGACGTCCTCCGTTACAGTGAGGAGCAGCTCAAGATGCACAAGAAGGTATGTGCCCAGTGGGCATTGCCTGGGAGGACAGGCAGGGAAGGCCAGCAGCTCGAGGGAGTCTAGGCCTTCTGGGGCCTTTGAACCTCCGACCCCTTGTGTGTACCTCTGAGAATATTGGTAATTCCACAACATCACACCCAGGACCCTACAGACCATGGAACTGTCAGATATTTCAGACTCTCAAAATCCTAGACTAGTAGTCTGCAAACTGTGGCCTGCAGGCCAGATCCAGCCCACCACCTGTTTTTGTACAGCCCACAAGCTAAGAATGGTTTTTGCATTTTTTAATGGTGGGGGCAAAAAAAATCAAAAGAAGAATAATATTTTGTGCCATGTGAAAACGACATGACACTCAGATTTTGATGCCAGTAAATAAAGTTTATTGGCACACAGCCATGTCCATTCAGTATATGGCGTCGGTGGCCATTTTTGAACTGAATGTCCATGACAAGTGACACTCATTTACTGTCTGTCCATTTACAGAAAAAGCTTGCCAACCTCTGATCTAGAGCGTTAGAAGCTACAGATATTATTATTCAACATTTCCAGACTTGTTCAAACCAGAATCTTGGAAAATTCAAGCCTTCGATGCTCAGGATCCCCAAATATTTGCAGCTTGTAATTCTAGAGTCATAGGTATTGGCATTTACAGAGCCACGGAATCTGCAGTTTTAAACCACTGTTAAAAAGAAGAGTTGGTCCTGGTACTTCATTCTGTACACTTACAGGTGGTTAAGATGGTAACTTTAAGATGGTAACTTTAAGATGGTAATTTTATGTTATGTGTATTTTACCACAGTTTTTTAAAACTGGGGAATAAGGAAGTTTTCTGTGGTCGATGTGGAACAAATTGGGAATAGATTATAAAATGGAAAAAACAGTTAAACAGCACAGACTGCTACAATGTCATAAAAAAAATGGGCTAGAAAAAAGCTCATTTGCTTTTCATGTGCAGATTATTTCTGGAGACATATGGCGATAATAATGGGATACCTAGGCTGGGGATCAGGATGTGGGAGGTTTTTTCTGAGCTTACCTCTTAAAACTTTCTGAAATATGAGTTGTGTGTAAATATTACCTATTTAAAAAGTTACAATTTTTTAAAATTAAAGTAATACTCAGAAAAAGTTCTCGGTGGGACCTGGAATCGAATGATGTTTGGGAAGCTGGGAATTTTCACAGTCTACACTTGGGGTCTCAGGTCCTACGCCCCCCCGCGGAGGCTTCAGGTGGCACACATGCTCCCCCTTCCCCACCCCACAGTGCAAAGAGGAAGCAGTAAGCACCCTGGACGCTGTGCAGGTCCTCACAGGCGTCAGCCAGCTCCTGCCCAAGTCGCGCGAGAATTACCTGAACCGGTGCATGGACCAGGAGCGGCTGCGCAGGGAGAGCACGAGCCAGAAAGAAATGGACAAGGTGAGCACATGGTTGCAGGTCCCCAGCCAACAACAGCCCATGCAGGTCCAAGGAGTTTGGCAAGGGGTAGTGGGGGCAACCCGATGGGAGAGTGGAAATATCACAGAGTGATGGTCATTGAACCTGAGTGTGGCCACCACACCCTGGACGCCCGTACAGGGTGATGGGGCAGAAAGGTAGAGGGAAGTGTCTTGAGTGTTCCCTTCCAACTCGGTCGCCTCCCTGTGCCTCCTAGGCAGAGACCAAGACCAAGAAGGCAGCGGAGAGCCTGCGGCGATCAGTGGAAAAGTACAACTCAGCCCGTGCCGACTTTGAGCAAAAGATGCTGGACTCGGCTCTGGTAAGAACCAGAAGTCCATACTTTGGGGACCTACACATCCCTGGGCCCAAGATGCTATGGGCCTCAGAAGTCCAGAACCCCCCACACCCTCAACTCTCAGGAACCTTAGAATCACAGGTGTAAAGCCATCAAGTTCTAGAGCCAGTTAGCTATTGTTATTGTTGTTGACATTATTCCAAAAGTGAAATCCTTTTTGTGCCTCAGTTTCCCCATCTGTAAAACGGGAACAGTAATACTACCTGCCTCACAGAGTTGTTGTGAAGATTAAATGAGTCTCTCTATGTTAAGTTTTCAGACTAGTATCAGATGCATAGAAACTACTCTATGAAATATCATTATTATTCTATTATTATTGATAAAGTTTTTGAACCAGTTACAGCAGTGTTTAGAAGCTAAGAGTCTCCTGACATTTCATGGTGGCTGAAAGGCCTGGGTTCTGGTCTAGCCTCCATTCCTCACCAGCTATGTAACCTTTTACAAGACATTACACCTCTCTGAGTCTCTGTCCACCCAGATGTATGAAAAGCTGAAATCTCAGGATTAGGAATCCAATATTTTTTTCTGATTTTGCAATTCTTAGAGAGTTACAAATGATAGAAACCTTCATTCGAACTGACAAGAATTATAGGCTTAGGGAACTGAAAAGTTTGAGGGACGCTCCATGTACATGGCTGGATCCATGTACTCAAATGATGTTGGCAAGAAATTGTGCCTCTCTCCTTCTCAAGTCTATTTTCCTCTCTTGGGCTTCATTCCCAGAGATGCTGTGTGTGTGTGTGTGTGTGTGTGTGTGTGTGTGTGTGTGTGTGTGTGTGTGTGTGTGTGTGTGTTATAGCAAAGTGACACCAGTAGCCCCCACATGCATCCCATTAATTATTGACTCAAGGTATGAAACTGTCTTTTTTCCTATAGTTCCAGCAAAAGTCCCAGGGTAGATTCTCACTGGCCCTCCCCCAAACCAATCACTGAAGTCTGGGGGGTTAGAACATTCTGATTGGTCAGGCTGAGTCACATGACCACTCTTTGTAGCCTCTACCTTCCTATTTACTCCTCCTCTCCTGTCTCAGCGCTTCCAAGCCATGGAAGAAACCCACCTGCGGCACATGAAGGCACTGCTGGGCTCCTATGCCCACTCAGTGGAAGACACTCATGTGCAGATTGGGCAGGTGAGTGGGCCTGGGATGGGGAATGAGGGTGGAGATGCAGAAAAGAGGGCCCTGGCCTGGCCCGACCCAGTTACACATTCTGCCAATCTGGCCTAGGTTCACGAGGAGTTTAAGCAAAACATAGAGAACATCAGTGTGGAGATGCTGCTGAGAAAATTTGCAGAGAGCAAGGGCACGGGCCGGGAGAAGCCTGGTGAGTTGGGGTATCTGTGGGGGTTAGGCTGTGGGGCCATAGCTGCATAGAAAGAGTAGGATTCAGGTGGCAGGAGACTTCCCTGGGTTTGAGTTTCCACATCAGAAAAATGGGCTGATGACAAATCTAACTCTGTAGCCCAAGAAGAGAATTTGATGCCTGATCTTATGTGTAAATCTCACACCCAGATACCAGGGGCCTTGAATGCCAGGTTTGGTTGTTCAGACTTTACCCCAAGGGCCCAAGGGAGCCATGGAGGGTTGTTGAACAAAAGGCCAATTTGAAACTTCCCAGATGCAGGATCAGGGAAATGTTGAGAGCAAAGTTTTGGAGTCAGACCTGGATTTGAGTCTTTTCTTCATTGCTTGCTGTGTGAACTTGGATGTGTGTCTTGACTTCTCTGAGCCTCGGTTGCCTCATCTGGAAAGTGGGAATGATACTAATCCCCCCGATGGTGTTGTGAACGTTCAGTAATTTGATGCAGATAAAGGACAAAGTGTGTGCCTGGCACACAGCAGGCATTCAATAAATGCTTGCACACAGCCTATGTCCTCAAATCTAGTCAACCACTAAGGTCTGTTCTTTCTCTTTCGTGTCTCTATATCTCAGCTCCGATCAGGCTACTCTACCCCTCCTTGTGTGGGCCCCCACTCTGGCCCTTCACTGGCCCCAGATCAATCATGCATTGCTCCTACTCACACACCCTCCATGGCTCCTCAGTGCCCTTAGGACAGAGTCCCAACTCCTCATCTGACACTTGCGATCCAGCCCACTGCACAGACTTGTGGTCCATCCCCTGACCCACCCAAATTCCACCTAGAAATACCGAGAAAGTAGGAGTAACTCAGGCATCTCCCCGCCTACCCCAGTCCATCCCAAGGTGGGAGCAGAACCCTTGGCCCATCCCACTTATGACCATCTCTGGAACTGATTCAGCATCTTGCCTCATGCCCCAGACCCTGTGAGTTCAGATCCAGATACCACTGTGTGGCCAAGGGTGTACTGCTGCTCTTTCCAGGTCCAGGCTCCTGCCTAGCTGAGTTTCTCAATCTCTTCTGTCTCAGGGCCTTTGGACTTTGAGGCATATAGCGCAGCTGCCCTGCAGGAAGGCAAGTACGTCTGGGCCTGGATGCCCAGGCTGGACCACGGGATAAAGGGAGGCAGAGCTGAATGGGAAGGGGGAACCCCCAGGGGTCAACAGCACCCCTAATCTGTCCTCAGCAATGAAACGTTTGCGGGGAGCCAAGGCCTTTCGCCTCCCAGGACTGAGCCGGCGGGAGCGGGAGCCACCTGCAGCTGTGTGAGGAAGCACCCTGCCCAGCCCTGGCCCAGGCTATCCCAGGATCCTTCCCCCTGCCCAGGCTACCCCAGAAGTCCCCTGCTTCAGGAAGCCCAGGAGTATTCTTGTTCCAGGCTAGACCTCTGTCTCAGGCTAGCTCAATATCACCACTACCCAAGTTAGTCCAGAATTCTTCCTTTTGCCAAGGCTAGACCAGAGACTCCCTGCCCCATTCTCTCCCAGGATTACCCCTCCCCAGGCTGGTCCAGGATTCCTCCCTTTGTCAAGGCTAGCCCTGCTATTTCCCCCACCTAATCTATCCCAGAAATTCTTACTTTGCCAAGATGAGCCTGGGAATCTCCCTGCCGAAACTAGTACCCAATCCTTCTCCATGCCCATGGTTTCCCTGGATAGCCCCCATATTCTTCTCTTTGCCCAGGCTAGCCCCTAAATTCCCTGCCTTCTCAGGCCAGCCCTTCAGACTAGCTCCAGGGTTCCTCCCGTTCCACGCCATTTGAGAAGGTTCCATGTTCGGCTAACTCCAGATTCACTGCCCGCTGCCCCAGGCAAGCCCCAGGATCCCACCACCTACAAGGCTAGCTTAGGACAATACTGAAGTCCAACCCCCAATTGCCATGTCCAATGTTGGGGGCTGGAGGGGGTGCAGATGAGGTGGGGGAGCTGACACCAACATCTTCTTCCATCCACAGAGATTCTTTGGAGCCTGATTCAGGGGTGAGTACCATAGGGGCTGTTTTTAGGTCTGAGTCAGGCCTGAGGATGCTGGAAGGGCAGAGTGAGATGGGAAGTTCATTAGGGAAGAACCTGACTCACCACCTGTCCCCCCAGGCATGTCCAGAGGTGGATGAAGAAGGTTTCACTGTCCGGCCAGATGTGACCCAGAAAAATATCCTCCTGGTGCCCCCTGGGGGCAATTATTGGCACAGCAAGGACAACAGTGATCCCTCCCACCATTAGCAACCCTCTCTGTGTATGGGTGTGGAAGGGGAGTCTCTAATGTGAACAAAGCAAATCCAAATACAGACACCTGCCCTGTGGGATCAGAGCTTGGGCAAGAGGTAGAGAGGTGGGGCTGGGTTACCATAGAGAGGGAGCCAAGAGAGCTTCCTGAAGGAGGGGGCACCAGTGTTGGGGCTTCGCAGCTGAATAGGAATTCTCTAGTTAGGGCAGGGCATGCTTGTGCAAAGGCTTGGATGGTGCAGGGGGCAGGGTGGAATATGGTGTCAGGGCCAGGGATAGCCCCCATATTCTTCCCATATTCCAAGTAGTGAGCAACAGAATTCTTCAGGGCCTCAAAGGATTTGAGCAGGAAGGAATGTGGTCAGAGTCGAGGGCTGACTAGAGGGAGGCCCTGTGTTAGGATCTGCTTAGTCCCTTGACCTCAGTGCACGCACGGCCGAGCCCTCCCGCTTCTCATCCAGTGACTCCGACTTTGACGACGAGGAGCCCCGCAAGTTCTATGTGCACATCAAGCCCGCCCCAGCCCGGGCTCCAGCCTGCAGCCCCGAGGCAGCTGTTGCACAACTCAGGGCCACAGCTGGCAGCCTCATCCTCCCTCCTGGCCCGGGGGTGAGGCTTGGGAGAAGTGGTCCGGGTGGGTCTGGTGGGGCTGGCTGGCTGCACCTGACCTGATGCCACCCCCTTTGTCCACAGGGCACCATGAAACGCCATTCTTCACGTGAGTAGCCTGTTCAGGGGTTTCGATTTGGGGAGGAGAACGTGAAGGGGAGGCAGGGCCTGGAGGGTGGGTGTGGCTTCGAATCCCAGCTCTGCTGTGTGGCTTGGGGCAGGCTACTTACCCACTCTGATACTCAGTCTCCTTAAAGTGAGGTCATTATGAGAATTAAATGAGACTTAAAAGGGGTAGAGCCAGGAAAGAGCCAAAATCTGAAGACAGCTTGGCTCAAGTTCAAATCCCTCTCTGCCTGATTCGGTTGCCCTGGGCCTTGGTTTCCTGGTCTGTGGAGTGGGACGCACTGCAGCTAGGACAACAGGAAGGCTCAGGGAGGTCCATCTCTCATAGGGGATGCTGCTGGGAAACCACAGAGGCCTCGATCTGCCCCGAGGGCCAGCAGGTGAGTTCTACAGAGGTGGGACATCAGGCCACCTTAAGTGGGCAGGTGGGGGTCATCCCTCCTGCCTCTCTTCTCCTCTCTGCTGCCTCCTCATGTTTGTCCCCCCTTCTCTCACCCAGGCAGGGAGTTGAGACCATGCTGTTTTTGAGAGAGCACTTAATGATTCATTGGGTGAACGTTTATTGAGTGCCTGCTGTGTACTCGTGCCATTCTGGGTTCCAGGGATGTATGACCAAGACAGAGTCCCCTTCTCAGAGTCACATTCTAGCGGCTCAGATTTTAAGACTAACAAATAAGTTAGAGCATATTCAATACTTCTGTTATGAAGAAACCAAAAGCAAGTGATGTGATGGAAGCTAAGAGCGGGCGACTTCAATTGGGCCAGTGGTGAAAGGCCTCCGAGGTGGGGAGCAGACAACTTTGAGCTGAGTCCTGAAGAAAAGCAAGAGGCGGCCACAGGGAGAGCCGGGGGAATGGGAGGTCTGACCAAGAGCACGGTGCAAAGGCCCTGAGGTAGGAGGAGGCATGGAAACAATAGAACAGTCCTTCTTGTCCATTTTGTCCCCAGCTGTGCAGATAAGCAGCAATCAGATGAGCAAGTTTCCAAGAACCTCTTTGGGCCACCCCTAGAGTCAGCCTTTGACCATGAAGATTTTACAGGTGATGGGGGGTAAGGGCTTCAGGGGGCATTGGGTGTGGCCAGTGGGAGGATGGTTCAGGTTAATGCAAGGATGAGGGTGGGCTGGGCTGGAGGGAAGATGTGAGGGTCCTTTGGGGGTCAAATGAAAGATCACTGGGACCAGACCAGTGTGAGGGTGGCCCGGGCTACAATGCCCATGAACTGGGGGAACAGAGGGAGAGTAGGGCCTCGGTGGCGTGGGTTGGTAGATGGGGCATCAGTAGAGATGGAAGTGACCAGAGAGGGCGTGGCCTGGGGTGGGGGTGGGCACAGGTTTTGAATAGGGCGGGCCTTTCCTCGACATGGGCGTGGCCTTCAGGAAGATGATAGGGACTCCGCACGGGCAGGGTCTGGAGCTAGCCGCCCTATTTCCCCGCCAGGCTCCAGCAGTCTTGGCTTCACCTCCAGCCCCTCACCTTTCTCCTCCTCCTCGCCCGAGAATGTGGAGGACTCTGGCCTGGACTCACCGTCCCACGCTGCACCTGGCCCCTCCCCAGATTCCTGGGTCCCTCGCCCGGGAACCCCACAGAGCCCGCCAGGCTGTAGAGCTCAGCCTCTGGAGTCAAAGGGGACACGGCCCCTGCCGCCTTCGGACTCGGACTCACCACAGCCTATCGTACCCTCCCCAGGCCCTTGGGGGCTGGAGGCTGTTGCTGGAGGAGGTGAGTCCAGCGCCCCCCGCAAATCTGCGTTATCGGAGACCTGAGGGGAGGATTGAGTACCTACTGTGATCCGCTCCCGATATGGGTGCTGGGGATAGAGCTGGGACCCACGCAGGCAGAAACCCCACCCTTGCAGGGACAATCATGAAATGGATATTTAACAAGGCGGAAGGTGGCAGATGCCTGGTGGCACAAGGGTGGTGGCTCCCTGAGGAGGGACATCTGACCTGAGATTCAATGGAGATGAGGATGAAGCTCTATGGATATGGAGAAAGGGTGTTGTCAGCAGAGGGCACAGCCCGTGCAAGGTCCCTGGCATGGGAGCGGGCTAGTCCCCTTGAGGAACAGCGGGGAATCTAGTGTGGCTGGAAAAGGTGATGACAGGGAGGAGGGAAAGATGTCGGCAGAGAGACACGACCAGGCAGATGGAGGCCGCCCAGGGACAGAAGAGAGGAGAGGGTCCAGGGCTGAGCTGGGGCAGGGCTAGAGGCGGAGGGAGGAGGAGAGCAGACAGGAGTGGGCTCCTGGGGGTGTGTGAGGAGAATGGAGTCAGAGGAACTGTGGGTTGTGACCACACGAGGTCCCCAGCAGTGGTGACAGGAGTGCTTTGCACTGTCCACGGTTAGAGAAAGACCCTGGTTGGAGCTGCTTCAAGGGAGGGCCCAGGGGAAGGAGTGTAAACCATGAGTGTCGTCGAGTTGAGTTGTCTGAGCTTCACTGTAGAATAGGGATTTTCAACTGGGACAGTTCTGCCCCCAGGGGACACTTGGCAATGTCACCATTGAAATTTGATTGTCACCACGGGGGGGATGGGTACTACTAGTGTCTGGTGGGTTGAGGTTAGAGATGCTGTTCAATACCCTACAGTGCGCAGGATGGCACCACCCCAGAGAAGGACGCAGCCCCAATGTCAGCAGTGCTGTTGAGAAACCCTGGGGGAGAGAGGATCATGGCCTTGAGGGGTAGGTGGGAGGGGAGGTGGTGAGCAAGCATTTGTAGATGGAACAGAGCAGGAAACACTGGGGTGACAGGAAAGCGAGGGAAACTTGGGTATTACACCATGATTAGTTCACTTTGAAGGGTGACACTCAGATGAGGGCCAGGGTAGGAGGCCACCCTCATACTCTCATAGAAGGCAAAGGTCGTGGAATTGCTGAATGTTATATAAAACATTCTCTGCCAAATCCCCACTGTAGCGTGCCTGCCTCTTGAGCACCCAATCCTTGCTAGCATTCTCCCAGTGATGGAGAGCTCATCCCTTATTGGGCTACCAGTATGGTGTCTGGGAGGCTCAGGGTTGTGGATAACCTCTGCAGTTCTGTCTGGTATCTTCTCTGCAGCCCCAGGACTTCAGACCACCAGGGGTCTCCCCACAATAAGCCCAACTCCCAGTTTTGGGCTGAGTTCCTCCCCTGGGGAGGCATGAGAGGCCCAGGGCAGCATCTCAGCCATGTCTTTCTCACACTCATTCCCTAGATATGATGCCTGTACCTGCCGACCTTACAGCCAGGGAGGACCTGACAGCCCCACCCCGGAGACTCCGCTCCAGGAAGGTGTCCTGCCCCCTTACGCGCAGCAACGGGGACCTGGTACGGTGAGGGGATATGGCAGGAGCTGGGCTGGGAGTCGCCTCCAGGGTAAGCATCAGGACACTGCTCCTCGGGTGCTCATAGCCCAACCTGTCTCCTTCCCTTCCAGTCTCGTTCCCTGAGTCCCTCCCCATTGGGCTCTTCAGCCCCCAGCACTGTCTCAGAACGTTCCAGTTTCTCATCCCAGATAGGACACAGTACAGGTGGGTTTCACCCTCTCTGATCTGGGTAGGGGGCTAAATGATACAGTGGAGGACCTGTTGAAGAGGATGGGTTCTGGAGCCTGGGTCCTGTGCTCACTCTGTCTGTCTGACCCCCATTCCCTCCCAACCAGCCCCAGGAGTCTCCCGGGGCCCAAGCCCTGTGGTCCTGGGCTCCCAGGATGCCCTTCCCGTGGCCACCGCCTTCACCGAGTATGTCCATGCCTACTTCCGTGGCCACAGCCCTAGGTATGTGGTGATGGGGGGCAGTGCAGACCGTGACAGGCAAATAGGGCTCCGTGGGGGCTGTTTGTGAGTTCCACCCTAAAGGGACATCTCTTAGGTGTGTTTCATGACCCTTTTTACAGTGGAATGGCCTCGATCACTAGCTGAGCACCCAGGCCCCTGTCCTGAGGGCAGTGGGAACCACAGAGGACATTTGATCAGGGCTAGGCATTGATGTAGCCACAATTTAGAGGAACTCCTCTGAGGCTGCTGTGGGCATCAACCTGAAGGGACGAAGACCAGACAGACGCTAGGACCATGGAGAGGGTGCGTGAAGGATGAACTGAGGGACCAGGGATAATCTGAGGGTGGTGCCCAGCAGAAAAGACCTTCAAATCAAACCACAAAGAGGAAGAAAGTATTAGACCTGAGACCCAACCTAAGGACACTTACAAAACTGAATGTTTTGCTGTGAGCTTCCTGGTGGCTTAGGGGAAAAGAGAACTAGAGAAGGGGGTTATTCCTGCCTCCTCCAGCCCAGTGTGGATTCTTCCTGGTGCCTGCATTGCTGTCCAGGCAGGAACAAAAAGGAAGGAGGTTAGTGGTAAGGATGCTCAGTGTAGTCAGGGCCTTCCTGCTTCTGAGGGGCTCAGGGAGCCACAGGCTACAGTGGAACCACAAGAGAGGGGAGGATGGTGTGCCGGGTGGATCCCTGAGCCAAAACCCAGTCCCCTCACCTCTCCCCCAGCTGCCTGGCTCGTGTAACTGGGGAGCTGACCATGACCTTCCCAGCTGGCATCATGCGAGTATTCAGCGGGACCCCACCCCCACCTGTGCTCAGCTTCCGTCTTGTGCACACGGCCCCCATTGAGCACTTCCAGCCCAGTGCTGACTTGCTCTTCAGGTACTGTTGAGGGAGGGGGACAGAGACAGGGTCCCAGAGCCTAATGGGAGTCAGGAGCTCCCCAGCTCTGAATTCCTCCTCTGCCTCCCAGAATTTGCTGTGTGGCCCTGGGCAAATCCCTCCCTCTCTCTGGACCTCACTTTCCTGCCCTCCTTTCCTTTCCCCTCACCCCCTGCTACTCTTTGCTGGGCCCAACGTGAGCCCGGAAATCTGCATCTTTAGGAAGCCCTTGGGGTAGGTGGGATGCTGGGGGCCCTATAAAGATTTCTCCCAAGGGTGGGGATGATTATTCTGAGTCTCTGCAGTGACCCCTCCCAGAGCGACCCGGAGACCAAAGACTTCTGGCTCAACATGGTGGCCCTGACTGAGGCCCTGCAGCGCCAGGCAGAGCAGAATCCAGCTGCTTCCTATTACAACGTAGTGTTGCTGCGGTACCAGGTAGGGTGAGGGGATATGGCAGGAGCTGGGCTAGGGGTCGCCTCCAGGGTAAGCATCAGGACACTGTTCCTCGGGTGCTCACAGCCCAACCTGTCTCCTTCAGCCAGGTGGATGGGCTGGGCAGAAGGACGTAGAGGGGATGGTGGATGAGGGGAAGGAAGGGGGTCGGCGGGGCAGAGGGGGCAGGGAAGAGATGTGAGGGGCAGGATGGATAGGGAATAAATGGTGGTTGGGTAGGCAGTGTAAGACGCTAGGCAGTATAGATGGCATCATTATGCAAATTAGAAGTCACCCTGCACTGGCATCTATCCACTGAATGTTAGAATGAGCCCCTCTCCTGCCCTCTGCTGGAAGCATGGTGTAATACGGACTCCTATCTAGGAAGTCTCCAGGAAAGCACCCCTGGAGGTGGTGTGTGCAGTGCAGACTCAGGCTGGTTGATCGTGTGGCGTTACCAGATGGCCCAAGCTATGTCCTCTTTCCTGTCTCATTCCCCCTAGTTCTCCCGCCCGGGTTCCCAGTCCGTGCCTCTGCAGTTGAGTGCCCACTGGCAGTGCGGGGCAACCCTCACTCAGGTCTCGGTGGAGTACAGCTACCGGCCCGGTGTCACGGCTATGCCCACACCACTCACCAATGTCCAGATCCTGCTTCCTGTGGGGGAGCCTGTGACCAACGTCCGCCTGCAGCCAGCAGCTACCTGGTGAGGGCTTGCGGGAGTCCAAGGGAAACGCAGCCGTGCCCTCGAATCCCCAGACCTCCCTGTGATGCAGCAACTAAAGGGTCCACCCTGTGCCCCACCAGTCACTGTGAGCTCACACTGCTTTCAGCTGAGGATGGTGTTATTAACAAGAATAATAACACCAAGGGAGCTTCCTCCACGTCAGGCACATTCCATAGGCTCTGCACACTGACTGGCTTAAGGCTCTTAGCAGTCCCTCTGGGTGTGGAATGCCGTCATCCCCATCTATGGAGAAAAAACTCAGACACGGGGAGGCTAAATTGCTTATCTGAGGTCACATCAGGATTTGAACCCAACCCCCTGCTCTTGGCCCCATGCCCTCAGTCACTGCACAATGTTGCATTCATTTTGTATAAACGGTAGAACCTGCCACGATTAAGCCAGACTTACAGGACCAAATGCATCATCTAAAAATTCTGCAAGGCTGTAGGGCCCTCGGGGACCAGCTGCACCACACCCCACCCCTGTTTCACAGATGGGGAAACTGAGGCAAGAGAAGGGACCTGGCTTGGTTGAGTCATGTAGCCGAGAGGTGACTGAGCTGGGACCCTGGGCTCCCAGTGTCCTTTCTGGGGTAGACCTGACCAAACTTCTATTGCTGCCAGGAACCTGGAGGAGAAGCGGCTCCTATGGAAGCTTCCAGATGTGTCTGAGGCAGGCGGTGAGTTATGGTTGTGCATGAGGGCTCGGGGGTCTCAGGGGGAGGGCTCGTTTAAACTGGGAGAATCAGGGATGTGTTGGAAGTGGGGAAGTGTCATGGAGACAGACTCGAAAGGGCTTTGACAAAGCTGGAGGAGAGGCACACTGGGAGGGCGCACAGTAGGTGCAAAGACAGGCAGGGCTTCTTTGCAAACCACACACAGCACTATGGGCCACAGGAAAAGGGTGCAGGGACACAGGTGGAGGTCAGAGAGGCAGACAGAGGCCACAGATCAAAGGACTTGGGTGCAGGGCCAAGGAGGAGCTCAGGTCACAACAGGATTCAGGCCAGGGATAGGACACAGCTGACCTCAGGCCTCCCCAGGCTCTGGCCGCCTGTCTGCCAGCTGGGAGCCATGTTCAGGGCCCAGCACGCCCAGTCCCGTGGCTGCTCAGTTCACCAGCGAGGGGACCACTCTGTCCGGCGTGGACCTGGAGCTGGTGGGCAGTGGCTACCGCATGTCACTGGTAAAGAGAAGGTTCGCCACAGGTACACCCCGACCCTGCTGCCCTGCCTCCTGGGAGCCAGGCCCGTGCTGGGGGGTCAAGCCCCACCCCTCTGTTTCTGCCAGACTACAGGGTTGGGAAAGACACTTGGGGTGTTTGAGAAGGATAAATGGTTATGAGGGTGTGGAGACCTAGGATGGGGGTCACAGGCTGGGAGGGGTGGGCCCAGTGGGAGGGGTCAAGAAAGAAGATGCATGTATCTGGTCTGTCCCCTGGAGGGCGGGTGTCCTCGCAAGGATCCAAGGCAAGGAGCCAGAAGCCCCACTGCCATGACACCCTCACCCGCGCCCTGTTGTCCTGCCCCCAGGAAGGGCTGCTGGGACCCATGGGGCAGCGAGTTAAAGGGTATTTTGAGGAGAATTGGAGGATCCCAGGGTAGAGACAAGAGACCCCTCTCCCCCTCATGGTCCCATCCCCACAGGGATGTACCTGGTGAGCTGCTGAGACTGTGCGGCTGACCAGACCCCCGGCCCCAGCTCTGCACTGAGTCCTGGTGCTCGCCGACTGCTCCCTGCCTGCCTGCCTGCTGGACCCTGGGATCCCCACCAGCCTCCCCCAAGGCCCTGATTCTGTGGAGAGGAGCCCCACGCCCAGCCTGGCTGAGCCTGAGATTCACTCCCGCTCATGCCAACTTCCATGCAGGTCTTTGGACTTTTAATGTTCTTTGAATAAATACTTTATTTTCTAATAAAATAACATTTTCCTGCTCCAGGAAGTTTCCTTCTCATCGCCAGAGAGGAGAGGACGAGAAGACAGGTGTGGGTGGGGGGAGATCTAACATTCTTAATATTCCACATCCCCTCCACCCCTTCCCACTTAGCCTGTGCAGGTGATACTAGGAGAGAAAAATCCATACACACCCCCAGTCCCAGGGACACTTCCAGTTCTGTGGACTCAGAGCTGGGCTGGTGGAAGGGCCAAGGACTAGAGAAACCCAGAGGGAGACTTCTTAAGGAAGGGGCATTATAAATGGGGCTTTGAGGTATGAGTAGGAGTTTGAAAGATGGGGATGGGCACTCCAAGCAGAGAGAGATTGAATTGTGAGTTCTGTGACAAAGCAGTTAGTCAATACATGAACATCGGTTGAGTACCTACTGTATGCCAGGCAGTAAAGACCTAGCTGTGAGTAGGACAGAGCTCTTGGAAGACATGGGGCTGTGAGCTAAAAGGCCTTTGTTTAAAGCCTGCTTGGCCACCAGTAGCTGTGTGATTTTGGGCGAGTGACTTGACTTCCCTGGGCCTCTGTTTCCTCATCTGTAAGCCACCTCACTGAATGACTGAGGGGAGTTCACACACTTCAATGAGCACCTGGTACAGAGGAAGCACCACAGCTGTGCTGCCAGCTTTCATTTGATGGGGGCGGGTTGGGGGAGGGGCCTCAGTACAGGTGGGCAAGAGGCAGCCTGAGTGGGGCCCAGGACAGGCGTGGTAACCAGCATACTGTGGTTGGTGAGCGGATCTCAGCTTGGTGGAAAGTCCTGATGGACGTGTAGGGACCCTGGGTGCCTGACCCTGAGGCCATGCAGATCCCAGGGACTAAGCTGGGGCCAGATGGAGCTTAGGAAGCAGGATTTAGCCTGTGGTCTCTCTGGTCTTCCCAACCTGTTCTCCAAAGGGAGTAGGTGGGGAGATCTGGCTGTGCTTTAGTTTCTTCATCTGTGAAGTGGGGAGAAATTTTCTAGTTGGGAGGGGAGTTCTCAACTCAATGGATAGTCAGCACTGCTTGTATGGATGGTGGATGCACCAGTTGCATCAAATGGCATTTCAGGCAGCAGTGGCTTCAGTGCATGTATTTCCCTGCCTCAAACAGGACTTTGGAGCCTGTTGAGATGGGCCATCCCCTTTGCAGAGTGTCAGCCCCATCGAGGAACTAGAATCAAATGTCCAATCCTATGGGTATGCCCCCATCTCAAGTCTTTGCACACACACGTGTGTGTATGTGTGTGTGTTCACTCTCAGTGGCCTCAGTCTCTCCAAGATGGGTCCCTCTGCTATAGTCCTATGTGACTGAGTAACTGGAGTGCCATCTCCTTGTGATGGGTCACTATGAGAGGGGACGCTGTTTGCCACCACCTCCGGATGGCTTTAATTTGCTTTCTTCAGGTCACAAGTGAGGTTGGGTACATTTTAAAACATGGAAGGCATTTCCCAGGGTATGGCCTCTTAACTGCCTGGCTGTCCAGAGCTGACGTGACATGTACCAGGAGGAAGAGCGGGACACCTATTTAACTGGCCAACCCAGGGCGAGCAGGCTGGCATTTTATGCTATCCTAGTCTCCCACACCTGAAAGGCCCAAAACCTCACTGTGGGACACAAAATGATAAGGTCACTTGCTGCAGTTAGTGAGTGGCCTCATCAGGACTTTTTTTTAATTGAGGTGAAAATCACATAAAATCAGTCATTTACAGTGAACAACTAGGTGGCATTTAGTACATTCGCAATGTTGTGCAACCACTGCCTCTGTCTAATTCCAGAACATTTCCATCACCCCCAAAGGAGACTCCATCCCCATGAGCAGTCACTCCCCCTCCCCTCCCCCAGCCCTGACAACCACTAATCTGCTTTCTGTCTCTGGATTTACCTGTTCTGGACATTTCACATAAATGGGATGGTTGTAGCCACCAGCCCCCGATAGACACATGGACCACCAGAAACCAGTGAGTTATAGGAAACATACTCTTTATTCAGCCAGCTGGGTCTGCCAGGGGTACGCAGACCCCAAATTAAGCAGCCCCGAAATGTAGAGGTACAGGGTTTTTAAGCCCTAAACCCCATTCTTCATCCTGTTTGAACACACAAGTCTATTTTTCTTCTTTTTACTGTCAACCCACAGGTCGGTTGTGCAAGCGGGGGGGTACAGGAGCAGAAAGCTTATTGTTAGAATGTTATGTTCCTATGGGTGATAGCCTATGTTCTCATGGGCGATAGCCAAGCAGTAATTTTCCAGCCAGCACATTCCCCATTGGCCTTAGCAGAAAATCAAATCCTTGATTCTTCACGTGGAATTTGCTCATAGCCTCTATTTTGTAATACGAAAAGTTTAATAGAATTAATTCTCTTCCTTATATATGCAAACAAGAAATCGAGGAAACATGGGCCAAAAGTTAACAAGAGGAGGAGGAGGATTAAAGGTCCAGCTACAGCAGATAGAAGGGTTGTTAGCCATGGGGACCAATTGAATATCTTATGAAACCAGTTATCTGATTCTAGTCTTTGTTTTTCCCTGGCATCTAAATTTCTCTGTACTAGTAGTAAACTTTCTCTAATAATTCCAGAGTTATTGGCATAGAAGCAACAGGTTTCACCTAGAGCCATACATAATCTGCCTTGTTCTAAGAATAATAAATCTAAACCTCTTCTATTTTGGAGGACTACTTCTGCTAGTGAATCAATTTGAAGTTCTAGCCTGCTGAGGTCAGTTAAGTTTAGGGGAGTTCCTATCCTGACATAGTAAGGGGGTTTTGGGTTTAGGCACAACCAGCAATCTTGTCCTATGTCTGGGGTGGTCTTATTTAAGACCTTGTGTGTTGTCGTTAGCAAAGTTATTAATGTTCCTTCTGATTTTGGTTGTGGTTGGTCGAATGCCTGGGCTAAAGAGGAAAAAAGGAAGAAACAAAGGGTTAGACTTATGTATGCTTGAGTCTTAGTCTTAAGGGCCCGTCTTCCTGAGCTGTCCACTCTCGTGCTGCCTTCACATGGGAGTGATGAATCCATGATGGGATGCTGTCTACTTTAACTGCAGTGGGCGTTGTCAGGTAGACAGTGAAGGGTCCTTTCCATTTGGGTTCTAATCCCTTGGAAGTGAACTTCCGGATCCACACAGAGTCCCCAGGCTGAAACTGATGGGGAAGTCCGTCCCCCGGGGCTGAGTGGGCAGCACGAACCCGGGACTAAATCTCCTTCTGTATACTTTGAAGGGCCTGTAAAGACTTAAGACAAGGTTATGTAGTTCTGCCTTTTTCTCATCTTATCTTCTAGGTACTAAAGGTGGGGGTTTTCCAAAGAAAATTTCAAGTGGGGTGAATCCATTAACATATGGAGTACACCTGGCTAGGAGAAGAGCAAAGGGGAGAAGTTCTACCCAGGTCCCACCAGTTTCTAATCCTAACTTGACTAATGCCTCTTTCAGGGTCTGATTCATTCACTCTACTTGGCCCGAACTTTTGGGGCCGGTAGGCGCAGTGGAGTTTCCATCGCAAATTTAGGTAGCTAGCCAATTGCTGTGATACCTTTGCTACGAAGGCTGGCCTGTCATCCGACCCTAAAGTTCTGGGGAGACCAAATCGAGGGAGAATTTCTTGTAGTAGTTTCTTAGTAACTACTAAGGCAGTCTCTTTCCTGGTAGGGAAGGCCTCTAGCCATCCTGAAAATGTGTCTATAAAAACAAGTAAATATTTGTAGCCCCCCACAGTCGGGGTTATCTCAGTGAAATCTACTTCCCAGTGGTTCCCCGGATAAGTTCCTCTTTCGCTATGCCTAGATTCTTCTTTCTTCCCCTTCTTTGGATTAACTTGGGCACGAGCCGGGCATCGTGAGGCAATCTCCTCTGCAGTTCTTCTCCCTTCTAACAAGTGAAAGTAGGCGTCTAAAGCTTGGAGCATGTTAGTTCGCCCTAGGTGTGTGGTCTGGTGTAGTTGGTGGAGGAGAGTCCTTCCAAGGGCCGTGAGAGCCCGGTTTTTCCATCTGGGGTCATCCACCACCGCTATTGGTTCCTAGTGGCTCCCTTATCTTGAAAATATATGTTCTCTTTCGCCGTATAGGTCGGAGACGGAGGCAGTTCTGGGTAAGGGACAACAGTCAGTAGATGTGCTGGGGGCCCCACTGGCTGTTCTTGCCTCTGCATCAGCTCTACAGTTTCCCTCAGCCTCAGGACTATTCCCTTTTTGATGCCCTTTACAAAGAACAATAGCAAGAGCCTTAGGCATCTATATGGCTTCAAGTAAGGCTAAGATCTCCCCCTTGTTCTTGATGTCCTTCCCAGCTGAAGTCAGAAGCCCTCTTTCCTTGTAGATGGCTCCATGTACGTGTGCAGCGGCAAAGGCGTATTGGCTGCCAGTGTATATTGTGACTGCCTTATCCTTTCCCCATCTTAGTGACTCAGTGAGGGCGATGAGTTCTGCCTTTTGAGCAAAGTCCTATGGGGAAGAGCTTGTGACCAGATGGTGCCAATTAGAGTTACGACCGCTGCCCCAGCATACCTCCTTCCTTCCTGCATGAAGCTGCTCCCATCCGTGAACAGAACTTCATCGGCCTCAGGCAGAGGGGAGTCTTTGAGGTCTGGCCGCGAGGAACACACAGCATCAGTGAAATCTATGCAGTCATGAACGGGGGTCTGGGGGTCTGGGTCCGGCAACAGATTGGCTGAGTTGATGACAGTAGCTTCAGATTTTAGCCATATGTTTGGGGTCATCTGGTGCCTTTCTGTTGTTGAACACCCTCTGGGCTATCTCAACAAGTTGAGACAGGTTCATCCCTGCAAAACCTTCTAATTTTTGCGATTTACACCTGATATCAGTGGCTGCCTGAGTAGCAAAGGCTATATTAATTGCCCGCTGGTTCTCAGGAGACTCAGGATCAATGGGGGTGTATACCCGGTACTCCTCATTCAAGAAACACTCCAGGGGATTCCGGAGGTCCCTGTATAACTTCAGTTACTTTAGAAAAGTTAGTTGGCTGACGAGCAGCCATTCTAATTCCCCCAATTAGAATCTGGTGGTACCGATCTAATCTGGTGGTACCGATCTAATGCCGTTCTCCCTGCCTGAGAATTGTGTCCCCAGTCTGGGCGGGTGGAGGGAAATTCCTCCTCAATCTGTTCCCCTGCCTCCTCAACTTTCCTCCTTCCCACAGCTATCTTTTGTGTTTCAGTCCAAATGCAGAACGTGTCCGCGTTCTTCCTCGGTGAAGAGGGTAATTAAAAGCTGTTGGCAATCATCCCAGGTGAGGCAGTGAGTCTGAAAGCCACTTTCTAAGAGTCCCATTAATGCCTGGGGTTTCTCAGAGAAAGGCGGATTCTGTGCCTTCCTGTTGTACAGGTCCTTAGTCGAGAAAGGCACATAAACCCTAAAGGGCTTGTCTTTGTGATGTCCCTGGGGTGGTGCTTCTCGCAAGGGGAGGATGGCTGGGGTGGTGGTATCGGCTGGTGCCCCACCCGGAGGCGGAACAGGAGGCCCATAGGGGTTACCTGCCCTTGTCTGAGGAGGTGAGGTGGTGCTATTTGGCCTCTGTGGTCCTGGATTATAGGGTGGGGGAAGGTCACTGTCCTCTGGTGGAGATTGGAGGACTGAGGGACTGGGCTGTCTTGGAGATTCAGTTGCCGTATGTTTCAGGGTGCCCACAACTAAGACTCGCACCCCCAGAGAAAGGGCACACCGGCGAAGCCAAGGAGGGGGGTTCTGAACAAGGTTTAACCATTGATCAATGTAGGGAAACTGATCGGGATGTCCCCGGGTCTCCCATGACAATCTTCCAAACATTCCTCACTAAACCCCTGTCGAAAGAACCCTCTGGAGGCCAGTTTACATCAAAAGACAGCCACTCAACTTCACACAATGTTCTTAGTCGGCCTGGAGAAAACTTTATGCTATAGTCAGCTGCCTCTATAAACTTTTCTTTGAAATGTTGTAGGAGACACCACAAGGGTGTCTTCTGTGAACTTGGGGCCTCCCGCCATCGCTTGTGCGGAAAACATAAGACAGAGACCCAGACAAGAACAATTACTGGGTCGTAGGTGGACCGGGAGAGGTCCGCCACCTATAACCTAGACAAGACCAAAGACAATAGACAGAACCCGATAACAGGGCACAGGAGGTGGCGTCTTGCGGCCTGGCCACGGTCCGGGAGAATGACTGCGTCCAGTCTCTGCACGGACCCCCGGTGACTGGTCAACAGAAACAGGAACAGAAAGGTACCTTTTATCCAGACGTCGAGGCCTCGGAGATTCTCGTTGGGACCAGGAACAAAGAGTGTGTCCTAAAGGTTGTGTCCTTGACGATTGTACTGACCCCGTCACGGCATTCAAGGGCCCTGGAACGTCTCAGGTTGGCCACCCCTTTGAGTCCGTAACAGGGACAGCAACCGCTTTGGAGGCCAGTTCCTGTCTTAGATCCCAGGGCCACTTCCCGAGATCTCGCTGGGGCCTCCAAATGTTGTAGCCGCCAGCCCCCGATAGACACACGGACCACCAGAAACCAGTGAGTTATAGGAAACGTACTCTTTATTCAGCCAGCTGGGTCTGCCAGGGTCATGCAGACCCCAAATTAAGCAGCCCCGGAATGTAGAGGTACAGGGTTTTTAAGCCCTAAACCCCATTCTTCATCCTGTTTGAACACACAGTCTATTTTTCTTCTTTTTACTGTCAACCCACAGGTTGGTTGTGCAAGCGGGGGTTACAAAAGCAGAAAGCTTATTGTTAGAATGTTATGTTCCCATGGGTGATAGCCTGTGTTCCCACGGGCGATAGCCAAGCAATAATTTTCCAGCCAGCACAGGATCACATAACATGTGGTCCTTTGTGTCTGGCTTCTTCCACTCAGCATCAGGTTTTAGAGGTCTGTCCATGTTATAGCATATGTCGATGTTTCAGTCCTTTTTATGGCTGAGTAATATTCTACTGTGTGAATGAATCATGTTTTGTTTATGCTTTATCAGCTGGTGGACGCTTGAGTTGTTTCCACCTTTTGTCAATTGTGGCTAGTGCTGCTATGAACTTATACACACAAGCGTTGGTGTAAACACCTATTTTGGATTCTTTTGGGTCTCTACCTAGAAGTGTAATTGCTGAGTCACATGATAATAGTCTGAATTTGAACCCGGGCTTTGTGGCACCAGATTCTTCCCTGAGAACTTTGGCACCACTCTGGGAGTCTCTTGTCCTCCTGCTCTTGATATGGTGTTTCCTGGACAAGCAGGGCTGGGTGTGTAGAGCTCACTCACTCCATGACTAGATATCTGGAGTGCCTGAATGTTTGATTAGTGTGGCGCGAGTTTCCTGCCACACCACAGATGGGCCCTGCCTGGTGGGGGAAGATAGGTGGGGTCGCTCTGTCAAGATTGGGCATTTGAGTTGAATTCAGGCTCCTTCCTGGCACCCAGGAATTTAGGAAAACTGGGGGTCCCATGGGGTGGTGAGGACTGTGAACTTAGGTCCAGGAGCTGATGCCCTGCAGGGGAAGACTGGGCCCCACCTGGCTCCAAATGTCAAGCATTTATTTTGATAAAGTAGTGCTAAGTCCAGTTTGAAGCAATGACATTTCACAAGTCACCTTTCTTCCCAGCATTGTATATCATGCATTTGGTCTATGCTGAGCACACTCCCCAGACCTCTCCCAACTAGATGAGCCAGGGCTCAGTTCCTCCTCTCCACAAATGGGGAAACAGAGGCACAGCCAGGACCTGCCCTCTCTTCTCAGATGAAACATGGCTGGGGAAGGAAGTAGGGAGTGACTTGAACCATCACCTGGTTCACCCCTGTGGACCCAGATCTTCCAACCCCAATATGTCAAGAATGGAAACCTAGAAAATTAAACGCAGCACCCGGTGGGACGGGGGGCCAGGTTCAAATCTTCACCAGCCCCAATCCCAAGAATCTTCAAATCGGACTTGCATCTTCCAGAGCCTTTCCGAATGCCAGCATGGCCTCTGATGTCTGGGGGCTCAGGACAGGTTTGAGGGCTGGAACATTCGAACCCGCTACAGAGACCTGAAGAGCTATTGGGTTCAACCTGTCTCCATCCCTCTTTCAATCCTTTCTTCATTGAACACAAGGCGCTGGCCCGGGCCCCCTGGCCCGGGCCCCCCGCTTGGGGCTGGGAAGCTGTGCCTTGCACACCTCCAGTGGCTGGGATCTCACTCTTTGGTTGTGCGTCAGACCCAGGTAGAGTCTTGAGCCCCAGAGGACAGGGGAGTCCAGAAGAGCACAGGTCGGGGCGGGAGCGGGGCTGGTTGAGGGGGAAGGGGCAGGGCCAGGGAAAGAGAGGGCGGGGCCCGCAGGGGGAACCTCCTTTCAGTCGCCGGGAAACTCGGTCCAGGCTGGGAGAGAGGTACTGGCTGGAGGCGAGGCGCGGAAGCAAGCAGGAAGGATCAAGGTCGGGAGGGTGCGGGGCTCGCACTCAGGTGAAACTCTTACTCCTGGTCGCCAGCGAAGAGGAGCAGGGGTCGGGGACTGGACCGTGTCTGAGGGTGAGTGTCGGGGTTCCCCGAGGACCTGGTGGACTCCTCCGTGGTGGGAAGGAGGAAATGGGATTCTAAGGGAGCTCGGCAGCTGCGTGGGATTGGGTCTCCGCACGCGTTTACCGTGAAGCTGCCAGGAGATCCTGGACACCCCCTCAACCCTCCACTCCTGCCCTCATTTATCCCTAATTGTAGCCCGGGCTTTTCCAAGGCCAACTCAGGCCAGGAATAGCACCCCTGGCCCCAGGTGGGGTTTCTTCTTGTTTCTTGAAAAAACCGCAGCTGACTCCCTGGCCTCTTCCCATTGTCCCCAGCCTTGCTAGGCACTGGGCCATGTTCAGATCTGAGGACCCCAGCTCACAGCTTTTCCTGGGATTCAAGACCCTTGCTCAGCCAGTGACTGGTTGTGTGGCTTGGGCACTTTGCTCCTGGTCTCTAGACATGCCTCAGTTTCCCCTGAGGTAGAACAATGAATGACCCAGCTTCCATGAGGATGTACCAGATGTTCAGCAGACAGAAGCTTTTTATAATCAGGGCACTTCTGGCCACTGGGGGACCTCAAGAGAGTGACCTTATGTCTCTGAGCCTGTTTCCCTAGGTGTCAAGTGGCGCTCATGGTATGGGACTGTGGTGAAGGTGAAATAAGTTGATAAGCCCTACAGCCACTCAGTGGGCACCCAGGGAATGTCAGCCATCGCAGCAATAACTATATGATTAACAATATTATTATTATAATTATATCATTAGCCAGGTTCCCAACCAACATTCCCTCTGGCTCAAACTTTTTTTCACATGGCCACTTTTCAAATAGGGAAACTGAGGAACCCACCCACCCTCCCACTGCCTTGATGCCAGGCCTCCTGTTGTTCAAATATGGGATTCAAGGCCCAAAGGGAGCTAGCAGGATTTGGGGCCCGCCCTGGGGCCACTGCTTTCTCTCAATGCCCTGTGGGCTCCCAAGGCTGCCACCACACCAGGCAGGGCTGAGGAGTCTGGAGGAAGGGATGTGGCCCCTGCATCAAACAGCTGGGGCTCCACCTGGCTTAGGTGATTAGTTGATGTTTGTCCAGCCCAGCTTGGACACTCTCCCTCACCCCCAGGGTGTGGTGACTGCTATCAGATACTCTGGCTGTGGGGAAGCCAAGAAGGGCCTGAGACTTCTCTGCTCCAGGCCAGAGCTCAAGGAATTCAAACAAGCTGGCCTGGCTCCAGGAGATAAGGTGTCACTGGTGACTTCTTTTCCTGCCACTCCCCTCTAACGTCCAGATTGGGGCAGCAGCATGACTGTGAAGCAGGGGGGATGCCCATTGTCAACTCTCCTTATCGTAATTGCCCCACCCCCCATGATGGAGAGCTCACTATTGACATAGCAAACTAAAGGAAGTCCAACCAGGTGGTGGGTGGTTAAAGGCCGAGATTGGTTTCCCACTTGACCTTCTTTGAATGAGTTCTTTGACCTCCCTGGCCTGTTTTCCTATTCATAAAAACGAGTCTACCTCAATCTTACCTCCCAGTGCAGGTGTGGAGTGTAAATGAGCACATGATGGAGAGGCCACACAAGGGACCTGATGTGTTAACTCTGATCCTAATTATGCTACTCACTGTGTTCTCATTCATGACATTGATCTCTGTGTGACAGAAATAATGTGGAGACTGCAGGGCTCTAAACACAAGGCCTGGAGGAGGGCCCTGACTGGCCTAAAGGTCTGGGGTCCTTTAGGAGATTCCCAGAGGAGGGGCCCATGAGACCTCAGTTTCCCCGTCTAGGAAATAAGCCCAGAGATGCTTTTTGAGGCTTGACTGGGGCAGGGCTGGCATTTAATCAGGAACTTCTGTCCAGCCTCAGATTACTTCTGGACCTTTCCCAGGTGCCCTAGGCAGTTTCTATAGTAAGGGAGGACCAGGTCATCAATGAGTAATCTGTGATAATCCTAGGACCAAAAACAGGTTTTGAAGATCTAAAGGGTTTATTTAACCTTTCTCACCCCACCCCTTCTTCTACGCTCAAGCATTCACAAATGCAAATGTCAGGTATATGTTTGCACAGGCCACCTGCGCACATAGTTTGATAAAGCCAAGTCTGCATAACATGCCTCTCTAAAGAATTATCTTTAGTGGGCTTTTTCTTCTTCTTTTTCTTTTAACAAAAACCACTCATGCTCCTCATAAAAAGGGACCACCCCATCATTACATTACTTGTAACATCATTACAAGCTGTTACAAATCCGTGAGGGATGACCCTCAAGTTCAGCAGGTCGAAGTCCAAATTCCACCAACCCTCCTTGGACTCATTGGTCTGTGTGACCTCTGGTAGGTGGGTGTCCTCTCTGTGCCTAGCTTGCCCACCTGGGAACTGGAACCGAGGGCCCCCCTGGAAGGTTCAGCAAGAGTCACAGGAGCTTATCCACAGGCCAGGGACTCATGCCCTTTCCTGTAAGTTCCCCAACTACTATCCTTGAATCTCCAGAAAATTTGTCTTGTGCACTGCCTCTCTGCCCCACATTAGCACATCAGCTCCATGAGCACATGGTTTCTCTGTGTCAAGTGGTCTGTGTGCCCAGAACCTAGACCAGGGCGTGGCACACACCAGATGCTCAGAGAAGTCATTAGTGTGCAAGTGATAATGGTGGCTGATGATATTACTATTGTCATTGTTGGCACTTCATAAATGAGTGATTTGTAGCAAAGATCACTGCTTAGTCCTCTAGCCTTTCCAAGGAGTCTGGTCATTAGGCACATAGATGGGGTTCTTCCAAGTGCTTCTGTCACCCTTACCCCTCACCTCTCCTTTTTGCAGTCCCAGAATTTTCCATGACCCAGTCAAATTCCAGGGGACGGTTGGTGAAAGTGCAGGAGCAATGATGACCACAGTGACACTGATATTCAGCACCTGCTGGGGGGGTGAACAATGAGTTGCATCTGACACCATCCAACTTTGCAGGCTAGGATGCTGAGGCCTAGAGGTCCCAGGATGGTCAGCAGCCAGGTCGAGACGTCCTTTCCCAAAGGCCCCCACAGCTGCTTCAAGGGCATCAGCCCTCTCAGTCCTCTCAGCTGCTGGGTGAAGAGGCAAGAAACTTTTTTTCCTGAGTTGGATACTAAGACTCAGTAAGTCAGCTGGAGTTTGAGTCCCTGGAGCTGGAGCTGGGGTGGGGAGGGCGGTGAGGGTGTGTCTGATGGGTCCAGAGAAGGATCCAGGACTCATCCTCTCTGAACCTCAGTTTCCTCATCTGGAAAGTGGAAGCATCATGTGGGAATCACCTTGAGGCCTCCAAGTCAGTGTCAGGCAGGCCTCCCATGGTCTTAAGATAGCACAGGGTGAGGAGTGGGCAGGTCCAGGCCCCGAGGGTGTGAGCAGGTGGGCCCTTCGCACTCCCTTCTGAGTCTCAGCCTCTCTGCCTTCCCTGCCTCCCCAAAGGCAGTGACACTAGCAAGGTAGACAGGACAGAGTTACCTGGAGCCACACATGCCTGAAGCCTTACCAGTCCTTGGCTGTCAACTTATGGTATAGACAGAGGATGTGTGGCCAGAGTACTGTCATCAATGGAGAGAGACTCCTAATTAATTCTGCTGAGTGGTCAGCCCCTTCTATATACTGTAGTATCTCATTAATATTCAACAAGTCATTAATATTTCATACTGTATATGCAATGAGTCATGAATATTCAGTAGCCATGTATATTAGTGCCTCAGGACTGTTCAGTGGCTTGTTCATATTCATTGTGACAATATGAATATTAATTTGTGCATCATGAATGTGCCTTGCAACTATTAATTGTTGCCTTACCATTATGTTGTATATCGTAAATACTGGGAGCCTCCTGCATATTTATCAGGTCATTAATATTCCGCACTTTGCTAACAATCAGTGCTTCTTGCCCATTAAACTCATAATGAATATTTCAATGTCATGAATATTGGGCTCTTTAGCACATTAGAAATATTTGGAGCCTCCTAGTACTACCCCCTGAATCTCCTGAATTCTCCCAGCCCCTCCGCCCCTACTTATTTATGTGGCAGCCGTCACCTGCACTGGGGTTACGCTAAAGCGAAGCATGCAGAAATGGCTGCTATTAGGTGGGTCCTCGTTAGTATTTTTACCTTAGGCAACGAACACCAGTGAGTGTCACATGGGGACACAGCTATTGGGGTAAGACATCGGGTCCGACTTCTGGGGCTCTAGGCTGGTTGAGGAGATGGACAGGAGAGAAATGAGTAGATTTGTCCAATGTGCTGACAGCTGCAGAGAGAAGCAGAGCCGGGGCAGGGTGTTTTAGCTGGGAGGTTAGGGCCCCTCTAAGGAGGTGATTTCGGGCTCAGTCTGAAGGTCAGGGAGAACCAAGGGGAAGAGCAGGAGGATAGGGCATCCTAGGTGGAAAAACTGGCAGCGTAAAGGCCCTGTGACAGGGCTGAGCCTGGGTGGTTGCTAAGGAGCTGTGAAGAGGCTCATGTGGCTGGAGATGACAAGCAGGGCAGAAGTCACTGAGGCAGAGAAGAGCTGAGAGGTTCTATACCTGGCAGATGTACCTCAGGGCGAGGCTCTTGGGTCTTGGCCAATGAAAACATGTGGCTTTTCCGTGGATACTGGAGGAAGCAGATTCTGGGTAATGATGAAATCGCACTGGTATATGGAGGGCAAACAGCCCCAAGCAGGATCTCTGGCAATGTCCACTGGTGCACAATCCCAAGTGACCCCAATGTGTGTGCATGTGAGGGGGGTCTCTGCACACTCATGTCCTGATGAGGAAACAGGCTCCGAGGGGAAGCAACTAGCCAAGTTCAACTCAGGGCAAAGAGGGACCACACGACAATGAATCTGATCTCTCCGCTCCCTGCTCGCACACCCTCCATCTCAGCCTTGCATTCGATGTCTTTACAGAGTCTGGCCCCACATCCCCTAGCCTCATAAATCACTCACTCTCCGAATTCTACTTTTCAGCAAAATAAACTGTGTGCAGTTCCTTGAAAACGGCTGTTTTCCTTCCCCTCCATGCTGTTGCGTTTGTTATTTTCTCCACTGGAATGCCCTTTGGTGAACTCCTATACATCCTTCAAAGCCTCAGCTTCAATATCCTGGCCCCTTCTTCTGGCCCAGCCCTGATCCCACATGCGTCTGGATTTGTCTTCATCAAATCAGGGGCTTCCAGGAGGACAAGCCAGGGATTGAGGCATCTTAGGTTCCCCAGGACCTATTTGTTAAATAAACCAACAAATGAATAAATAGTTTTCATATGTGTGTTTTGGGATAAGAGCTGCTGAGACCCTTCTTAGAGCCGAAGAACCTGGAGACAAAATGGGTTGTTTCTGTAGTAATGCAAGGCACCCACTTGGGACAATTCTCTGAGCCCCACTTCCCCATTTATAAAATAAGGGTGACAGTTCCCCCAGAGTTGTTCAGACCCCATACACTTCAGAATAAGCAGCTATTTGGGCTTCAGCAAGTCCAGTCATTTTGTTTTACAACGAGACCTGGAGGATCTTGGGTGGGGATCAGGTATCCAAACCCAAGCCTGAGAGGAGCTTCTCATGGCCACAGAGTTGTTGCCCAATCACTTGGAGGAAGTACTACCAAGAGGTGCCCATTCCTCAGCAAAGCCAAGACCCTAACCCCAGCATCTCCCACAAAAGGCGTGTGGTCCCAGCCCCTTCAGATGGTGAGACCTATGAGGACAGGTTGGTGACTACCTAGGGTATAGCCCACAGAGGCCCCCAGTGTGGTTTACTGGGCCAGTGAATCCTCAGCACTCCCAGGCCCGCTGAAAGGGAGGCCCAGTAGTTCTTTCTCATGCCAGTCAGGATGTAGGATGTTGTGAGATGGATGATATTTCCTGCTTGAGGTTTTAAAGGGCTGCGAGTTGGCAGGGGGCCTTGGCGGATGGAAAAGGGAAGCAAATCTTGGATGCATTAATGAAGGTCTAGAGTGTGGGGGTGGGGGTGGGGTGGGGAGCAGCGGAGGAGAAGCGAGCCTCCCTCCCCTGCCTCTGACTTGAATTCTTAGACCTGATCAGGAACCTCACGGCGGTGGGGAGGGCGGGGTAGCCCTGAGATCCCTCCATTTAGAGAAACCATAGACCTTGTAAGAAAAAGTTAGGAATGCAGGTTGCCAACAAAGAATGTTTCATATGCAAAGAGTTCTGACAAGAAAAAAGAATTCAAGGAAAAGAACAGACATTAAAGGAATTAATTAAAACCAAATGGCCACCCCAAGAAGTTCTATTTTGCCTTGATACCCTGATCCCGGTAATCTGAGCCATTTAGTTCTTTTACCTCCTTTCAGGCCTTCCCCCTCTTCAATGCCCAGATTCAGGGTGAGTTGTAAATATTTGTATTTGCTGAGGTGTCTTCCTTTGTTTTAGAGCCCTCATTTAGAATTTATGAAATACATTCCCAGTGAACTGATTCTTGGCCATTTAGGTTTGATTTTTCTACTTAATAAATGTTTAATAAATATATAAATGATATATAAATAAGCAATAATAAATCCCATAAGTACTCCCTCCATGTGGTGAATTTCTATAAACCTACATTAAGGTTCTTTACTCACTGGTTCTCTTCTGACTGTCCTTTATTTTGAGTTCTCTATTCTGGTTTCTGTCAGTTTAGACCAGGATTTCTCAGCCACAGAGCTTATGTTCTAGTGGGAGAGATGGACAAGAAACAATACATTTTAAAAGTTTCATATATTTTAGAAGATAAGCACTATGGAAGAAAGAAAAGGTAGAATGGGACGGGGAGAGGGGGGTCGGTGAGATGGTGTATCCTGAGGAGGCCTCCCCAAGAAGAGGACATCCGAACAAAGGAAGGAAGTGAGGGAGAGAGCTGTGTGCAAATCTGGAGGAAAGCATGCCAGGCAGAGGGAATACCTGTGCACAGGTCCTGAGGCAGGGCCATGCCCAGCATGTTCAAGGTTAAGATCTTCATAACACTCATATATATAGAGTTCATTCCCCCCTATTTTACATGGAGGCTCAGAGAGGTCCAGCTTCTTTCCCAAGGTTACACAGCAGGACCTAGAATCTGAGCCTCGTTTCTGGGTGGCATATCTAGAGAGGCCTGATTCAGGCAATGTGCCAAGAGAGCAATGGGCATGTTGGGGAAGTGGCCTCATGGATTGGGGAGGGAAGCCCTGTCCCTACCTCCAGCATCAATTAGTCGCTCTAGATGGAAATAGGAAACCACTTTCTTGCTCGCTCCCAGGCAATAGCTGGCTAGGGTTGCTTGGGGCAGGAGGGGGTTCATCAGAACTTCATGACTGCCTTATACTGTTCCAGGTGCAAGTGGGGAGAACAAGGAGACCCCAGACCAGCACAGATATCTCGAGGCAGACTGAGGTAAGTGCTGAGGTTTACATATTCATTCAACAAACACTCATTGAATGCCCACTAGGTGCCTGGTGCTGGGAGTTCCCTTCATGCCTGTATAACCTTGTGAGTTGGGGGTTGTTTAGATGCCCCCTTTATAGCTGAGAAGGCCAGGGTGTGGAAGGCATGCAGCCAAGAAGTGATAGAGTTGGTACTTAAACTCAGGAATTAAGGTCCAGAGTCTGCACCCCTCTGGGATGAGCCAATAAGTGTTTGCTGAATGGGTAAGTCCTGCTTGGGTCTAATCGAGCACTTTCATGCTGCACTAAAAAAACAGATCCTCAAATTTAGGGGTGAAAACAGCGCAGACACCACCTTTCCAGAAAAAAGGACTTTGAGGGAGTCCAGGGAAGCCTGGGACAGGGACCTGGAAGGGAGACCAAGGGCTCTGCCTGGATAAGGAGAGGGAAAGTTTCAGGAGGAGGAGGAGAATTAGAGCTGGGGCTGGAAGGATGAATATTTGCCAGAGAGAAACTTAATGAGTTTACTTTTATTCATAAATCAATTCAAACACTCCCTGCTTCCCCCATGTGTCTACTTCATGCTGGGTGATACCAGGACCCCCCAAGAAGCCACCAGCCTTGGGAAGACAAAGCCAGACACAGACACCCCCATGGGATCAGGACTGGGCCAGAGTGGGAGACAAGGTCAAAGGTGCCAAACAGGGAACCAGGACTCTTCCTCAGTGCTCAGATAGAACTTCCCAGAAAACGGATCATTTAAGATGGGTTTTAAAAGAGGAATAGAAGTTTGACAAGGAAAATAGCTTTGTTCTGAGACATGCTGGGCCTGAAGGGTCTGTAAGGGGCCAGGGGCCATGCTCGGGTCACAGGATCATTAAAAATTGTCAAAAATAATGAATAATGATTATATCAGAATCTCAGAACCTCAGAGCTTTCTAGAGGGGCAGGTGAAAAGGGGAAGCAGCTCTCGACTGATAAAATGAGAGTTCTCTTAGAAAATCGGAGCCCACAGGGAGGCAGGGACATGAGGGGGATCAGGTTGGATTGGGAGGGAAGTGATTCTGGGCACACTGAGTCTGGGGGGCTCATGTTGGCATTCCCAGTGCCTCAGTTTTCTTTGTAAATATTAAATCTGCAGCAGGGCCTGGGCAGCTGTCAGAGCCAGCCAACATGGGTTGGGGTGCTGGAAGAGGTGGGGTGCTGTGGATGAGGTGAGAGTGAATCTCACTATTTTACCAACCTGAGCAACCGTAGGCAGCAACCCGATGCCGGGGTCCACGGGTAGCTCAGAAAAAGTGCTTGCCCATCCAGGATCTTCAGTGAGTGTTATTCTCCCCAGAAACGGCCTGGGGACCCATTGGACCAATCTCAAACCTTGGTGACCAGGATGAAGTGTCTCCGGCTCCTGCGGACAGGGGCGGCTCTGGCTGTGGCTCTGGCTGTGGCCCTAGGCACCTTCACTCTCTTCCTCCTCTGTCCGCATATGTCACCACCCTCCTACCCGGACCTGAAGGAGCCCCCGGTCACCCCCACGGCTCAGACTAGGACTCCTCCGCCCTCCCGGCCCCCGCCCGCCCCCTGCCGGGCGAACTGGTCAGTGGCAGAGCTGCCGGACTTCAAGCAGCAGCCAAAGCACGTGCGCAACTTCCTGCTGCACAAACACTGCCGCGACTTCACGCTGCTGCAGGACGTGCCGCCGGCCAAGTGCGCGCAGCCAGTCTTCCTGCTATTGGTCATCAAGTCATCACCAAGCAATTACGAGCGTCGTGAGCTGGTGCGGCGCACATGGGGCCGCGAGCGGAAGGTGCGGGGAGTCCATCTGCGCCGCCTCTTCTTGGTGGGCACGGACCCCAACCCGCTGGAGGCCCGCAAGGTCAACCAGCTGCTGGCAATAGAGGCGCGGGCGCACCATGACATCCTGCAGTGGGACTTCGAGGACTCTTTCTTCAACCTCACGCTCAAGCAGGTGGGCCGGTGGGGATCCCGTGATCAGGGCCACTTGTCCTTCCAGTCTAGATGGCCACCACCTTCTCTGAGGGGCCCAGGGGACCAGCAACCCCCCCCACTGAACCCTCTTTACTGTCCTCATGGTGATGTGAAGTCCTTGTCCTCTAGGGGAGGCAGGGAGAAAGAGCAGGGTGCCTCCAGATTACAAGCCTGGTTGTAGGGGCCTAATGACCGGGGTTTGATTTTAGGCTCTGTTGCTGTTGATGATGGTTCACCTCTCTGTGCCTCAGTTTCCTCATCAGGAAAACTGAGATATTAATTGGACTCACCCACCTCTGAGGGCTGCTGTGAGGAATACATGAGATGATATTTAGAAGGCACCTGGACCAGTGCGAGTCACTCCACTTTGGCAGTGGGGTGGAGGGGTGGAGGAAGGGGGCATGGGACAGAACACATCTTGTTTATTTGGTCTGGTTCTGTCTCCTCCTGAGGCCCAGGTCTGTACAGTAGGTGCTCAATAAAGACATTTTGGATGGGTAAGAACCCATGAGAGGTAGAGAGAATTTACCTGCAGAGGAGAAATTGGAGGCTCCTAGGACCCGCCCAGGTTGGGAGGAGTGGGGAGTAGAGGGGTGAAGCAAACAGAGTAGTGACCTGGAACAGGTTCCTGCTTCTAGTAGTAGGTGCAGACAGGTATCCATTCAAGGAGTGGAGGGGCGGAGCAAGCAGAGTAGAGACCCAGAACAGGTTCCTGCTTCTGGTAGGTACAGACAGGTTCTGAGTGGCCACTTCTGTGTTATGTGACCTTGCTCAAGGCATTTTTCTGGACAGCCTCAATTTCCTCAGCTGTAAATGGGACTGAAAGCAGGGAGGGCCCCGAGGACAGTGCCCCTCAGGCACCAAAGATTATTATGGGGGAAACTGAAAGCAAGGCAGACAGAGGTGCAGGACCCTTCAACATGCCATGTTCTTAACACAAAACACCAAAGCATGTGGTAAACATCAACTTGACAAAAATAAATTCAGCCCCTATGAAGCGTTGAGCCCACACTGGGTGCCGGGGAGATGGCACAGGTAGAAGATATAGCCCCCACCCAGGAGCTGCCCAAAGTCTGGTGGGGAGGTAGCTGTTCAACGACAGTCATACAAGTAATTATGTAACAGCAGTATTTAGCCAGGCAGAGTGGGAAGGAATAGCAATAAATGTAAATGTGACAATTTTCAAGCACTTCTTGGTGCTTTACAGAACATTGTCCCTGCGGATCCCCAACACTCCTGGAGGCAGATCTTGAGATGAGACCTGAATGAAAAGTTGGAAACTGAGGCACAGGGAGGAGCAGTTGGTTGCTGAGTTCACCCCACAGAGTGGGTCTTTGAACCTAGGCTAGGTTAACGGGGGGACACATTCTCACCTGGGCTAGCTGGGCTGGGGCGGCCAACGGAGACCCAAAGCTGATCGCCTCAGCCCTTGAGCCCACATGCCCTGTCCACCCTCCTGCAGGTGCTCTTCCTGCAGTGGCAAGAGACTCGGTGCACCAACGTCAGCTTCATACTCAACGGGGACGACGACGTCTTTGCACACACAAACAACATGGTCTCCTACCTGCAGGGCCACAACCCTGACCACCACCTCTTTGTGGGGCACCTGATCTACAACGTGGGCCCCATCCGGATCCCCTGGAGCAAATACTATGTGCCAAACATTGTGACACAGGAAGAGTCCTACCCACCCTACTGCGGGGGTGGTGGCTTCCTGCTGTCCCGCTTCACGGCTACTGCCCTGCGCCGGGCCGCCCGCACCCTGGACCTCTTCCCCATCGATGACGTGTTCCTGGGCATGTGCCTGAAGCAGGAGGGTCTGAAGCCTGCCTCACACAGTGGTATCCGCACGGCCGGCGTTTGGGCCCCCTCGGCACGGCTGTCTTCCTTTGATCCCTGCTTCTACCGGGAGCTGCTGTTGGTGCACCGCTTTTTGCCATATGAGATGTTGCTCATGTGGGATGCACTGAGCCAGCCCAGCCTCACCTGTGGCAAGCAGATGAAGATCTATTGAGGTGGTATCAGGGCCCCCAGCCTCCAGGATACTGTGTCCACCTCCACAGGAAGGGACAGTGTCTTTCTCCCAGGAAGCTGAGGCCTTTGTCCTTCTAGGGCATAGGGGAGTGCCAGGAAGGATTTGAAGAGTGAATAGTTTTGCTGACAAACTCCGATACATCTTTCAAAACCAAGCCTCTACTGCTTAGACCATGTTCCGTTATCCTCCTAGACTCTCGGCTGAAGGGACCATCTCTTTCCATGGCAGATAGTGGCAGAAGCACTTATGCCAGGGTTCCAGCTGCTATTGCTGCTTCCAGCCCATTCGAGTCAAGTTCCCACATCCTAGCTCCAACCTAGATCATGGGCCAGACCCTAAACAGCGGCCAGCCTCTCCTTAGTAATGAACTTGCAGTAGTTGAACTGTAGGCAAGTTTTGGCCATGGTTCAAGGCCAATTAGGAATTCCTCGGTTTACATGTAGCTGAAGAGAGAAGCATTTTTCAGCCAGAGAAAGCGGGGTTCAGTTCCTGACTCCTCCCTGGGGCCCCTCAGATGGTAGGAGGGGCCAGAGAGGTCATGAATGGGGACACCCCCTCCCTGGCTGTGATATCAAGTGCTCCAGTGGCGGAAGCATTGGACAAAGGAGGGACACAGCTGTCTGTCTCAGGCTTTAGGGACTCAGAGTGTCTGGAGTCCCTGGCAAGACCCAGCCCCCACACCTGGGCTCCCCAAGAACTCAGGAAACAGTATTTGGACCAGAGGGGTCTTCACTGGGCCTACGGCCAGACTGTACATGCATCCTAGTACCCAGAGAAAGAGATTCAGGTCCCAGAGTGGTCCTGAGCTATTGGGACCCACGAATGTCACCCGCCCCAGTGTGTCTTTTGAATTGGAAAGATCCAAGCCAGCCAGTTACCCCTAGCCCTACTGGTCTTGGACAGATGCCTGGGACTCGGGCCTTGCAGGCATTGGAGTGGTAGCAGGGTCACCTCAGACAGCAGAGTACAGACTGGGAAGTGGATCCTCAGGAAATAAAATGTTTTATGAAGACCTGGAGGTCTTTTTAAGTGTTTAAAAAGTTTTAACTCAGACCAATCTAAATTCATTTGTAAAAGTCTCATTTTCAGTAGAAAATATACACTAATGGACAAAGCGAGGCTGCAGGCGTCTCTGTCAGGCAGCTGTGACCTCACCCCATCCCTGCTCACATACATGCCATGACACCCTGTTGCTCTCAGCTCATAATCCTCCCAAGACTGATCTTCACTGCCAGCTCAACGGCAGACTCAGGAGAGAGAAGCACAGGGTGATTCTGCTCCTGTCTGCATGGGACACAGGACCTCTAGCCTCTGCCTCCTGCTTCTGGCAAGGCCCCTTCCCAATCATCCCCAAGCTCCCCTTTCCATCCTGGCTCACTTCCTTCCACTAGGTCTATGGCTCCACTGTCTTCTGTCCTGCCTCCTCTCTCCTCTTTATTTATTGTGCATCTACTGTATGCTGCACACCTTGCCCTGTACTCTCTCCCAGCCTCGTGGAAGGGTCAGTAAATACAGACCTACCTTGCAGCAAGGTGGTCACATTATACAATCTCCACCTCAGAATGAAGGCAGGATGCAAATGAAAAGAATCGTCAGAGTTGGATCAAAAAATATCCACTGTGACCTCATTCAGACATTTGTGTGTCTGTTCACCATTAAGTGGGTATTATGTGACATTAAGGCCCCACATGAGTCTTGACAGAGACCTGAATTTCGAATCCCGCGCTTGGCCATTCCCTCCCTGTCTGACCTTGGCAAGCAGCCATCTCCCTAGGCCTCAGTTTCCCCACTTTGTATTGTGATGCCTCTGGAATTGTTGTCAAGCTCCTGGAAGTGTCAGTGGGTTTATGGCTGCCAGAAGCCAAGCCCCCATGAGGAATGATCCCGGCTTATCCATTTTTCTTGAGAAAATGCAAAAAACTGCTTTGAATTCTGCAGGAATTTTATTTTCTATTGGGGAGATGGCAAGAGGGGGTGTCACAAATGCAAAGAGAGTAGCGCCTGGGGCTCCTCAGAAGTGAGGACATTTGGCCCTCAGTGTCTAGAATCTCTATAAAAGCAAGGATCCTCCAAGCCAGAGTTGAGTGTGTTTTCTTCTCCAGTTGTCCCCACAGAGGACAGGTGACCTGGGGGAACACGTGAGTGCCCTGTCCCAGGAGGTAATCAACAATGTCCCTCCAGATGTGGGGCTTTATGGTGCTGTATGGCTTCAGGAGCTCATCAGACCCGATCTTCTGAGCTCCCCCAAGGTCGTGCCCCAGGAGGGCTCAGTGGGGACAGAGGGTCAGCAGGTCCTGCCGGGTGCAGCCACTGAGGCAGCAGTGGCGGGCAGGGTTGACAGCAGCTGCCCTGCGATGGTGGTGATGTTGAGAGGCCTGGAGCAGGGGCTGTGGGACAAGTGCCACCATGGGGTCCCTGTCATCCACCAGCCCATGGAGGAGATGTCGTCCTTCCGGCCATTGCAGCAGCTCACCTGGAGACAGTAGAGTTCAGCATGGATGGGGGGCCCCAGAGGACCCCTACACTGCGTGCACACCCCTGCATGCTCATATCATGCTGAAATGTCCCACCAAACACTTGTCATGCACAAAAATAGAAAGTGAGCACTTATTAAGTGCCTACTATATATCAGATACAGATTTAATTCCCAATCGAGGTGTGTGCACTCTTGACCCATGCCCACATTTGTCCCCAGCTGTGCGCACTCCCATCTGCCACCTATCTTGTGGACACAGATGCTTCGCAGGGCAGAAAGACAGCATGGGTGACGTGACACGTGTGCACAGGTGAGCGAGCAGTGGCCACACACACACATACACACACACACCCTAGGGTGAGCACACACAAGTACATCCTCTCAAACCCTCCCTCCCAGTCCTCCCCACCCTTCTGTGAGCCTCTGTACACCCATCTGCACCCACGTCACACAGATGCACTCAGGACGCACAAGTGTGTGATACGGATGTGCACATATCTATTTTATGCCCTCTGTAGCAGGGCCAGGACTAAGGGAGGAGAGCGAGCACTGGTCTTGATGCACAATTTAAGGGAGCGCTAAAACTCAATAATCAAGATTGATAATATTTTAATGCAATATTTTTAAAAATCAAAATTAATTAAAAAATGCATGAAGATCAAAACACTGAAATGGTAAATAAAGAGGCGATATCACCGTGCATTTTGAAGACTCTGACTCGTTCCTCTCGCCTGGCACTGGTTCCCTCTCTGCGCGAGACAACTTCCGCGGATTTGCACTCACCGCGCAGCCAGCAGGTGGATCCCGGTTCGCGCGTGCAAATCCGCCCACCACCCCACCGCCCACTTGCGCCCCGTGCACCTGCCCCACTAAGAGACCCAGGAGCACAGTCCCCGCCAGTCTCACTCACGGTTGCTACCAGCCACGAGCCGCCCGCCCTCGAGGGACCAGCGCGGACCCCCGCACACGCGCACCAGGGCGCGCACGAAGTGGTGGCCACATAGCTTCTCTGGCGCCTCCGGGGCAGACTGGTGGTCCAACGCCAGTGCCAGGACCGGGCCCAGCAGCACCAGTGCCCAGGGGAGCGGGCGGGGGTCCATGACGGCTGGAGGCACCGAGGCTGGCACCCCGCTTATAGGCGCCCAGCCTGCCCCAGCTGGAGACCTTGGAGAGGGAACCGAGCATGCTGCAGGAGGGCCCAAGGAGAAGGCCAAGGGCGGGGTCAGGGCAAGTACAGTGTAAGCCCTGACTTTGGGTTTTCTCTTTTTTGTAATGTGAGTGCCTGACTTAGTTAAGCTTTGATTACAGAGGCAACCACCTCCGTGATGGCAATCTCCAGTAAACACATGCCAACTTGGCATCTAGATGAAGTGCCAGGTGACCTTTCCTCCCCCACCCTGGGGGAGGGGGTCTCCTCTGTTTTAGAGATCTTGGTTGATTTTGATAACTGACTGGACCACTTGTTTTTTCTTTCTCTTTTTAAATTACCACTCTCATGTTTTAAATTCACCAATAAAGGATGAGTTTGTGAAACCTTAGCACCCCCATCTACACTCCTGCCCCATCCTCCACCCCATTGAAAGCAGAACTCCAGGCCTGTGCATATTCTCTCTCTCCACCTGCTACTTGTGTGGCCCCAGGTGTGCTGTATCATTTCTAGATCTTATAAGTAATAAACTTTATTTGTTCAAAATTCCCTTATGGTTACTGATGAAGGGTGTCTTGCAATTATAATAACGAACACAGGGGCTGGTCCAGCCACAACATTGGTTATTGATAGGCTGAGACGAGAACAAAACAGTGAGGATCTCTCTCCCTGGACCAGGGCCTCAGGTGTACCTCTACCAGGTGAACCTCTGGCTGAGGAGTCTTTATTATTTTTAACCACTTTAAAGAAGTGAAATAGAGAAGCTGAGAAATAATAATTCCATAGGGTAGTGGGTGGGGCACATCCTTCCAACCAAGACCAGGGATATCCAGAATCTTGATGTCCTATTACTGTAAACATAAGGAAATTGAGGCTTAGAGAGGGTACCCCACACTTGTCCAAGTTTGAAGGAGGCTGGGCCCTGGGCCTGCGGGTGCTGGCCTTCTCTGCCTCTTCCACATCAGGGTTCCCTCAGCTTGGACAGAGACTGGAGGGACCAGAATAAAGCTGGCTGCATTTGCTCAGGACCTATTGGGTGCCAGCCTGGCACCTGTGAGGACTTATGACGCTGTTTTATCAAGAAGGGAAACTCAGGTAGAGAGAGGGGAAGATACTCCACCCATGGCAGGGGAGAGCCTGAGCTGAAAACCTCGTCTTGCTCAAGCTTAGAGCAGCCCCACACGCACCCGCCTCCAGCTTTTCACCAAAGCAGGTTGCTTTTCCTGGACTGGGAGTGTAGGCAGAGATCTGTCTCCACCTCTCCCCTGCTCTCTCTCCTGTCTCTTCTCTTTCTCTGTCACTCTACGTATTTTTCCAGCAGTCATGAGGAGCACACAGGGGTCTGGCTTTGGCTCCCCTGATGTTGGACCCCTCCCCACAGCCTAACCCTCCCAACCCAGCCTTGTTCTCTGACCCCTGCAGAGCAGTCCGTTCCTTCCACCCACCAACAGCCTGCAATCAGCTCACCAGGACAGAGCCAAGGCCAGCAGCTGGGGCTGGGGGGAGGGCTTCTGTCCTCCAGGCCCCCAGCCAATGCCCCCCCCTGCTGTTCCTCCTCCCCCAGCCTGTCCTGAGGCCCCTACTATGGCCCCCAGGGGTCTCTATCCCCTAGCCCTAACCACATTCATCCCCAGGTCACATACCCCTCAAGGTTCCCCATCACCCAAGTCCAGCAACAAACCATCCCTTCCACTGAAATCTTTTATTCATTCAACAAACATCCCAGAGTCTCCTCTTCGCCCACTCCAGCCCAGCCCCCATGGAGCCTCTAGGTTGGAGGATACAGAGTTAGACACAGTCACCACCCCGGGGAGCCCTAAGGTCAGAGGGAAGTATAAGACTGGTGGGGAGTGGTGGGAGCACATCAGAAAAGGCTGCAGGGAGATGACAGCTGAAATTCTGGGAAATGAATAAGAGTTTTCCAGGGAGGCTCAGTGGCAGAAAAGCCTCATGGGCAGTGAGAAGGTGTGATGGGGCTTAACCTGCACAAGCCTCCAGAAGTTGACTCTGTGTAGCTGAGAGGCCAGCACTATGGAACTGAGACTCAGAGAGGAGAAGGAACTTGCCCACTGTCATACAGCAAATAAGTGGCAGAACTATGGGTTCCAACAACCTCTGTATTCTGAGGCTCCTCACTCTCACCATGCTGTTCCCTCAGCCAAGAATGCCTTTCCCTCTCTCAGATTCTCTGCCGAAAATCTCCTGTCAGGCTCCAGGGTCATCAGTGCATGACTCTTCAGTCAGGATAGAAAGGGCCCCAGTGTACAGGTGGGGAACCAAGCCCTGGGGACACTCAGGTACAGTTAGGGTGGACTGGACCGCAGGCTCTCCTGGCCTCTCACATGATCCCAGTCATACTTGCTCGCCCCAAAAATGAATTTCCAACCAGAGCAGCTGCTCTTGTCCTTGGCTTCCTCCAGTAAGAGCAAGAGGGAGGAACAGAAGCCTGAGATCATATATTTAAAGCTACATAATGTCCCTGATGGAAATGAGACAGAAAGACATCCTCTGAGAAGATGAGAAGATGAGAGGAGTTTAAATGTGGTCCCTCATTTCTGGGAGCAGGGCTCACCAGGCCCCACTGAGGCAGCTGTCTTTAATCTTTACAAGTTCCAAAGGCCACGAAGCTACTGTTACTTGGCAAGCCAAGGGTGCCCCCACATGCAATGTCATTTGACCCATGGAGTTCTCCATGAAGCAGAGGCCTAGAGAAGGGCAAGCTCCCTGCCCAGTGTCACATAGCCAGTTCATGGAGACCAGAATCATAGCCAGTCCATGGAGACTAGAACCCAGCAGTCTATGTGTAGGAGATGTAAAAATGACAGCGAGTGGGGTTCTCCCTCCAGACAAGCAAGGAAGGTGTGTGTCTCATGCCTCTCTGGCTTGAGACACTACCCCTGGCTTCCACTCCACAGCGCATCCAGCTGGGGTCCGAGGGCACTGAAAGTAGGCCGGTCTTGCGGGCTAGGAGCCCAGCATAGCTTCATGAGCTCATGAACCTGAGGGGGTGGGAGGAGACAAGAGGGTCACATGGGAGTGGTAGGAAGGACATGACCCCTGTTTAGTTTTAATATATACTTAAACTCCATCCCTCCCCTGCTCCAAAGCCTCCCATGGCTCCCTCTGGGTCTTAGAACAAAATCTCACCTGCTCCCCTGCCTCCCTCCCTCCATCGCCTCTTCTCTAGTTCCACGCAGCCACATCCACCCCCATATCATTATTTAAATACATCAAGCTCATTCTCACCACAGGGCTTTTGCAAAAGCTGTTGTATCCTCCACTGAGAAAACCTCCAGTGAGAAAGCCTCCCCATGGGTGGGCTACTCCTCCTCCTCCAGGTATCACCCCCTCTAAGAGACCCTCCCTGAGTACCCTCCCCTGTCACATCTCCCTGTTCATCTCTTTCCAGACACTGATTACCACTAGAATATTGGTAGCTCCTGCTGGTTACTGGAAGAACACTGCTGAGCCCCAGCACCAGCACCAGCCTAGCACAGTCGATGCTCCATAAATGTTATGGCATGAGTAAATTAATTTATAAATGACAACACATGGCAGAAACTTCCACAAAAGTTGTGGTGATACATAGTAAAAGTCTCCACCATTTTATTGAGCACTGACTGTATGCCAGGTTCTGAGTTGAGCACTGGGTGGAGTTAACTCCTCTGATCCTCCCCCCACTCTATAAAGCATTGTTATTCCCATTTTGGAGATGGGTAAACTAAGGCCCGAAAATGTTTGTGACTTGCCATACAGTGAGAAGGCAGCACAGTAGAGACCAGAATCCCCAGCCTCATGCCCCAGCAGGATCTCTAAACTGAAAGATAACGTGGTGGAGAGACCCAGAGGGGCCAGCTGGCTTGCCCAAGACCAGAGAATGGGAAATTGAGGCAGGCCCTCCAGCGCTCACCTCTCCAGGGCAGGCTGGAGGCGCCGGCAGCCTCTGGCCCTCTGCCAGCAGGTCCAGGAGGCGGCAAAGAGCCGGGATATCTCGCTCACAACCCATCATCCGCAGGAACTCCTGGGGCCAAGGGAGAGCGCCCATGGTGAGGGAGGAGCATTCCGTGAAGGAGGGGAAGGGACTGCCCATGATTGGGAGGGTCCTCCGTGGTGGAGGGCTGAGGGGTCACGTGATTGAGGGAGAAGGGTCATCTGTGATAAAGAGGGAGGTGTCTTCTGTGATGGAGGGGGCTGCCTTTCGGGGATGTCAGCACTAGCTAAGAGGTGGGAAGGGAGGGTGCTGGGGACCCAGACGCCGACTCACGGCGGAGGGGCTGCAGCTCTTGTCACTGTAGGTGAAAAGCTCGTACAGGACGACTCCGAAGCTCCAGACGTCCGACTGGCGCGAGAAGATGTTGTCTGAGAGGGACTCCGGGGCGTACCTGAAGGAGATGGTGCGGCCTTGGGGTGCGAGGGCTGGGAAAGGAGCAACCTTGGGCTAGGGGCGGTGTCCAGGGCAGGTGGGACTGTGAGGTCAGTCCCAGTTCCTGCTTGGTAGTTTCTCTGATTGAGGGATAGGGGTGATTCTCCAACCCTGTGGCCTGGCCGGACAGGACCTGGGGGATGGGGGTCAGGGCTGCCTTCGCTATGGGGAGAGAAGAAGCAGGGCGGGCGAGGTTGGGTAGGGGCGGAGCCAGTACGCTGGGAGGAGGTGCATATCCGGAGAGGGGCCCGGGCTGTGGGAGGGGCGGGGCTAAGGCGGACCAGGGATAGCAAGGAGGAGGGCCAAAGCCAGAACAGTGGGCAGCGTGGGAGAGGCCAGGGTAGTGGGGAGAAGCTGGGCCAGGGCGGGATTCAGGGAGCAACCGCAGCTGTGGGGCAGGGCCAGTGCCGAGGGGCAGATCAAGGTGAGAAGAGGGGCGGAGCCAGTACACTGGGAGGAGGGGGGGAGCCGGGGAGGGGCCAGGGCTGTGGGGAGGAGATCCTGGGCCCGGACGAGGTCCCCACCAGAAAATGGGGCTCTGGCCTGGCTCGCGAACAACGTAATAGTCTTTGTCCAGCGGCAGCAGCTTGGCGAGGCCAAAGTCGGCGATCTTGACGTGCGTCTCGCTCTCCACCAGGATGTTACGCGCTGCCAGGTCGCGGTGCACGCAGCGGCAGGAGCCCAGATACTCCATGCCCTGCGGACAGACATGGGGTTTAGACCTCAGGATGACCTAGCAGAGGCCCCAAGCCTGACCTGGAATTCATCCCCAACCCCACCCCCTACTCCATCCTGCACTCCAGTACTGACCTTAGCCCTAACTCAACCCCGCCTCTAACCTGACCTAGACCCCAAAACTTCAACCTTCAACTTTACCCCACGACTCCACGCAGACCCCTGCCCAAGGCAAGCCAGCTCGGCCCGCAGGTTTCAGGGCTCCCACTCCGCACCTTGCAGATCTGCGAAGCATAGAGGAGCAGGCGGCCGGCGCCGAGGCGTGCGCGGTGCCGCTGCAGGAAATCTCTCAGGCAGCCACTGGGCAGGTACTCCATGACTAGCCGCAGGCTCTGACGGCCTTAGGGGTGGGGGTGGGGAGTGGGGATGAAAAGTCACCACAGGGACCAACCCTGTCTGCTCTCCTCCCCGTTCTTCCTCCTGTTCAGAGTGGGACCATGGGCTCAGTATTGCTTTCTATAATGGGAAGGCAACAATAACACTTATCACTAACATCTCTTGAGTACTTTCCACAATATACATTGATTCATCGACACCTCATAATGACTTATTTTTCGGAGAGAGAAACTGATACTCAGAGAGGTTAAATTGCCTGCCCAAGGTCACCCCACTGCTAAGGGATAGAGCTGGAATTCAAACCCCTGACAAGTCTGGATCTGGATAAACGAGAGATTCCATAGCGCCCCTGCTGGTGTTTGCATACCACCCCAAAGCGGTACTGCAGAAGGATGAGGCTGTAAGGTTTGAAGACCACCATTGGGGGGGGCGAACCTGGGCCATAGCTGACACCACGGTACTTGACAATGAAGTCACTGTGCAGGGCTTTGAGGATCTGGATCTCCCGTTGGAAGTCCCTCTGCTGGTCTGGCCCACTGTGCTGCAGCTGCTTCACGGCCACCAGGGCACCTGTGTTGTCTCCCAGCGGGTCATAGCGACATAGTTCCACGCTGCCAAAGTTACCCTGGGGGACAATGAGGCTGGTGTCCACGTGCCTAGGTGCTCCTCCGCCCAGCCCAGCCCAGCCCAGCCCAGCCCACCTCACCTTGCCCAGCTGTGAGATATACTTCAGGTGTCTCTCCTCAAAGATAGTAGGGTCCTGGCAGGCATAGAGCTGGGCGCCATTCCACAGCCCGTCACGGGGTGCCAAGGCACCAGGTGTGGGGTCCGAGAGGAGCTCATAGTCTGGGGGTCACAGGCAGTGAATGAGTAGGGCATTGGGTCCTGAGCTGACTTGCTATGTGACCTCTATCTGCATGTTTACCCTCTCTGTGCATTATGGCAGGGCCACTGCAAGCCAAAGGGTACTTTGCAGGGGCTGGAAAAGGTGCCCCAGGACCAAGGTAGTTCCCTTAGGCAGTGCACACTCTATGTAACTACACATGCCTATAAAGAGTGAGGGGCCTTCCCAGACTTCACTGATATGAGCCACAGTCACATGACTGAGCTCGAGCTAATGGGGGAGATGCGTTGGGTGCCCCTTCAGACCTGGCCCATGGAAACCTAGCATGAGACCCTCCACAGTCTCTTTTGTCTGCAGAAGATCCGTTGGAGACCTGAGGTCATGGAATGGGTGGAGCCACAAAGGGAGAGGTGCCTGTTGACCTGGACACTCACTGAATGTTTATTACAGCAGCTATCAAGGCCATGCTGACTATTAGTCATCAACACTCCAATAGTGCCAGGAGCATAGGTTGGGCTCTCTTTCCACCAGGCCCAATATGACATGCCAGCCCTATCCACCCCGCCTGACCCAGGGGCACCTGACGTGATAAGGTTGTTCAGGTCACGGATGACGGCGCGGAAGGAGGGCCTGTGGCCTGGCTCGTAGGCCATGCACTGTTGGATCAGCAGGGCCAGCTCCATCCACTTGGGGGCAGGCAGTTGCTGCCGTTCCTCATAAAACTGGAGCTTCTGAGGGCAGGAGGAAGGGCTGGTCACTCCTGGTTCACTCTCAGAATGCCCCCAACACCCACCTATCTTTCCCAAGCTGGACTTTAGTCCACCCTTCTGTCAAAGGGGGGCTCTGACCTTGGCAGGATCCAGGGTACTGATTGGCATCGTGACACCACTGAACACCTCCCAGACTGTGGCACCGAAGCCCCACTTGTCAGCTTCCAAGCCAAGTGTCCGGGCCTCCTGGAGACACTCAGGAGCTACCCAGGGGATCCTGTCAGTGAGCACTGAGGGGCAGGGATGTCATCAGGAATTGCTTCCTTGCCCCACAAGTTCCCTCCCTCCTCCGGCCCTCCTCGCTTACTCTCCAGGCTTAGTACAGTGGGGCTGACACCGGGATCACTCAGCTTGATGAAGGGCGGGCTCCCCTCAGCCCCTTCCCGAGCCAGGAGCACCTTCCGGGCTGAGACATTGCCATGGGGAAGGCCTTTGTCCTCCTAAGAGGGCCAGGCATAGAGAAAAGCCAAGGAGGGTTTGATGAGCAAATAAATATACTGGTTGGCAAACTCCAACACATCCTTCAAAGCCCAACTGATAAGGCTCACACCATACTCCAGAATCTTCCTTAGATTACTGGCATCCTGTATGGCCTTCTCTAGCCCACCCCCTATGACCTGTGTCCCTCCCCTTTTCAAACATTGCTCTCCCACTCTGCAGCTCCTCATTGCCTTCAGGATAAAGTCAAAGGTCCTCAGCCTGGCATTCAAGGCCTTTTGATATCCAGCCCTTTCTCATTCTTCCTATGAACTCTTCTACACCTGGTCTCCTGCCTACTAAACTGCCTGATGCACCCCAGACATGGAACATGCCTTCTCAGCTACGGGCCTTTGCCCAGGCTGTTCCCTCAGCCTGACATGCCCTCCTTCCTCTCTCTTCTTGATGAACTCCTACTCAACCCTCAAGGACCCAGATCTTTGGGAAGCCTTTCTCCCAGCCCAGCCTCATTGCTCATTACTCCCCAATGATATCCACAGATGATCAGCTGTCTCCTTCTCCTGCTCTTATATCTTGAGACCTGCACATATGCTGTTCCCTCAGTCTAAAATGCCCTCCTCTTCACCCTTGCCAAACTGCTATCCATACTACAAAGCCCACCCTCAAATCCCCCTCCCCTCTATGAGCAGAGGGTGGAGCAGGCAGAGAAGCACTCACCAGATAGTTGAGGGCATAGGCGAGCTGTTTGATCACCTGCAGCTTCCAGCTGGCTGGCACCAGCTGCCCACACTTGCGTAGATACGTGTCCAGTGCTCCCAGGTGTACAAATTCCTGCACCATGATGCCTGTTTGCAGCGCAGGGAGGGGCAGGGTTGGGAGGAAGGACTGCATTGTGTTCAACAGGCTCTGCCCCCACCCCACCCTCAGGGGTCACTTGAACGCTCTGCTCTGACTGTTCCCTCCCCTGCACCTCCATCCTTATCCTAATCACCTCTCTACCTCCCACCTCCCATCTTCGAACTATCTGTCTGAAACACCTGGAAGGTTCTAAGCTCTCTCTCTATCTCACTACCAGCCCTTAGCATGTTCTGTGTCTTCTGCCTAGAACACCCCTCTTCCTTCTCTTCCCTAATTCCTACTTATCCTTGCCTCCCCAGAACCACTGCCTGACCTCGAAGCTGAGTTATTGGCCTCTAACCACTCCTGGCGCCCTGTGCTATCCCCATCACACTGCCAGCCTGTCATGTTCTTTGCAGTGCACCCAGCTCTTGGCACATATTGGGCTGAACTGAACAGATGGAATAGAGGCTTGGAGAGGCAATGTAGCCCTTGCAAAGCTGCAGTGGGGGTACACAGTGAAGTGACATTGGAACCCAGGTCTCTCTAGCTTAAGATAGTTATAGGGCTGGGTACTGGTAGGAGCCTGGAGCTACTGCCCAAGGAGTGATGATTGAGGAGCATGGGCACAGGGTGATGGCCCCTATATGTGTATTGCTAATGCTGCCATGGATAGGGTCAGTGAGGCGGGGCAGGGGTGTCTCACTGTCTCCAGCCATGCACACGCCATGAAGCAACACGAGATGCTGGTACGATACTTGGCTCATCAAACTTGCTGCTTCCAGGAATGACTGGGGAGGTAAGGAGAGAGAAGATGCATGGGTTCCTCCTGCTCTGGGGTCTGACCAGAGACCCCAAACTTGCTGCTCACAATTCTGCTTCAGGAGGAGGCTGGCCTTAACCTCCTCTGGCCCTGGAGCCCACCATGGGCACACACAGCACTCTGCATCATGATTTTCTGACGGCATCTAGAGGAAGTCCTCACTGTAGTCCACTTCGAGTCTCACAGGGAAGTGGGAGATTTGGGGGTTGAGATGGGTTCAAGTCTTCCTCTGTGTGGCCCAGCCCCTCAGATGTCTCCATCTCTATCACTCCCCTCTCCTTTGTTCACTCTTCTCTGGCCCACTGGCCTCTTCACTGTTCCTTAAATGTGCCAGGCTCAGTCCTGCCTCAGGATCCTTGCACAGGCTGTTCCTGCAGTCTGGTGTACTCTTTCCATCTAAATTCCCCAACCCTTCTATATTTCATTGTCTGGAGATGCTGCGGCTACATTTCTGTGTTTTTAAACATCACAACCCTTTCTGCAGCCACCTCTGACCCCAAAGGCCTGGTCCGTACCCACTCACCTCCATGCAGTTCTTGTGTTTGGCATCCAACACCTTGAGCAGCACCTCTGTCTTCCGGGGCTCCCCATCCATGGCCTCGTGGCGACAGCCCCGGTAAATCTTCGTGAAGGATCCATGACCCAGGTTCTCATGCTAGAGGGTGAGAGGAAAACAGGAGAGGTCAGTAAGGGGCTCCCATGGATTTTGGTCCCTGCCCCCTGGCCTGATGAAACAGATCACATGCCTGAAGCAGAGGTGGACGTAGACCAGGTCTCTGGACTCCAACTGAGGTTCCCCCCCACCATTTCCTGGGGCCTCTTACCCACTCCAAGCTGTCAGCAGGTATCTTGTGAAATGTCATCTGACTCAGCTGGCATCCTGAGTGGGGCTGCACGGGGGATGATGTGGGTGGGCTGCAACCTCTCCGGACCACAATCAGATTGGACTTTTCTATGGGGAGGGGGTGGAGGAAGAAAACCAGAGGTCAAAGGTGAAAGGCCAGTAAAGTTTTGCTCAATCCCTGTGTTAGCTTGGGGTTTCACCCAGAAGCCAGCCCTGAGAGGAAGACTCCAGGGCACATGGTTTGTTTGAAAGGAGACTCCAGGAAGCCCCAGTGCGGGATGGGGGAGTGAGACAGAGAGGGAAGGAATCCTGCAGGGAGTGCCAATGAGCAACCAGCGCTACGGGCAACCTGGTCTCAGTCCTTCTAGGGATTCTGGGAAACTCAGAACTCACACTTCAGAGTTGTCCCATCCATGGGGTTTGTCTGAGAGTGAAATTCACCCAGAGGAAGAGGTAAGAGATGGAGGGAGACTAAGTGCTAGTGACATCTCTCAGATTCAGCTGCATCTGGATCTAGCCATGCCTGAAGGTAGATCTGTATCCCACAAGCCAATAAATCATCTTTTCTCTCCTATACTCCTTTGACCTGCAGTTTCTGCTACTTGCCACACAAGAGCTGTGACAAACACAAAATGACAGGGCCCCAGATCGACTGCTCAGCTCAGGGGGCAGGATGGGCTCACCTTTGGGTCTAGGGGTGCAGCAGAAGGTAAGGTTCAGTGCAACCCCATCCACATGCAGCCCACCATCCCAGCAGGCTGCCAGGAGCTCTCGCAGACTGCTGTGGGGTCGGCCAAGGCCAGCCAGGGAGTAGGCTCCTGTGGGGTCACACCGGATGAGGCAGCCCTTGTAATCAGGGCCCAGGGGGGTCTGCAAGGAGGAGGGGTCTCTGAGTGGGAGTAAACAGCCCCTTCCCCCTCACTCTCTCTTCCTGGATCCCCACAGGCTCATTTCAGTCTTCAAGCCTTTGCATATGCTGTTCCCTCCACTGAGAATATCTTTCCCTCCCATTCTTCAAGAAGCAAATGCTGACACATCTTTCAGGTCTCAACTTAAATCTTACCTCCTCCAGGAAGCCCTCCCTGCCCTGTTGGCTCCTAGGGGTGGACCGACCTGAACACAGACAGTGAGGAGGAAGCTGTCGAAATCCTGGGGGCTGCGGCGGAGAACGTAGGAGCCAGGAAGGGACCCCCCCATCTTGAGCTTGTTGATTGCAAAATCCAGGCTTGGGGAAAGGTGGAAGAAAACCGAGAGTCCAGGACAGAGAGATGGAGGCAGAGAAACCAAACCAGATATAGATTCTCATTCTGGTCTCTCTGAAGCCCTGGGACCCTCACCAGGTAACATTTCCTCCCTTACCTACCCCCCATATATAAAGTGGGCCAAAAGATGGGTTTCTGACTAGGAGATTAAACAAGAAGAAATGGCCCTTAGACCCCAGGAGTCAGGAGAGCACTTGACTCTTTCTTTGTCCAGGACTCCTGGGAGGCCAGGACATTGAAACATGGAGGAGAGTGACCAGGGTTCAGACCTGGGTAGCTGTGGCTGTGGAGAATGGGCATGGGAGTCGGGTCCTTACGTGATGGGGCCATGGCACTGCTGCGCCACCTCCTCCAGCAACCGCGGCGGTGCTACCTCCTTGCAGAAGTAGTGCCGAGAGTCAACAGTCAGCCGGAAGTAGCCATCCACGAGCGCCACAAAGGACAACGCGGCGGGCAGCCCAGGGAACTCGGCCTCCTGCGAGGGTCCTTATCAGCACCTGCTGCGGTCCCCACCCTCGGGTAAGGTGGGAAGGAAGGGAGTCCAGCACCCACCAGGATCTGGTTGTCTGTCCTGGTGACAGTGACCAGGCGGTGCTCCCCGGCCGTGCCAACGCGTAGAGCCTGCTTGATGCTGATGTCCACGATTTCTGGAAAGTCGCAAAAGGGCTGGAAGACCTGGAAGGGCGGGGTAGGGCTGAGAACGGGGGTCCCGCTCTCTCAGAGCACCCAATCCACCCTGGAAGCCTGGACACCACCAATCTGTGACCATGAGCCCCGCCCTTCTCAACCCCTCCCATGCCCATTCCCAAATTTCTCTCATCCTACCCCTGCCAAACCCCACCTCCTTCCTTTGGTGAGTCCCCTCCCTGAGCCCCTCCCTCGTTTAGCTCCACTTTATGTCCCCGCCCCCTCCGTTAGTCCGGCCTCCTCCTGTGCCATTAGCCCCACCCAGAGCCTCGCCCACCCAACGTTCATTTCCTTTTCAGCCCCGCCCATTTTCATTCCCGCCCCGACGCTCGGCTCTACCTCTCACTTAGGTAGCCACTCCCTGAGCCCTCCCACAGTCTCTCCTCCTCCTTTGCCCCACCCCTAAGAGCTCCCCCACCGCTCGTTTCCCCGTCCCGCCGCTTCCAATGGCCCCACCCAGCACCCGATGGCACCTCCTGTTCTCCTGAACTCCAGGCGATGCCGCTGTCACCAGCCACGTGGAGCAGCCCCGGTGCATCCTGACCACCAGCAACCCCGGGGAGGCCCACGAGGAAGGTCTCAGCGGCCCTGGCCGGGTCCAGTCGCTCCAAGTCCATGATGTACTTGGCCATGAGCGAGTGCCTGTCAGCCTGGCAGGCGGCCACGCGGCACAGGGCCTGGCGTACAGTCCTCCGAATGCGCCTCCGAGTCACGAAGCTCAGGCCCTGGATCAGGTTGCGCAGGCCAGGGGGCAAGCAGGCCTTGTAGCTGCGAGTGGGGGGAGCGGGCCCTGAGTGTGGGAAGGGGTCTCCTCAGGGACGGACAGGGACACACACCAACCCAGGCTTTAGTTGAGGGGCTGTAGTGTGGCCTTCCTGAAGGGTATGAGGTGCACATGGAGAAACATCTAGGGACATACATGGGGGCAGGACCTCAGTGTGGGTTGGGCCAGTGGGGTCCAGAGGACAGATGGGGACACAAGCAGGCCTTTTAGGGGCAGGAGGCAGGGCCCTGGAACCTCAGTGGGGTGTGGGCTGTGTTGGAGGGCCTGGGTCACATGGACACACTGCAGGCTTGTAGGCAGGGTGCTCCATGAGGGTCCTGGGCTCTGGGATGCCCTGGTGGAGCCACATTTGCTCATGCCTAGGTGGAGCTGGGTGCCACAGCCTGTCGGCCCTCACCTGACGGTCTTTAGCAGCTCCTCTGGCCGCTGGGCCTGCTCGCGGGCCATCCTGGCCAGGTCCAGCACTGCCAAGCTGAGACATTCGCCCTGCTCCTTGAGGCCAAGGCCCACGTGGAAGCGGCCGCTCACCAGGTCATTGCGGTGCTGGGGGCCGGTCACAACCCAACCATGAGCCCTAAGGTTGCCCTGTGAACTCCCACCCCTGGGCTGACCCCCCCATCCCTGGGTTGCCTCAGGGAAAGTCAGCCGAGGCCATCCCTGAGGTTGCTCTGTGGACTCCCAGCCCTGGACCAAGCCCCACATAGGTCCCTACCTGGGCGAAGAGGTGCTCCAGAACTGGCAGGTCAAGGATGGCACTAGCCAAGTCCTTTCGAAGCCCGAAGCGGTGACACTTCTCTAGCCCAAACCAGTTGGGGAAGTAAAAGCTAAGGGGGAAGAGGGGAGAAGCCTGGAGTGAGGATATGTGGGGGTAGCGGACCATGCCAAGACCTCACAGAGCCCAGGGTGTGCCATTGACTTGCTGTGTGACCTTGGGCAAGCCACCACCCTCTCTGGCCTCAGTTTTCTCATCTGTTAACTGGGCAGTGATCACGCCCCACCTGGGGCACCCACTGGGAGGCGAAGGGAGATGGTACATTATAGGATCAGTGTTTTAAACTCCCATTCCCTAAGCCCTCAGTAAAAGGCATTCCGTTCTGGTATTGTCTAACCCACACCTGCATGGGATGGGGCAGGGAGGTACTTCCTACCGGAGCCTGTAGACAAGGACTTGGGTGCCTGTGTCCTCCACGGAGAAGATGTGGCTCGGGGGGAACCAGCAGGACAGGTCCTCCGTGGCCAGAGCAAAGAGGGAGTGATACACAGGCAGGATGCCTGAGGGGATGCCCCCATTAGCGCCCTCCTGAGTCTCCCCATCTGTTCTCTGCAGCCCCACAGAATTCTTTGTCACCTTTAACTCTGACATTGTATCCTGCCCCTGCTCAAACACACTCCAGGGCTCCCTATTGCCCCTCAGGAGAGAAGCCACACACCTATCTGCTTCTCAGGGCCCCCCCACCTCCCCAGAGCACCTCCTTCCACTATACACTTTACCTTGAGGGATGACCAGCTGTTTTCCCTCTTGTTCCATTACACCTCTGACTTTGCACATGCCATTCCCTCTGCACCCTCCTCCCTTACCAAACTCCTATTCATCCCTCAAAGCCCCAGCTCCAATGCTGACTCGGATTGGCAGCTATTCTAGCTCCCAATCCAGGTTCCCACCCTTACCCATCCCTCTGGCCCAGCCTTTTAGGGACACACTCACCACTGGCCTTAGCAGCCCGAACACACAGCTTTTCAGCCGAGTGGTCCCCAAAGGAGAAGGATAGACGCTGCAGGGGTCCAGGGCCCCGAGGTGGCAGCAGCACATGCAGCACACCAGCCTCTGAAGATGAGAGGCTGCAAGAGCGCTGAGAGATCAGGGGTGTCTCCTCACTCGGAGGCACCATGAGTGCAATCTGCCTGGACAGAAAGAGGCAGCCCCTCAGTTCCGAGTAGAGAGGACAAGACTACAAAGCCTTCGGATGTTGGGGAGGGGACAGAGGTGCTTCTAGGTGAGGTAGGGACGGAGCTGGAGAAAGAGGAAGGAGAGAGGGACAGACATACACACAGCGAAAGAAAGAGATGGAGAGAGACAAAGAGAGGGAGAGAGGGGATTCTGAGTGTACAATGTGGATAAGGAGCCATAAGGCCCCAGGTGAGGCTGTGCTGGGGGTTGGAAGATATTCTACACCTGGATTTGTGTGAACTCACACTAAACACTCTTATCTTGTTCCAGGACAGACATCTCCAGTCAATCTGCAGCCTCTACACTACCTTCCAGTTCAGCCCCTGCCCCAGGCAGGCAGGAGCAATCAATCATAAATGTACAGATTTCCCATCAGGAAGCAGATGAGTACTAGCTTGTTTACAGGGATATGGGTGGCTGTCATTATCTGTGGGAGGACTCAAGTAGTTCAGAGTCTGGAGCTGTAAGCTTGTGCATCTGATGTGATTGTGCCTTGGGGGCAGACCCAGTCTGATAACTCTGTCAAGAGGGGTCTGTCTCCCCCTCTCCCCACCACCACCACCATCTCTGTCTTCGTCACTCCCACTATTGAGCTCCCCAGAGCATCTCAGGCCCCCAGAGCAGGAAGCCCTCCCTGGGATGGGCTTAGCAAGAAAATGCATTCTTTATTCACAGTATTGAACACCTGCCAACCTCACCTCAAGCTCTCTTGCTCTTTTGCTCTGTCACCCCTGGGGCCCTGGCTGGGTGGGGCGAGGAGTTGGCCTTTGAACCCAATGAGGAAAAGCAGGGGAGGTGAACAAGGTCCACTTAAACTGACCAAATTTAGAAGATGCAAAGAGAATATTGGGTAAAAAATTATGTTGCAAAATAATAGTAAGGGATGGAGGTGAGAGAAGACACAATTAATGTATTTTCAACGCACTGAGAATATAAACCTGGGGTTGGGATCAGTGAAGATCCCAGGCTCTGGATTCAAATCCCAGCCCGATCATGACCTGGCTGTGTGACCCCAGCAGGGATCCCACCACTGTGGCTCAACTCTCTCAGATGCGAAATGGGCTGATACCCCAACCACTTCAGTGGGATGGTCTGCTGAGCCCACCGAGAGGTGTCAACATGTCTAATCCACAGTAACTGGCCCAATCTTTGGTGACGTGCCCAGCAAGCATTCAACAAATGCCAACTAAACCAGACAGGAAGGTCCCCTGGCAGGGTGGTTTGGTGGTCACTTTCAGGGATGGAGGGTATGGCAAGGAGAGAACTTTCCCCTAGGGACACCTCAGTGTCACCAGCTCCCAGACCAATAATAAGAACATTCGCAGCCCCAGGAGCCCTGGTGATATGGGCCATTACTTGCAAAATTCTTAACCTTTTCAGTAAACCTAGTTAAGTCTTTTCTTTCCTCCTTTCTTGGGAGAAAAGTCCCTGTCCGTCAAACTTAGGTAATTCCCTTGAAACTGGTGACTCAGGTTCCTCTGGCTATTGATGAGGATCATTGAAACTCAGCATTCTCCTTGGCCCATCATAAGACAGGAGTGGCTTTAAGCCAAAACAGGACCCTTGGAGTCCGAGGAGGGCACCTTTCACCCAAGTTCTTTTTTTCTTTCTTTTACGAAATATATTAGTCAAGCCTGATTTCCTTTACCTGCTTGATAGGCAAATCAATAATAGAAATGTACCTAGATATATAATTCAAGTAACAAGTTTGTATCTTTTTCCTGTCTAGAGACTGAGGCAGCACTTTAGCAGAAAACCCAAGACCCCGTCCTGACTAGGGCAGGCAGGGAAAGAGCTTCATGAAACCCCAATAAGCAAAGACTACGACCCTCCTCAGCAGGAAGCAGATACAGAAGAGACCTCACGCCCCTCGCCATCAATACTAATAAAAAGGGAGTTAATGGCTCTTAGATAAGGATTAGGCTGGAAAGTTAGGGGGTTTCAGGTCCTCCAGCAAAGACAGTTAGGTCATCCTATTCTAGAAAGGGTCCGCCCTAATCTGCCCACAATTAAGCAAGCCAGAAGCCTTTTGGGGGCTCAAAGTAACTCATGCAAGGAAACAGGTAAGTAGATAACTGGGTACTAGTTTCAGCCAGTCACTCGCACTTGTGCAATGAAGACCCCAATGACCTTCAATTCACCTGAGCCTCATTATACCATCATTATGCTACGATGCATATGCCCGGAAGTTCATTAATATCATTATAACAGACTGAATTCTGGGAAAGAACATGCGCAGAAAGCAAATGATGAGTCACTGGGTCCTGTCCATTTTAGTTGTCAATCAAGAAAGCCCACCCCTCTAAGAAAAATCACCACCCACAGCAAACAAGGATAAAAACCCCAAAGAGTTTGTTACTGTTCCTTTAAGCCCTTGAGCCTTTTGAGCTGCTCTTTCTTCTCTTGCTCTGGCCGCTTCCACAACTGGAAGTGTACTGTTACTTTGCTTTCCTTTCTAATAAAGCTATTCTTTTCTGCTGTATTTTGGTGTCTTGCTCAGTTCTTTGTTCGAGACATCAAGAGCCTAAACAACCCTCCAAGAGGGGAACCCCACTCTCCGGTAACACTGGGACTCCTGTCACTCCGCACAGAGGGGGCCACTGGCCTATTTCTAATAGCCAAACTTATCTTTCCTGTCTTTACACTTTTATATAAATGGAATCACACAGCACATCTGTTTAAAATAAATGTTGTGTTTAAAAAAAAAAAATGATCCTTTAAATATTGAAAGCGAAAAAAGGAAAAGTCAGAGATGAAAACTCAGGGTTCGGGGCCCAGAAAAATGCCCCTTTTAACACCAAAAGTCCCACCTTCCAGAATGGTTGGTTATCCTATGCTCCGGCTTGCGGCCTGGGAGGGTCTGCCCTGGGAACTGTTTCCCCAGAGGCACTGAACTCCCTACACCCCCACACCTGCACAGAGATTCATTCAAGTCTCAAGAGCTGGGAACATGAGGCCTCATTTTACGCCAAAGCTGAGGCCCAGAGAGGGGAGTGTTTGCCAGAACCCACGCAGCCAGCCGTTCTAGCTCATGTCTGTCCAGCAGCTTTCCTTGGAGGCCTGGAAGGCGAACTTGCCTTTGCTGTCATAGTACCCTCCATCTGCCCTGTCATCCCCAGCCAAAATCAACTACCCACTCTGCCCGGCCAGAGCCATGTGGCACCTCCAGATCTTACCTGGCAGGTGGGGACCCTGGGCCAAGTCGGGAGGGCAGAGCCGGTGGCAGTGGGAGGAAAGTCCCACTGGGTTCTTTCCTGTGCGGGCCCCTCAGCTTCCTGAGTAGCTGTCACTTACCGAAAGTCATGGCCTTGTAGGGGTGGGGGCGGGGAGGCAAGAGGGCCCAGCTGGGGAGGGGCAGAAAGTTCCGGAAGCTTGCACAGCAGCGGCCCTGCTAAGACAGGCTGCTGGAGACCCCCAGACCCAAGAGAAGGGGTAACAGCACAGAGGTGGTTACACAGGGGTTTCATGGGTTCTGGACTCACTCTCTGTGGGGCCCTGGCAACATCCCAGCTCCTTGGGCCTTAGTTTACCCATCCGTGGTATGTGTGGGTCGGGCACCCAGAAGAACTTCCCCTTCTGCACCCAGGGAAAGGAACTGGGCTAGATCTGCCCATGAATGAGGCTGTGAAGTTGCCCCAGACAAAGGTCAAGTTCTCCTTCCAAGTATTTCTCCCAGGAGACCCTGAGAAGGACAGAGCCCCTGCTGCGCACAGCGCCCTAAGCCTAGCCCTGCCTGGCAACCGGGCCTGCTCTTGGGAACACCTCGTCATCTGCCTGGCAGGGAGGCACAGGCCAGGGCTGGGAGGTGGGGGATGGTGGGTAGGGGGCTCTGCGCAGAGGCCAGGATCAACCCAGCTGAAATATGAGAGCACTCCTGGTGGAGGGCACCGCATGGACAAAAGGTGGGATGAGTTAAGCAGTTTAAGGAGCTGAGAAGAAGCTGGTAGAGCAGGAAGAGGTAAGGAGAAAGGGGAAAGCAGGGTGAGCAGCAGAGGTCAGGTCTCATTGATCTTTTTTTCAATGCCCCTGAGGCTGTCATGATTGGAGGAGGCAGGAGACCAGGGCGGCGTCCAGGTGAGACCAGTGTCCTTAGTAAGATGCACACCCCTGGAAGCAATTTGGGGAGAGATTTTAGAGGACCCTTTTATTTCTGTAATCTCATCACAAATCCTGGCCCCCAAATGGCTTGGATATGTATTTTATAGACTTTAATTCAATCACTCACAGATACTTATTGGGCACCTCCTGTGTGCATGGTATTGACACAACAGGGTACAAGAGCAGACCCAATCTCTGACTAGTGGAGCTGACAGTCTTGTCAGGGAGATGACAACATACAAACTTATTACCTATGAATTGTTGCGGTGGCCTTTGGGGCCAGGCTTCTAGGAGAGACCCCCAAGTCTGGGAAGTCTTCCTAGAGGAAGAGACTTTGATACTAAAATCCAAAGATAGGAGGAAGAGACTTTGATACTAAAATCCAAAGACAGATCTGGATGTGGAGGTGTCAGGAGTTCCAGCAGAGGGTACGGCCCAAGCAAAGGCTGGGATGCTGGACAAAGAGTGTTTTTGAGAAGGGCGAGGTGGCAGAGAGAGAGGATGGCAGGGACACGGTGCTCTGAGACTTGTTTAGAGGCATCGGCAGGGCCTTGTGGTAGAAGGAAGGCATATGGGTTGCATCCTTAGTGCAGTGGGAGCCACAGCAGGCTTGTGGCAGGAAGCATTATGTGGAGGCTTAGCCATAGTATTTTTCTTTCACTTCCTGGGTGGCTTCAGCAGAGAGAAATACACATACATACATGCTCCCATCCTTTTCTCTGAAATGGAGACTCCTCCCTCTAGGAAGGACAGGGAGTCAACCTCTAGGACCCTGACAACTGCAGCATTTTGAGAATGAGCAAGAGGGGAACAGGGTCAGGACAAATTCTCAGCCCCAGAGAGGGGCAGATGAAAGCTCCATGAGGAGGTTCTGGGGAGGCAAAGCCCAGGACCTGCCCAAGAACAAATTGGAAACATAAGTGATGCAAAACATCCCAAATTTTCTGCTGGCAAAGAGCCCATAAATACAGTCAAAGAATAAACAAAGGAGACAGGTAAAAAGTTGAACTCACATCATTGATGAAATATCCTCATTATGCAAGCAATTCCTAGAAAGTAATAAAATGCCAGTAACTCAGCAGGCTGGCTATGAACCCCCAAATCACAGAAAATTAAGTACAAATGGCTCTTAAACTCAGAAAAAGATGCTCAGCCTTACTCATAATAAGAGAAATGCAAATTAAAAGTACCATGAAATCTTATGATCATTTCCATGGATAAAAGAAAGGTTTGACAAAATTCAACACCTTGTTGTGATTTTAAAAAAACCTCTCAGCAAACTAGATATAAATAAGAACTTCCTCAAGCTGATAAGGATCATCTACCAAAAAATCTACAGGTAATATTACAGTTAATGCGAAAGTCCAAATTGTGTTCTCCTGAGACTGGGAACAAGACAAGGATATCTATTCTCGCCACTTCTACTCGACATTATTCTAGAGGTCACAGCCATTGCCATCAGGCAAGAAAAATAAATAAAAGGCATAAAGATTGGAAAGAAGGAAGAAAAACTGTCCCTATATGCAGATTATATGATTGTTTATGTAAAAAATTCAAGGAAATCTATGACAACTACTAGAACTAATAAATGAATTTAGCAAGTTCACACATGAAAAAGTTAATATACAAAATTCTACTGCATTCTTATATGCTATATATCCTTATAGACAAGCAGCAAACAATTAAAAAAAAATGTAATCCCATTTTCAGTAGCAGCAAAAAAGATAAAGTATCTAGGTATAAATCTAACAAAATAAGTCTAAGACCTCTACACTAAGAACTACAGATATTGCTCAGAGAAATTCATAAGATCTAAATAAATGGAAATATGTACCATGTTTATGGATTGGAAGACTTACTGTTGTTAAGATGTCAATTCTCCCCAAACTAATCTACAGTCAGTGAAATTCAAATCTAAATTCAGCAGGATCTTTTTTTTTTAAAGAAACTGGCACCTACTTTAAAATGTATATAGAATTGCAAAGGACCTAGAATAACCAAAGCGATTTCTTAAAATAAGATAAAAGTCAGAGGACTCATTCTATCTGATTTCTAGGCTTATTATAGAGCTACAATAATCAAGACAATTTGGTATTGGTGAAAAGATAGACATATAGATCAAGAAAACAGAATAGAGAGTACTAGACATATATATATATATATATATATATATAGTTGATTTTTGACTCAGATACTAAGGAAATTAAATGGAGGAAAAGAAAGTCTTTTCAGCAAATGATGTTAAAACAACTGGCGATCACATGGAAAACAACTAACAATAACCCTTACCTAACACCATACACAAAATCAACTCACAATGGATCACAGACTTAAATGTAAAATCTAAAACTCTAAGACTTCTATAAAGAAACATAAGAGCAAATCTTTACAAAGTTGGAGTAGGCAAAGTTTTCTCAGAAACAGGTGATAATTAAACTACATCATTTTGCTCTTCAAAAGACACCACCGAGAAAATAGAAAGGCAAGACATTGGTCAAGAGAAAATATTTGCAACGTATATATTAAATAAACAAAATACCTGTATCCAGAATATATAAACAACTCAATAATAAAAGACAAGCTACTCAATCAGAAAATGGGCAAAAGATCTGAACAGACACTTCACCAAAGAGGATATATGAATGGCCAACAAGCACATAAAAAGATGCTCAATGTCATTAACCATCAGGGAAATGCAAATCCAAACCACCATGAGATACCACCTCACATCCACTAGAATGGGCAAAATTAGAAAGACAGACAATAAGACTTGGTGATGCATTGCTGGTGGGAATGCAAAATAGTGCAGCTGTTATGCAAAACAGCTCGGCAGTTTCTTAAACATAGAATTACCCTACGATCCACTCATAGGTGTAGATGAATACTTGTAGCAGCTTTATTTGTAATAGTTCTAAACTGAAAACAACCCACATGTCCACCAGCAGGTGAAGAGATGAACAACCATACAATGATTGGTCTAGCCATACAATGGAATGGACTTGACAATAAAAGGGAATGAACTATTGATACATGCACCAACATGGAGCAATCTCAGAATCATTATGCTGAGTGAAAGAAGCAAGCGCAAAGCTTACGAATAAAATTTTGGAACATGTAAATTAATTTTGATCGTAGTCATGGTTTCACAGATTTACTCTCAGGTCAAAACAGCATAATATATACATTTAAAATATGTGCAATGTCTTATATGTGGAATCTAAAAAAAAAATAAAAATAAAGGAACAAACGACCCAAATGCCCAGCTACAGAGGATTTGCTGGAAAACTATGGACATTCTCAGCATGGAATAGTATGCCTCTGTGCAAAAGAATAAGGCAGCACAATGCTGACAATGTGGGAGGACTTCGTGAAGGAAAAAGCAAGGTGCAAGCCTGCTTGGGCAAGAAGCTTTAGTTTATGTAGAAAGAGAAAAATGAGGATTCCTCTGCATAGATTCTCTCTGCATCAAAACATGAATAACTTGTTCCCCTGGTGGCCACTAGGGAGGGGAACTGGGAGCCATGATCAGCAAAAGTGGGAGACTTTATGTTTTTTACCTTTTTTGTGCCTATTGAATTTTGTATTTGTTAATACTGTTTCAAAGGTGAGAGTTTCATCAGAAAAGTAAACATATGTCACCACGTGAGATGGGAGAGGAAATGGGAATTACCGGAGCTGTTTGGAGGTTGACCATGAACCAAAGCAATCATATTGTTAATGAAAATGGTGCACAGGGTGCCCACCATGGCTTCTTACACGTAGCAATTCATTTAACAATCTCCTAAGTGTGGGCTGTGATCCCCATTTACAGAGGGGAAAATTGAGGCCAAGAGGTCACATGACAAGAAGGAAGCGTCTCCAGTTTGCTTTGGCTCCCTCTTCTCACAATATCCTATGATCCCCCTTATTAGGCTGAGCAAAGAAGGAGTCTGGCCCCCCGCTTGGGTGGGGGAGATGATGCCTGGAGCCTTCAGGACCCCAATCTTCATTTTATTTTTCTCCCTAGCACACATTACTCTGCTGTGGTGCGTGTTTTTCTTATTTATCTTGTTTTCATCCATTTGCCCCATTCATATGTCATCTCCCCCAGCACTGGAATTTGTGGTTGTCCTGATCACAGCTGTGTCCCCAATGCCTGGCACACAGTAGCTATCGAATGAATAAATGACTGAATGAATTCAGAGGAGACTTAGGAGGGCTGGGAGCAGGGACAATTGGGGACAGGAAGAGAGAGGGCAGGAAGCCAGGGTCTGGGTGAGATGGCAGCTAGGACACAGGGGAGTGGGTAGCCTAGGGGCATTTTGAGGACAAAAGGACAGGAGCAGAATTCCAGCCAGATGAGCACTGGAAGGATGGAAGTGCCGGTAGCCAAGATGGAAAAGGGGGTAAGCAGGATAGGAGAACATAGCTTGTGGTTTGAGGTACTGGACAAGCTTACCAGGCTCCAATTCCTACGTGGCTGGAGGCTAGGCAAGGACAGCAGGGAGGAGTACACCAGGGCAAGAAGGTGGCTTAGGGGCGCAGAGGGGGCCTAAATGTAAAAAAAAAAAAAACCTTTCAAACAAACAGGCAAGCACACAAGTCCCTCCCTCCTCTCCAGCTGCCCCGCTGCGGGGTCATCCTGACCAAGGCCTTGGAGACAGGAGCACCAGGCCCCAAGGCCGTGCAGCCCTCTGCACTTCCTCCTCCTCCCTTCTCCCTTCTACTCCTCTGCCCTCCCTACTTACCCTGCTCTGACCCCTCTCCTGCCCTCTCAGGACTTGATTTGGGCCCCAGGCCCTGCCCTGAGTTTCCCAGGACCTCTTTCCGCTCACCTGTTTACTCCCCACAGTCTAAGGAAACTGAAGCCCTGGGCCCTGAGTTCACGCACTAGGGAGGGTCACAACCCCAGGCCTAACAATTATATGACATTTAAATCTCACAACAGCCCCACCAGCTTGGAACTACCATTAGCCTCGTCTTTCCCATTAGCCTCGTCTTACAGGCAGAGAAACTGAGGCCCAGAGCTTCAATGCGCCACTAAACTTTGAGTCTGCTACACACCAGTGTCCCGGCAATGGGCCTTGGCCAGGCAGAGACAGTCGAGGGGTCGGCTGCCACCTAGTGGATACTCGCGGCACCTCCGTGAGAATGGAGTTTCTTGTCGCCTGGCCTTCCGCACAGGGAGAGCAGGAGCAAGACGACAGATAAACGTAATTCTGTAATTATAAAAAAAAACAGCATAAATGCTCTGCTTCTCCTTTTGTCTCTTAACTGACTTAAAAAGCAGTTGTATAAAAATGTGTTGAATTGTATTGGGCCTATAACATATAGAAACGTAATATATTTAACAATAACAACACAAAGGAGGTGGGGAGAGCAAAGCCGTATTGGAATAAGGAAATGACACCAGGCAGTAACTCTAATCCATAAAAACTAATGAAGAGAACCAGAAACGTGAAAGGAGAAAATTAATATAAAAAAATCTATAAATATATACTTGCCTTCCTTTATTTTCTGATTCTTCAACAGACATACAATTGAGTGGAGTAATAATTATAACGATGTATTGTTGGGTTTGCAGCACGTGTAGACGTAGTATGTGTAACAATAATAGCACAATAAAAACAGCAATTGTACAAAAGGGGAGAAGGAAATAAGATATATAGGAGTCACATTTCTATATGTCATTAAAATTAAGGCAGCATAAATCTGAAGTAGATTCTAAGTTAAGATGTATATGTTCAGTGCTAGAGGAACCACTGAAGAAATAACTCAAAAAACATAGTAAAAAAAATCATTAAAGGAATTAAATGTTACACTAAAAAAAGTCACTTCATGCAATAGGAGGCAGTAAAGGAAAAAAGAAACAACAACAAAAAAGACGTGGGACACATAGAAAAACAAAAGTAAAATGGCAGATGTCATGGTGTTAAAATGACAATATTCCCCAAATCGATCTTCAGATTCGATGCACTTCCTATCAAAATCCCAGCTGACTTCTTTGAAGAAATTGACAAGCCGATCCTAAAATTCATATAAAAATTCAAGGGACCCAGAATAGTCTTTTTGATCTTAAAAAAGATCAAAGTTGGAGAATTCACATTTCCAAATTCCAAACTGAATATAAAACTACAGCAATCAAAACAGTGGTACTGGCATAAAGATAGATATGCAGATCAATGGAATAGAATTAAGAATCCAGAAACAAACATTTATTTTCAACAAGACAATTCAAAGGGAGAATATAATCTTCTCAACAAATAGTGCTGGAACAACTGTATATCCACATATGAAAGAATGAAGTTGGACTCGTGCCTCATAACATATACAAAACAAATTCAAAATGGAACAAAGACCTAAATATCAGAGCTAAAACTATAAAATTCTTAGGAAAACATAGACATAAACTTCATAACCTTGGATTGGGCAACAGTTTCTTAGACATGACATAAAAATCACAAACAGTAAAAGAAAAAAATAAATTGGACTTCATCAAAATTAAAAATGTTTGTGCCTCAAAAGGCTATATCAAGAAATTGAAAAGATAACTCACAGAATGAAATGTTTGCAAATCATATATCTGATAAGAAACTATATATCTATAGAATATATGAAGGATTCTTACAACTCAATAATAATTAAAAGAAAAAAACCTGTTTTAAAATAGGTAAAGAATGGACATGGTTCCATAGTGTAGCAGTTAGCATATCTGCTTTATATGCAGAAAGTCTGGGTTCCAGCCCCAGTGGAGCCACAGTCCCTGGTCTACGGCCATGCCATCCTGAACAAGCTGAATGTCTGATCTCAGAAGCTAAGCAGGGTCGAATCTGGTTAGTACTTGGATGGGAGACCACCTAGGAAGACCCGGTGCTGTAGGCATAGATAATAATAAATAATAAAGTAAATAAATAAAATAAAATAGGCAAAGAATCTGAATAGACATCTCTCCAAAGAAGATATACATATGGCCAATAAATACATGAAGAGATGCCCAACATTATTAGTCATCAAGGAAAAGCAAATGGAAACCACAAGGAGATGATATTTCCCACCCACTAGGATGGTTATAATAAAAAGGAAAAATAATAAAAAAAAGTGTTGATGAGGATGTGGAGAAGTTGGAATCCTCATACATTGCTGTTGGAAATGTAAATGATGCAGGCATTTTAGAAAGTGATCTGGCAGTTCCTCAAAAGATAAAACATAGAATTACTTTATGACCCAGCAATTCCACTCCTATCTATATACCCAAGAGAAATGAAAACATATATCGACACAAAGCTTTGAGTGCAAATATCATTATCTCATAATTTTCAATAGCCAAAAATTGGAAACCACCCAAAAAAAGTCCATCAATTGATGAATGGATAAATAAAATATATCTATAGAACAGAATATTACTCAGCAGTAAAAAGAAATAAAGTATACCGAACCATAATACAACATGAATGAATCTTGAAAACATTATGCTAAGTGAAAGAAGCTAGTCACAAAAGACCTCATTTTGTATGATTCCAATGTGAAATGTTTAGAATAGGTAAGTCCATAGAGTCAGAAAGTAGATTCCTAGTTGCCTATAGATGGGAGGGGGTGGGGGCAGGGAATGAGAAGTGACTACTAACTGTGAGGGCCATCTTTGGGGGACGGTGGAAATGTTCTAAATTTTATGATGGTTGCACAACTGTACATATACTAAATATATGAATGTATCTAAATAAATGGTAGTAAAAACCATTGAATTCTACAACTTAAATGAGTAAATTGTATGATATGTGAACTATGTCTCAAAGAAGCTACTATTAACTTTTTAGTTAAAAAAAGAAAAATGCTGACTGGGCTCAGCCGTCACCTCTTCTAAGAGCCTTTCTCCCTAAAATAAACCCACCAATTTATCCTCTTTGTTTTTTTTCACAGCCTGATACCCTGAGTTGTTTGTGGTTCTTTCCTTTTCTATCTTCCGGCTCTCCTCCAAGGGAGCCTCTTTTTGCCCCAGCCCCTCCAAAATCCAGGGTACACCTAAATCAGTTCTAACCCCCACCCCCCACCCCACGCTGCCCCAGGATCTGTACTGGAGGCAAGCAGATGGTGTTTGAATCTGTTACAAAACATACATCAAATATCCATAATCATAATAACAGCTAGCATTCCAGCGCTTAATTAATGTTAGTGCTTGTTAATTGCTCTGTGCGTGGCATTTTACATGGGTTATCTCATCTATTTATTGTCACAGTTCTAGGAGAAAAACAGTAGTTTACTCCCATTTTACAGATGAGAACTGTCAGGTCCGTGGCTCTAGATCTCCTTAACACACTTCCAGGAAGAGCGCCGAGATGTCATAACAAGCGCCGCGCCCAACCGAGGTCGGATTCTTCTCATTAGCATCGAAGGGAAGAGGAACACGCCCACCAGCCACCGCCGCCTCCCGGGTTACCTACAATTCCCAGCGTCCCGCGGGCGCTGACGCTACCTTTACGGCCTCGGCAGGACAGGAAAAGCTTGTTTGCGATGCTTCTTGGGAGTTGTAGTCTCACTGCGAAGGGAGGCGGGGCTGTAAGAGGGTGGTGTCTCTGGAGCCAATGAAGAAGCAGATGTGGTTGAGAGCTTAGCCAAGAAGCCAATGGGAACATGGCTTTGGGAGGGCGGAACTTCCTGCAACGAAGTCATGGTGAGCGGCTACGCGAGGGCGGTCACTTCCTTTTGGGGGTAGTGGCGAACGCGGCGGGAGAGCTATGAAGGCTTCGGGAACGGTAAAGTGGGCGCGCCGGGGTAGGGGGCCGCGGAACGCGTCTCAGACCGAATGGGGGGGACCTCAGGAGGTGGCGTGGCTCGCATCTGGCGTGCGCGCTCCGGGTTGGGACCCGCGCCGCCTCCGGCCGCCTTCTCCAGGTACAGCCAACATGGCGACCACTGCGGGCGCCGCGTGGGGAGGCCGGTGCGTAACCCGGGTCGGCTTGGGAATCGGGGGTCGTGGAGGCCGGACCTCCTTTCCAGAGGAAGAGACACGCGCAGCGTGGAGGCTCGCGCTGCTCGACCTCTTCGAGCTTCTGAGCCTCAGTTTCCTCGATTGCATAGTGGACGTGGGGGAAGGCAATAGTATTTCCATTTTTCTCGGTATGACTGTGAGTAGAAGAAAATTACAAACCCGAGTTGCCACGAGCCTTATTGCTGTGGCAAGTGTTAGACAAAATCAGGGCTCTATAGTGCAGAGATGGAAGAGCAGGCCCTGGGGAAAAGGGCAGGGGCAGGGGTGTCATGTACAGTTCTTCAGCCTCAGTTTCCACGTTGGGAAAGGGATTGTGTCGGTCCCTTTCAGAACGGATGATCCACGAGGCTGATTAGTCAAGATTGAGAGGTGGAAGTAGGAGCTAAGTTTGCGGTATTTGGGGCTACCTTCTGTTGACATTAGTAAAGTGGTCGGGAGTCATTTATGGAGGTGGCACTTTTTTATATCATAGGGTTAGGACTTGGCAGACATCTTCACATTTGCATCCATGTAAACATAGAGCTTTCTCTTGGCAGCCCAAGTCCCTTGGGCTGTAGCTGGGAAAACTAAGGCAGCTGCAGGTTACATGGAAGCAGTGCAGGAAGCCCAGGGCTGGAGAGGGAACTAGATTATTGTCCTGTTTCTGCCTGGAGTGAGCTATAAGATAGGCTAGTCACTGTCTCTGAACCACAGAGTAAAAGAGGACTTGGGCAAGATTCTGTGAGTTGCAGAGATGCTGTGGTGGAAAGAGGTTACCTGACTGTTCTGAGCCTGAGGCTGCAGGTCTAGGCCTCAGTTTTCCCCACATATGTAAAGAGAAAAGGAGGGGCAGCAGGGTTGACAGCTTTGCTTAGCTTTTCTGAGCCAGGGCAAAGGGTCCATGGCCCTCTTGGTTAATCTTCCTGCCTTCACTTTGATGGGTCAAGCTTGACAGCAGTGTGACTGACAAGCATTCAGATTCCACGTTGAAGCCTTGGGATGGGATTCACCCTTCTCTATCCACTGGTCACCAGTGGAAAGGGAGTAGGGCATCTCCAGTTGCCTCAGCTGTGGATGCTGGCCTCATCCCACCCCTGATTCTGTTTCAGCTACGAGAATACAAGGTGGTGGGGCGCTGTCTGCCCACCCCCAAGTGCCGCACGCCTCCCCTCTACCGCATGCGCATCTTCGCACCTAACCATGTTGTTGCCAAGTCTCGATTCTGGTACTTTGTGTCACAGCTGAAGAAGATGAAGAAATCTTCAGGGGAAATTGTGTACTGTGGGCAGGTATGGGATGTTTGAGACAGGGTGGGTCTGGATTTACACCTTCCATGGTGCAGGGTTACCAGGCCTCAGTTCAGATCAGACCCTAGGTTGGGATGGGATGGGATGGATATGGTGTAGTTAGTGCTCTGGGACACCTTGGCTGAGGCCATCTCCTTCCCTGGGCCTCATCTGTGAAAGGGTGCTGTCACCTGAGCACATTGCTGTGATGAGCACCAGACTGCACCATGAGGCTGCACTGGAGCGGCAGCTGGTTTTTGGTCCCAATGTGTTTGGGAGGAGTCAGGACTTGTGCTGGTCTCCATGGGGGAAGGGGCCTGGACTGTTCTGCACCCCACTGTTGCCATAGAAATTTCCCTTCAGATACGTGAAGGTTCTGGGGTCGGGCTATCCGTGGAGCAGCAGGGGCAGAGGTAGTGAGGGTAGGGGCCGAGTGGAGACCAGTGTACTGCTCTGGCCTCAGCCTGTCTCCTCTTTGGCAGGTGTTCGAGAAATCCCCTCTGCGGGTGAAGAACTTTGGCATCTGGCTGCGCTACGACTCCCGAAGTGGCACCCACAACATGTACCGGGAATACCGTGACCTGACCACTGCAGGCGCCGTCACCCAATGCTGTGAGCCACCAGTCCCCTACTCCCCTAGTCAGGTCCCTTTTTTAGACCTGGACATCTGCAGCTCAGTCTGATCCCTCCCCTGCCCCCCGACTGAGGCAGGACAAGTGCAAGAGGCTTCACGGGCAGGAGAGGGAGTGAGTCCCAGGGATGGTGACATAGAATGTGGAAGAGGTGTTTACTTAGGGGTAGGAGGAATGGAGAGGATACCCCAGGCCTACCTTTTTTTTTTTTGGACCCTGGCTGCAGGTGGGCCTTTTGAGGGTGGCCTCTGGTATAGATGCAGCTCCCACCCAGAACCTGGTTCAGCCCCTGTCCAGTGTTGGGACCTGTTGCAGCCCCAGGTATTCCTAAAGTGGGCTGCCTGCCAAGGCTGAAACCCAAGCACCTAAACCCAAGAACTGCTGTTTCTTGTAGTAGCAGTTTAAACAGAGGTGCTGATAGCAAGCGGATCTCGTCGCCTTTGGGGGCTATGTCCGTGCCCCTTAAAGTGAATTTGGAGGTTCTACACCCCTGGTGGCCAGAGACTAGCCAAGTTGGGGGCCCCCAGGCAGGAACATGATGAGAGGTTTAGGGAATGCCCAGAGCCCCCAAGGCACATTCACCCTGCCCTCCTGCTCCCTGCAGACCGAGACATGGGGGCCCGGCACCGTGCCCGCGCCCACTCAATCCAGATCATGAAGGTGGAGGAGATTGCAGCCAGCAAGTGCCGCCGACCAGCTGTCAAGCAGTTCCACGTGAGTGCCCTGGGGCCCTTGCTGGGCTGAGGAGCTTTTGCCCCAGCCTTGGTTTTGACGTAGGAGCCCAGTGGGGGGTGGCCACACCTCAGTGGCCCTCTGAAGGACAAGGTTAAGAGGCTTGCACCCCCCTCACCCACCTCTCTTTGTCACAGGATTCCAAGATCAAGTTCCCGCTGCCCCACCGGGTCCTTCGTCGCCAGCACAAGCCACGCTTCACCACCAAGAGGCCTAACACCTTCTTTTAGATACAGAGCCTCCTTGTCCCCTGGTCTGCCCAAATAAACTTTTTGGGAACACCGGGGTGCTCAGACACACTTGTTTTCTTTGCATGCCCTGCAGAACTCAAAAGGGTGCAGCCAGTCTCAGTTCTTTGTTCCAGGTGGGGTTCTCTTCTTCAAGTGGGGCCCACATAGTAGAATCTCCAGAAGGCGGGGCAGGAATGGTGAGGGTCTCACCCCCAAGCTCTACTGACCTCTCGGGTCCCTGGGGCTTTGTCCATTGAGGTGTTGTCATGGGAGAGGTCCTGGAGTCAGCATGGTTTTCAGCCCTGCCAGGCAGCCCTCTCCTGTGAGCTCTGAGGTGTACTGCAGGCCACAGGTTTGGCCCCCAAATCTTTCCCCTTCTGCTTCATTAAACACAGGGCTCATATGGACCTTAGGAGAATTGAATTTTGGGGCTCCCCTCCTGACATAGAATCTGGTCTTTGGTACCAAGGTCTTCAGAGCAGACACAGGGGGGCATCCAAGAGGACCATGAGCCTGCTTTGCTGGAGTTAGCTTTCTCTTTCCTGGTTGGCACCCCTGAAGCTGCCTTGATCCTTCCTAGGAGGTCAAGATCTCACGGAGGGTGTCTGTCTCCAGGAAACGGTTGGCACCCCTGAAGCTGCCCTGATCCTTCGCATGGAGGTCAAGATCTCACGGAGGGTGTCTGTCTCCAGGAAACAGCTTGAAGCCTGGAGAATTCCAGGCATGAAGTTAATCCCACCCTGTGATTTCTACCCTGGCCAAGCCTTCAGTAAGGAGGCTGAGACAGCTGAGAGCTCTGGCCTTGGGAGTTTTTGTCCTTGATTTGTCACCTTGGGTCCTCTGAGCATTGGTATCCTTCACAAGGTCAGGCACCAACTAAATGTACTCAGTTGACAGTGCTGGGGGCGCAGGCTGGTAAGACCCACCATGGATTGAAGAAAAGCCCAGATACAAAAACTGAGTTGAGAGGGGAGCATCCAGGCCTAGGTTAAACTAGGCAGGGGACATACCTGCTACTACTTCATGGAGGGCGTGAGGGAAAAGCATTTTGCATGATCATGGTGATTTCCAGAAAATAGGTCACTTCAAAGCCCAGATGCCCAGGCCACCGCTTGTGCACAGCCAACTGTTCTCACAGGAAAGAGGCCTGAGGACAGGGTGGGCTTCCAGGGCCATCACCAGCTGCTTTGCCTGTTGTCCCAATGTAGTTGACTCCCCATCTTGGCCTTTGTACTTTCTGAGTCCTCTACCTGGCCTGCTCTCCACAGGTCACACTGGGTTGACCTCAGCAATGTTTAAATTACCCATCTATTCATGTCATTAGTTTTCTGTTACCAGTCTGAGCAGGAACCACATCTCAACTGTGTCCCCAGGAGGACTTCAACAAGTCTTCATGGAACTCAGAAAAGGGCGGTGATGGCCAGTGAATATCTCTGCCTGTGTCTGCACCACATGGGGTAGCAATGCTTCACTCTGGCCTGGCGTTTGTGGGCCAGGTATTTGTTTTTGAGACTGCTAAAATCCCTGCAAATACATCTACATCCAGCACACTTCCCTACAGGCTTAAGGAGTCCTGGTTTCCTACTGCCTTGCCAGCACCTGTGTGTGAGCAAACTCCGATGGCTGATTGAAATCACATTTTAGGATATACTATGAAGTAGGTATTTTTCTCCCCAAATTAAAATCATTTGTATGAACTTGTTTCTCTATTCGGCTGCTGGTCATTTATTGATTTGTAAAAGCTCTTACGTGAGGCTAAAGCCTGGAAAAATCCCTGTGTATGTTGCAAGTACGTTCACGGTACTTTTGACATTTTTAAGGTATACTTTGGGATATCAGGCTAAGATATTTTAATGTTTGCCTGGAAACTTAGTTGCCCCCAAATATTCCTTCTCTCCTTCCTCAGTGATATGATCCCCATGTCTAGATTCTACCCAGGAAAAGTTTCCCAGCGTCTCAGTGGTGATCATGTAGTAATGTGTGCCATTATCAGGAAATGCCCGTCCGGCTGGAATCTAGCCGCAATGGCCAGTCCTCCGTCACCCATATTTGACCATGAGGAAACAACACAAGCAATAGGTGGAAGGAGCTTGGGTTCCAGACCCTGTATCTAGAACATGAGGAAGAAGGAAATAACCAGTCCTGTTTAGGCTGTAATCGAGCTGCTTGGTCACTCATCTGGCCTGGAGGTGAGCCCTGATGGCTGTGCCTGGGGCAAGTCACTGCCTACTCAGCTTTAGTTTCTTGCTGTGTAAAGCAGGGGACGGGAGTGGTGGGGGGGAGTCGGGGGAAAGAGCTGCAGATAAGCTAGAGGTTGAGAGAGGCCATAATGCACCACCAAGAATGTTCAGGGCCATACAAAGGCCCACTGGGCACCCCATCTCCACCTTGCTCCACTGAGGGCTCATCACACTATAACCTGGAACCAGTTGGGAGAGCTCTTGCCCCACCAGCTGAAGGTTGGAGTCAACCCCATTATTGAGTGGCCTTGAATGGAGGAGAGTGAGCCCAGCTCCCTAACCTCCACCCGTTCACTCACCCTACCATCTCATGAGTTTGCCCACAGACCTTTTTAGCATGAAATCATTCCCCCTGGCAATTCCCCACAAACCCTGCTCAGAGCAGCTAGTGGGATGCTGGCTGGAGGTGAGGACCACTGAATTGAGCCTTCAATCTTAAGAGGGAGTTGAAGCGCCAGAACCACCCAGCAAAGGCTGGAACTAGGAGATGAGCCCTTCCGTGTGGAACCCGTGAGGTGCGGGTGGCATTGGGATTGCTGGCACCCCTCTGGTCAGCTGGGACTCACCAGGCCAGCCCAGGGATGATGGCAGGAACCTGGTGAACCCCTCCCACTGCCTCAGGTAGGTTTCGCAGGTCTCATTCCTGGGCCTGTCCAGGTGCCAGATGTCCCACCTGAGCAGGGATGGGAGCCCTGGGAGAGAGAAACTGCAAGCCACTCATCCCTGATCCACCCTGCACTCAGCCCCTGAGTCAGGATCATCCAGACAAGGCCAGGTGCCAAGGCAAGACAAAGTGAGGGCTGCAGGAGATCCAACCCAGATCCTGAAACCCAGTGAGACTGAGAATCATGGAATCATGGAGTCTAATCCTCAAGACTAGACAGACTCCTGGAATCTCACAGTGATGGTACATGCAGTGATAAAGTTTTGCTTTTACTGAGTATAGGTTACAAGTTCAAGGACAAATACGCAGTGGGTCATTCTAGAGCCAGAGTAGCTCACAACTTCTGGCCCCTGCCATGACTCTAGGAAGCCATGGGAGCACTGGGGGTGCCCAGGTAGCAGGCAGGGGTGGGCAGCAGATAACCCACACAACACCCCAGCATTTCTGTTCCTTATGCTCAGACTGCTTCTGCTGGGCCTTCAGGATCACCCTGCCCCTCTCCCTTCATTGACTGGGGAGGGGGTACTTTCCAACTCTTATCCTGGGGTCCTGCCTGCCTCTTTCCCATTAAAGTAAGGATGCTTCTCTCCACCCTGCTCCCTGTCCCTGACCATGCTTCCTCCCCACACTCCCCAGCAGGCATAAGAGATGGTCCCGCCCACCCCGAAGGGCTTCCACTCTGGGTCTTCTCTCATGTTCTGGAATTCCGGAACGTTCTGAATCCACCCATTTCTCCCCATCCCATTAGGTCCATTATTAGGTCCACCATTGCTCCAAACTGTCCAGTGCCCCGCCGCCCCGTGCCCTTAGAATAAAATCCACACTCCTCAACAAGGCTCAAGGTCCCCTGGGGCCCTCCCTGTTCAGCTCCTTCCTACCTCAGGGCCCTTCCCCCAGCTCTCTCCAAGCCTGGCTCATTCTCTGCCTGCAGGTCTCTATTCACTTCCCCAGAGAGTTCCACACCCAGAGACCCCACATAATGTCATCACTCTTGTCATCCATTGGCTTCTGAGATGGGTATTCATCTTCTGGCTGGGTCAGTGCCATGATCCTGTGAGCCAGGTGGGTTCACCTGGATCCTGCTGCATCCCCAGCGCCTGGTGCAGGGCCCTGCACACAGTAGGTGCTCAATGAAGGGGCCTCAGCCCTGGTGACAGTCTGCATCCTGGAGACTCCCTCCACCATAGGGTAGGGGAAGAGGGGAGCTTGGACCTGATGGTACCCCCTCCCAGAACTTTCCTGGGGAGACAGGACAGGTCTGTGGGCACTGGCATAAATTTGCATGTATTTGTGTTCGTTTGCATGGCTTTACGGGAAGGGATCCCCGCCTGGATTTCCTCTTTTTCAGCAGGTTTTCCAGGAGGATACTGCACAGATGGGCCTGGAAAAATAATGGAGGTGGAAGAAGTACTCAGTGTACTCCCCACCCTCTTGGCGTGGGCAGAGGGTGCAAACCAGAGAATAAAAGATGCCCGTATGACAGTCGTGTGGTCGCAGCCCCAGGGAAGGAGTAAGCCTGCCCTGCGCATCGCAGAGAAAGTCCTGGGAAACACGTGGGGAGGCCTGGGGGACGCTGGACCCAGCTAGGGCAGCGCATGTAGGCCAGAGAGGGCCACTAGGGGGCGGCAGAGGCCGGGGAGGATTGCAGCACCTTAGCGTTTCACCCGCGGATTCTTAGAACCCTGCGGTTTACGGAGGAGGGAACGCAGTTTTTGGAGGGAGAGCCAGGACTCAAACCAGAGGTCAGAGCCTCCAGAGGCCAAAGTCTCTCCAGGTACCCCAGCGAAGAGCCCCAAGATGACAGTGTCTGGGTCTCTTGATGGCATGATTCCAGGCAAGGGACTTCTCCCTGTTTCTAGGTCTTCTCATTTGCGTGATAGAGATATTCCAGACATTACCTCCCTAGGTAGTTGTGAGTCTCCATTTATTTGGGTTCATGGTCACTGACAGCACCTCCCCATGAACTTCATTGTACTTTATGCCTGGCACAGGGCAGACGCTCAGTGCATGTTTGACAAGAAACAAACGAATGAATGAAGAAATGAATGAAAAGGCGCGTACTCTGTACTAGGTTTGTGTTATGTGGGTTGGATTTGTTCATCTGAGGCAGAGGGTCTTTTATCTCCATTTACAGATAGAGAAACTGGGGCCCAGAGAAAAGCAAAGTCTTCCTCCAGTACATATGCATGCCAATGTTTCCCACCGGGAGAGTGGCATTTGGTGATGCCCTCCTGCTAGGCTCTAGAGAAAAGGGTTCCAAGTGCCAGTTGGGGAAGGGGTTCACGTGGGACGAGTTTTCCTTATGGGACTCCCACAGCCTTGAAAGTGAATCCCAGTCCTGTAAGAGAGTGAGTTCCTGGTAGCTCAAAGGTACTACGGGACAGCCAGGCTTTGGTTGCTGAAGCCACTGCTGCCGGCTGTGTGGCCTGGGGTGAGTGACATGCAACCTCTGAGCCTCAGTTTCTCTACCTGTCAACAGGAAACATTAACAGCCCTTGGTAAAGGGAGAACAGCATGAAGCAAGGGGGCATTTGGACGCCTTCCCGCCCCCATCTCTAGCAGCCACCCACGTGACCCCGTCCAGAGAGGAAAGAGTGAGAGTTCTGCCCACCCCCAGGTCTGAGGGCGGGGTTTTGTTGACCCGGGAGCCCAATAAATCTGCAGCTTGCCACAGCTGGCCGCCCTTTTAAGCCCCGCAGTCAGCGCTGAGTGCGGCTCCCAGGGAGAGGAACAGAGGCTGGGCGGCGGACACGCGGCTGCACGCGGCGGCCAGACCGAGGGGAAGGCGAAGTGGACGATAAGACAAGACAGCAGAGGCAGCCGCGGAGACGGAGAGGAGGGACAGGGAGGCAGACGATCGTAGCGAGGGCCGCGGGCGACCTACAGGCGTGCTCCTCGCTGCGGAAGCCGAGCATCCTCCTACCTCTGCGCAGTCCTGCCTCCTCGGCTGCCGCCAGCCTCCCTCACCGGGGCGCGCGGGGTGGCCGGGGTCACGTTTGGCCCGTGCGCCTGCACTTCATGGCTACCGTCGGGGCGAGGGCGCGGGCGCGGGCCACATTTGGAGCCTGGGACTATGGGGTCTTCGCGATCATGCTCCTTGTGTCCACGGGCATCGGGCTGTGCGTGGGGCTAGCGCGGGGCGGACAGCGCAGCGCAGAGGACTTCTTCACGGGAGGCCGTCGCCTGGCGGCCCTGCCCGTTGGCCTCTCGCTCGCTGCCAGCTTCATGTCGGCGGTGCAGGTGCTGGGCGTGCCGTCTGAGGCCTACCGCTACGGCCTCAAGTTCCTCTGGATGTGCCTCGGCCAGCTGCTCAACTCCCTGCTGACCGCAGCCTTCTACCTGCCAGTCTTCTACCGCCTCGGCCTCACCAGCACCTACCAGGTACCGGCCAGAGGCAGGAGGCTGGACCTGCCTGGCTGGAAACGCAGAGACGCGGTGACGGGAGCCCTGGGGCTTTGAAATGATGTGCAGAGGGACACAAGCGGCTCTTTGGTGCTTTCATAGGCAGGCAGGCAGGTAGGGAGGGTTCTGGGAAGAAGCCCCAGACAGTGGAGCCAGGGACAGGAAGGAGGAAGAGAAGCTGGCGTCCTGGTTCTCTTCGGTGGAAGCCTGCGGGGGACCGGGCCTGGCTTGGCCAGATGTGCACTCACGTGTGGACAGGCACACACCTGCCCCCCACATGCCTGGGAGTGCTGACACCTGAGAGCTCGCCAGACGGTGGGCTTGGGGTTCCAAACCCGACATCCCCGCTTCCTCCAACCTTTGTCAAAGTGGCTGGCCTCTGCTCAGGTTTCCCAGTTGTCCAACGCGGCTAATTGCAGGACCTCCCTCCAGGGCGGTGGGGAAAGTGATTAAAATCGCGATCCATATACAATAGGCAGCTAAGCGCAGTTGGACATAGGCCAATCAGACACGAGTGAGGGGGGGAATGTGCAGACTTGATGGCTCAGTCCTCCTGGGCACACGCCATGGGTACAGGCACGGGATGGTGCGTGTGCACAGGTGTGTGGACAGGTCTGAATGTGTGTGCTTGCTGGGGGCCCCCAGGGGAGAGAGTGTGGAGAGAGAAGGTGGCCTCTGGAGGAAGGGCAGAAGCCAACAGGGCGGGTGAAGGAACCCAGAGGCCTCCAACCCCTGGGTAGGACCTGTCTAGGTAACCACTAGCCCTCGGCTCTTCCTTGTAGTACCTGGAGCTGCGTTTCAGCCGGGCCGTGAGGCTCTGCGGAACCCTGCAGTACCTGGTGGCCACAGTGAGTAGCCTCAGCCCTGCACTCTCACGCAGGTTTCCGCCCGCATTGGCCCCGCCCACAGCCCTCCCCCATTCCTCGCGACCCTGCCCCATGAGTCCCGCCCTCCATTCTGCAAGGCCCTGCCCAGGCACCGCCCACAACTTATCTGGCCACTCTCCCTGAGGCTGGGTCCGCAGGTTTGGCTCGCAGACCTCCCCCATACGCCCTATCTTACCCCGCCCCCACCCTGCGTGGCCTTGCGCATCTGGCCCTTCTCACCTACCCCAACCCTGGTCTCCAGAAACCCTCCTCGCACAGACACCTGCCTCACCTGCCCCCCCACCCCCACTCCTTCAGGTGCTGTACACCGGCATCGTGATTTATGCCCCTGCACTCATCTTGAACCAAGGTTTGGCTCTAGGAGGTCAGAGGAGGGTGGCTGAGAGGGGGCAAAGGCTTACAGGCTGGTCGCAGGTGGGGACAGAGGAGGCCCCAGGAGAGATTTGGGAGGGAAAACTACTCTTGGAGAGAGAAGGGCCCAAGATACTGGGCCCAGGTTTGCACTCCACCTGGCAGCCTAACTGGGGACTCTTTGCAGTGACTGGTCTGGATATCTGGGCGTCACTTCTGTCTACTGGAGCCATCTGCACCTTCTACACCACTGTTGTGAGTGACCACCCCCTCCCACCCCATGCACCCTGGATGGGGACCCTGGGCTGGCTGTCCACTCCCTACCTTTTTTTCCTCCCAAGGAAGCCCAGTCCCGGATGGGTCTGTTTCCTCATAATTAAAGGAGATTTGAAAGGCTTATTGGTGAGAGTCCAGGGATATGCTAGCTTCAGGCCTGGCTGGATCTAGGGGCTACAACAGTGTCCTCTCCCATCTGTAGGGGTCCCATCAACTCCAGGAATTCACCCCTTTGGGCAAAAAGTGAGTTCCTATTTCAGGATAGGCTGGCTAAAGTCCAGGAGGGCTCTGTTCCAGCTGGCTCTAGTCTTACGTGAAGAATGAACAGAAATCTGGGGGCTGGGATATTCTGATTGGCTATTCCTGGAGCTGAGAGTGAGGTTGGCCTCACCTGAATGGCCTGCGAGGAGGGGCTTCTCCAAAGGAAAATCCAGGGGCTGCCATGGGAAGGCAAAGGCATGGAGCCTGGAAGGGTGAAAACAGTAGAGTAGGTGGAGGGGGGCGGGGAGGAGGAGGAGGAGGAGGAAGAAGAGGAGGAAGAGGAATAGTAGTAGCAGCCATCACTATCACTCACTGAATACTTACATGTGCCAGGTGCCATTCAAAATATTTTTCTCATATTAACTAATTTAATTCTCACAATATCACTATAAGGTGGGTACTGTTATTAACCCATCACAGTGGTCCCCAACCTTTTTGGCACCAGGGACCGGTGCTCCTATGAGAATCTAATGCCTGATGATCTGAGGTGGAGCCCAGGTGGTGACACTAGCGCTAGAGAGCAGCTGCAAATACAGATGAAGCTTTGCTCTCCTAGCCTGCTGCTCACCCCCTGCTGTGTGGCCCAGTCCCTAACAAGCCTCAGACCAGGGATCCCTGATCTTACAGATGAGAAAACTGAGTCAGAGAGGGTCATTTGTTCCAGCCACAGCTGGCGGCCAGGTTAGCTTGGCCTGTCAGGTCCCTCACCTGACCCCTCACCTGTAGCTCTGTCCTACAGACCCCAAACAGATCCCTATCTGACCCTCTATTTCTGTCACGTCCTGCAGGGCGGCATGAAGGCTGTGATCTGGACTGACGTGTTCCAGGTCGTGGTGATGCTGGCTGGCTTCTGGGCTGTCCTGGCCCGCGGGACCATGCTTGTGGGCAGGCCCAGGCAAGTGTTTGAGCTTGCCCAGAACCACTCCCGGATCAACCTGATGGAGTGAGTAAATATGTAGAGGGAAATACTGCAAGATGACGGAGCTGGCGTCCCTCTGCCCCGAGCAAAGCCCGCCAGTGCCTCCTGCTCCAGGAAGCCGTCCCTGCTCCCCTCCCCAGACTTCCCACAGACAGAACCCTGGCTTCCTCTCTCTCTTTACTCCCCTACCTCCCATCCCTCCATATGGCCCAGACCTCTGCCCCACCTCACCCTCAGCTCAACTGGAACTGAAGGCTCCTTGGGGTCCCACCAGGGCAGAGAAACGATCATTTTGGAATGTATAAATGGATGCCTCAGTAAACAAATAAATCAATTTTCAACCTCACTAACTTCTACTCACAATTCAAAACCCGTCCCAAATGTTCTCTTAAAGCCTGTTGGGACCTGGGGCCCTTGAAAGGATGAAGTTAGTGTGCCATTCCCATATGGCTGACTTGCTCTGCCCTCATCCAGTTTTGATCTGGACCCACGGAGTCGCTACACATTCTGGACGTTTGTGGTAGGCGGCACGTTGGTATGGCTCTCAATGTACGGTGTGAACCAAGCACAGGTGCAGCGTTATGTGGCCTGCCGCACGGAGAAGCAGGCCAAGCTGTGAGTGTTTGGGGGAGAGGGTAGAGACCTCTGGGATGTGCTGCCCCCGCCCCCCGCCCCATCCCTAGCCTGAAGCCATGCCTTCCTGCAGGGCTCTGCTCATCAACCAACTGGGCCTGATCCTGATTGTGTCCAGCGCTGCTGGCTGTGGCATTGTCATGTTCACACTCTATATGGACTGTGACCCCCTCCTTGAAGGGCGTATCTCTGCCCCAGACCAGGTGAGTCTGGTCCAGGCTCCTAGGCCACTCCCACCCACACCCTGCTCTGAACTTCTGTGTGGATGAATCTCTGGGATGAGGGTGGAAGAGCTTTCCTAGCAGAAAGAGCAGCCTGTGCAAAGGTCCAGAGGCAGAAAAGAGCTTGGCTCAGAGGAAGATCTGGGAGGAGTGGGGAAGATGAGGCCGAGAGGCAATGGGGAGCCATGGGAGTTGTGAGCAGGGGAGATCTAGAGTCAGAGACTCCCTGAGGGGTATCAAGGAGAAGATGGGATCATGGTTTAGCACAAAATGATGATGTTGCTATTAATAATAATGATCAGCTCCCATATCCCAAGTGCCTGCTCTATGCCTCGTGCTGTTCCCTTCACGAGCAGTCAGTTTTCCATCGAATCTTTCAATATGTGATGAGGTCAAGGCCGTCATGGTGCCCACTTTACAGATGAGAAAACTGAGGCTGGAGGGGGGGCGGGAGGCACTGCCTGAGGTCCACAGGCAAGTTAGGGGCAGCGCCAGGGCCACAACCCATGCCTAGGTCACATCCTGGCTGGAGCTCTAGCCACAAGGTTCAGAGTTGGCAGAAAGTACACGGCTGTCACATCTACTGTCCTCCCCCGAGGTCAGATCTTGACTGCTTGACTGTGCAACCTCAGGCAGGGATGTACCTCTTGGTCTCACTGTCCTCGTCAGTAAAGTGGGGATAACACAGGACCTTGCCTCACTGGGATTCCAGGGTTCCGTGCATGGTGGGGCTCAGTGACAATCACAGGTGCGTGCAGTCCATCAACAAACACACTAAGTGCCCACTGTGAACCCGGTCTGCGCTGGGTGCTGGGAATGTACAAGGTTAGGACATAAATAAGCCCCAGCCTCAGGGTGCTTCTGTACTGGAGGCTGACCCCTGACTCCCCCCAGTACATGCCCCTGTTCGTGCTGGACATCTTCGAAGACCTGCCTGGAGTCCCTGGGCTCTTTCTGGCCTGTGCCTACAGCGGCACGCTCAGGTGAGTGGCCCTGCTTGCTCACCCAGCCATGTCAGAGCCCCTTGGGGCCTTCTTATCCCTACTGGTCACCCCCCTGTGGAATAGAACATTCTGGACATGTCCACCATTTACAGTTCCTGTTCAATCCCCAGCAGGCAGCTCAGGTGGGCTCCAGCAGGGAGCACACCCTGGGCACAAGGACTCAAACTGTGGGGTCTTCACCTTCTTGGCACCTGGCAGAGCCACATCTGATTCCCCTCTTTCCCTTCCTTGTGCCTGTCCTTCCTCCCCAAACAAATGTTTGTTGAGCACCTACTACATGGCAGGTACTGCTATTCTAAATCTTGGGGCACAGCTGTACCCAAGTGGTCCCCCACTCCTGCCTCTGGGCTCTCACATTCTGGTGGTTTCAAATCTTCCATGACTTCTGGCCATAGCTCTGCTCCTGCAGTGACCAAGGTCTCATGCAGCAGTTCTCTGCGCTGCATTATTGTTCTATATTGAGAACTCGTGTTGTTTGTTTCCTTGGCTGTGGGTGTCCCTGCTCCCATGGGGGTATCAGGTATGGAGTCAGGGTGGGAGGTGGACATCTCCACTCTTGGGGGAGTCTATCACCCATGCTTCTGCCCTTGGGCTGGGTGGGATCCTGGCAGGTCAGATGGTGTGGGCAGCTAGCGGCCTCCTCTAGCAGGTAGACCCCAGAGGGCATGTGGCCTGTCTCTGAATGTGGCCTGACCATCCCCCTCCCCCATCTTGTGTACCCCAGCACCGCATCCACCAGCATCAACGCCATGGCTGCGGTAACTGTGGAGGACCTCATCAAACCGCAGCTGTCCTCTCTGGCGCCCCGGAGACTAGTCATCATCTCCAAGGGGCTCTGTGAGTTTGGGGGACCTGGGTGGGGGGACAGGGCAGCCTCTCCCAACTAATAGTGCCGTTCCCATTGCTACAGCACTCATCTATGGCTCAGCCTGTCTCACCGTGGCGGCTCTGTCCTCGCTGCTGGGGGGCGGTGTCCTCCAGGTGAGCCCCCGCCCCGATGGAGCCCTGATCTCCCCAAGAGGTGGGGCATTGTCCTCCTTGCACTGAGGTTAGAGAGGGTCATACACTTGGTGGCAGAACTGGGCTCCATCTGCCACCAGTGGCCCTGGATACTTCCTACAACCACCTGGTTGGAGGTGAGGGGATGTGGGAGGTGAGGGGTCGGGGGACGGCAGCCTGTGGGCAGGAAGGGCCTCACCTTGGTGCGGAGGTGGGATCGCATCCATCAGGAGAGAGAATGGGCATCTTTACCTGCAACCCAGGGGAGAGAGACAGAGCATCCTTTCTCCTTTAGAGACACTGAGGCACAGAGGAGTCTCAAGGCCTGCGGTGGGATTCCTCAGGTCTTGTTTACCCAGCAGGTAAACTGAGGCCCGGAGAAGTAGGGTGGCTCTGCCCTCAGCCACACCCCTATCCTATCTTCCAGGGTTCCTTCACCGTCATGGGTGTCCTCAGTGGACCCCTCCTTGGAGCCTTCACTCTGGGAATGTTCCTCCCAGCCTGCAACACGCCTGTGAGTGGAAACAGGCGGGCAGAGGGGCTGGGGGGCATAATCAGATGCCCCAGTTCACTGACGCCTGCTCCACCCCCAGGGCGTCCTCTCTGGGCTAGCAGTGGGCTTGGCACTCTCACTGTGGGTGGCAGTAGGCGCCACTCTGTACCCGCCCAGCGCGCAGTCCATGGGGGTCCTGCCGTCCTCGGTTGCCGGCTGTGCAGTGCTCTCAGCTAATGCCTCTGGCGTCCTGGGCCCTCTTCTTGCCTCCAACGCCTCCAGCGGGGCCCCTAGGTGAGCAGGGGAGGCGTGTCTTGAGAGAGTGTGATCAGAAAGGGACCCTTAAACTGAGTCGCGAATGAGGAGGAGCTGGGCTTAGGATGAGGTGAAGGAAGAGTATTCCCAGCAGAGGGATCAGAAAGTGCAAAGGCCCTGAGGTCAGGTTCAATTTAGTGCATTGACTATGGTAAGACTGGGGTGGATTTAACGGGAGGAGAAAGGATAGGAGATGTGGTCCCGCCAGAGAAATTTGGTCTCATTTTTTTTTTAACTGAGATATAATTTACTGACCATAAAATTAGCCATTTAAAAGTGAGTTTTAGTATATTTGCAAGGTTATACAACCATCACCACTATCTAACTCAAGAACATTTTCATCATCTCAAAAAGAAGCCCCATCCCCATTAGCAATCACTCCCCACTCCCCCTCTACCAGCACTTGACAACCACTAATCCACTTTCTCTTGCTATGGGTTTGTCTGTTCTGGACATTTCATATAAATAGAATCATACAATATGTGTCCTTCTGCATCTGGCTTCTCTCAATCAGCATGATGTTTTCGAGGTTCATCCACATGGTAGCATATGTCAATGCTTCATTCCCTTTCATGACTGAATAATATTCCCTTGTGTGGATTGACCACATTTTGTTTATCCATTTATCAGTTGATGGACATTTGGGTTGTTTCTACTTTTGAGTGATTGTGAATAGCACTGCTTTGAACATTTGTATACAGATTTTGGACATGTTTTCATTTCTCTTGGCCTATATCTAGGAGTGGAATTGCTGGGTCATATGGTAATTCTATGTTTAACTTTTTGAGGAACCACCAGACTTTTCCATAGCAGCTGCACTATTTTACATTTACACAAGCAATGTAGAAGAGTTTCAATTTCTCCACATCCTCCTCAACACTTGTCATTTTCCATTTTTTAAAACTCTAGCCATCCTAGTGGGTTTGAGGTATCTCGTGGTTTTGATTTGCATTTTTCTAATGACTAGTGATGTCGAAGCTATTTTCATGTGTTTGTTGGCCATATACATATCTTCTTTGGAGAAATGTCTATCCAAATGTTTTGCCCATTTTTAAATTGGGCCATTTGTCTTTTTATTGTTAAGTTGTAATTTATGTATTCTTTATATACTTATATATTCTGGATACTAGATCCTTATCATATGTATGATTTGCAAATATTTTCTCCCATTCTGTGGATTGTCTTTTCATTTTCTTAATAGTGTCCTTGATGCATACAAGTGTTTAATTTTGATGAAGTCCAGTTTATCTTTTTCCTTTGGTTGCTTATGCTTTTGGTGTCACATCCAAGAAATGATTGCCAAATCCAAGGTCATAAAAATTCACACCTATGTTTTCTCCTAAGAGTTTAATTGGGTTTGATTCTGAAGGCAGTAGGGAGCACAGAGGGTAATGAGCAGTGAGTAGTAGGATGTGATCTGAGTAACGCTGGTTGTATGTGGTGCACGCCTGGGAGGGAGAGTGGGAGAGCAGGAGAGGAGCGTTGGCTACGGCACGCGGTTGGGTGAACAATAATGGAGAGCTGGGGTAGGCCATGGCAGTGGAGATGGGAGGACGTGGATGGATTGGGAGTGGCTTTTAGACCCGTGCCCACCTTTCTCATCCTCAGGGTGGACTCCGGAATAGACCCTGGTCAACCCATCTTGGCTGACAGCTTCTATGCCATTTCCTATCTTTATTATGGTGCCCTGGGCACAGTGAGCACTATGCTATTTGGAGCCATTGTCAGCTTCCTGACAGGTAAGTAGGGCATGTGGCCTCCTCAGAGGTCATTCTAAAAATCCCTCTGACTCCAGGATCCATTGGGCAGGGAGAAGAGGAAGGACGCTCCTACTGGCCAAGCTGCCATTGAGTGTTGGATACATCTATACCCTTTTTGCTGCATTGCCTTCAGGACAGCCCTGTACCTTGCAGGGCTTGTCCTATTTTGCAAAGACAGAAACTGAGGCATCCTTCTCCCACCCCCAAAGGTTAAGTCCTTGCCAGAGGATGTGGGGTGGGAACGAGAGACGCTGTCCCTGGTGCTGAAATAGTTTCTGATCAGGACTTGGCCACTCCAGCTCCTCAAGAAATTCTGAACCCCACGAAGAAGATGACAGATGTCAAGTTAAATCAATAGTGATAACAGTACCTGTTTCCACTTCCTTAGTCTAGACTCTACATTCATCAGGTCTTTAGTGACTCCATCTCTGTGCCAAGCACTATTCTAGACGCTGGGCACATATCAGTAAACAGAACCATGTGCTGGACCCTCCTGGCCATCCACTGATGTATAGATGAGAAAACTGAAGCCCAGAGAGGCAGAGGCTTGCCATGGTTCCCCCTATGGGTCACTATCACATCTGGGATTGGAACTCATCAGAGCTCTCCCAACCCTCATTAAATGACCCCATACTCTCTGCTCTTTAGGCCCCACCAAGCGCAGTGCCCTGGGTCCTGGTCTGCTGTGGTGGGACCTCACACAGCAGACAGCATCAGTGGCCCCCAAGGAAGAAGCGGCCACCCTGGACGACAGCTTGGTGAAGGTTAGTCTCAGGGCTGGGCTCCTAGAGTAGGGGAAAAGGCACCAAAGTAGCTTGGGGTGCTCTGGGCATGGCCATAACTCAGGAGAATGACATGGTGAGTCACAGTCTTTCTCAACTTCTCATAACCCCCTGTGGAAAGGCTCGGTTGGGAGCTGATGTGTCTTCAACACTTTTTTATACTCCCCTTTAATGAAGACTAAGCATACTTTTCATTTTCATTGCCTCTCCAATCTATGGCAGATGAAACTGGTTTTCTTTAGAGTGTTGATATAAAGTCTTTCTTAAAAATAAAATTACTTAATACAAAAGTGAGTCAGCTTAGGGAAAATCTTACATAAGAAACGTAACAGGGTAGAATGACTCTAAGCCACGTGGTTGCTATGTAAATGCCTCGAGTTTGGAAAACGCTGTCCCTGGGGAGGTCTGACTCAGGCCTGCCCCTGCTTTGGATTTCCTGTTTCATCCTCTCATTTATTAAGCACTTGCTGTGTACCCAGCACTGCACTGGGCTGGAGTTTGAGCCCACTGTTTAGCAGGAGCTGATAAAAGCTAAACTGAGTAATGAATAGGACTTGGCAGGCAGGGAATGAGTATTAGGAAGACAATAAAACAAGACACTGTGGTGGGCATGGTTTTCTGGAAGAGGGGACATCAATAGAGCCCAGAATGAAGACAAAGAGCTCATCATAGGGAAATCCAGAGGAAGGGCATTCTCAACAGAGGGCGCAGCAGGTGCAAAGGCCCTGAGGTTGGAACAGGCTTGACAAGGGGCAGGCTAGGGAGGGAAATTATTTGCCTGAAATGTTTTAAAGCTCCCTCCAGCCCCTGTGAGGAAATATTTATTTTCTTTAAGTGAAACAGGCAGAGAGTCAGGGAGAAGACCAAGGCATGAAAGCATTGATAACCTGGACTGTAGGTAATCTGGGCATGGGGAAGAGAAGTGGGTGGAGTCTTTGGAGGCAGAGGGGACAGGACTGGCCGATACACTGGACAAGGGGTTATTGTGCAACCCTGCCCAGGTTCTATCCTCCTGGGCCCTCAGTGTCCCCATCTGAGAGATGAGCTGACACAGATCAGAAATGGGGTCTTTGAAGAGGTCTTTCTTCTCTCCTTCCTACAGGGGACTGAGGAACTGCCTCCCAGAGCCAAGAGACCTTCTGACTCCCCGCCCACCACTGACGAGGACCATCTGCTCTTCTTAGGGCAGAAGGAGGTGAATGGAGTTGGCTCTGGCTCTTGGACTCCCAGCAGTGGACAGGAAGGTGGTTGTGACCTACGGGAGACAGACCTCTGAACCAGCCTGGACTGACTGCCTGGGAGGGAACATCAGGGTGGGCCAATCCCAAGCTAGGGCGCAATGACCTCAGACTCTTATTGGCTGGATGTTATCATAGGCAGATGAGTTTGAGATTGTACATCCCCACCCTATGAGAAGAGGCAAAGCCCCACCTCCAAGAGGTCATTTTATCTAGCCTCCTGCTTCCAGCCAGTCCCCGGTCTTAGATAATGCACCCCTACTCCCTGCTGGCTGCCCACTGCTACAAAACAAGGCCAGATTTTTCTCTGCCTACAATAAAAAGATGTTGGAGTCTCCTCTGAACAACATGGGAAACCACCAAGTCCAATGTTAGGGTCTGAGAAAGATCTAGCTCTTTCCTGGGAGGTGTGTAAACCTTCACAAGGATTTTGGAGGACCTTGGGCCCAGCCCCCTGTACTCCATTTCACAGGTGGGGAAATTAGACCTGGAGAAGAACAATAACTTGGACAAGGTCACAGAACATACAAGAGACACATCAGGAGGTGGATACCAGCTCTCTCTCCTTTACCCTGTTTTTCTCCCTTTGGAGGGTCAGATGTTACATGGCCTCTGACTTTGGGAGCAGGAGAGGAGGAAGAAGGAAAAATAACATTTTAGTCTTTCTCCTGTGCCTGGACACTTTCCTCATCTCATCCATTAAGGACTGTGAACCCACTTTACAGAGGAAAATCTGAGGCTCGGCAAGGTTGCCTAAAGTCATCCAGTGAGTCCAGCTGGGCAGGGACAAGCCTGGGTGCTTCATGATGCTGAGGCTCCATTGCCTACACATCACTGGTGTACACATCACTAGTGCACATCCCTGGGATATTCCTGACCCTTGGCTGGAGACTTCATCCACACACGTCAAATAAATAGATTCTATAGCTTGATGTCCAGAGCTCTCTGAAAAATCGTTCTGGCCTGAGATCTTAGATCTGAGTGTGAATCTCTGTGTCTCTTGCCCTAAGCCTGCGAGTGAATAAACGTGAGTATTTAAAGCATCAGAATGAGGTGACCACTCCCTCATCAAGGTGAATTATACTGCCCTCCCAGACACACAGGTTCTCTCCCCTCCTGACTTCCTGAGATATCCCCTCCTAGCTGCCCTTTTTGACTGGACCCTGCCAGCATCCACTATGTCCCTACACCAGCCCCTGGGATCTCGGTGACTTTGACAACTGGCTGCACTCACCTCTGCCCACACACCTACCATGGTTCCCACGACTCCCTGCTCATCTGGTAGTTGGGGCTCCTGTACTGAGTTCAGTAGATTCCCCCACAAAAATTCATGTCCACCCCAAACCTCAGAATGTGAGCTTATTTAAAAATAGGGTCTTGGAAGGTATATTTAAGAAAATTCATACTGGGTTAGGATGGGCCCTGAATCCAAAGACTGTGTCCTTATAAGAAGAGGAGGAGAGACCCAGAGACACAGACACATAGGGAGAAAGCCGTGTGGACATGGAGGCAGAGATTGGAGTAATATGGCCACAAGCCACAGAATGCTTTGGGTCACCAGAAGCTGGAAGAGGCAAGGTAGGATCCTCTCCTAGAACCTTCAGAGGAGCGTGGTGGGGAGGAGGAAGGAGAAATAACGTTTTAGCTTTCCTTCTGAGCCTGGACACTTTCCTCATCTCATCCATTAAGTGAACCCGCTTTTTGGAGGAAAAAAACTGAGGCTCAGAAGATTGCCTGAGGTGAGGTCACCCACTGAGTCCAGTCAGACATTACCAAAATCTTGATTTCAGCTTTCTGGACTCTAGAACTGTGAGAGAATAAATTTTTATTGTTTTAAACTATGGGAGCAACAGGAAACTAATATAGTAGACCCCTCTTATTTGCAGTTTCACTTTCCAAGATTTCAGTTATCCATGGTCAACTAAGGTTTGAAATGTTCCATGGAAGATTCCAGAAATAAACAATTCATAAGTTTTAAATTGCACACTGTTCTGAGTAGTATCTGTGAAATTTCTGTTGTTCTGCTTGGTCCCACCCTGGCTGTCCAATTTGGATGCCTTTTATTTCTTTTTCATGCCTAATTGCTTTGGCTAGAACTTCCAATTCTATATTGATAGAAATGAAAAAATGCAGACATCCTTGTTCTTAGACCTCTACTCACTTAATTCCACTTGCACTCCCCCCGCCACTCGAGTCATGACAACCAAAAATGTCTCCAGACATTTCCCAATGTCCCCTGGGGATGAAACTGCCCCTGGGTGAGAGCCACTGGTCTATGCCTATGCAATCACTACCCAGTTTTTATCCCCGTAGCTTTATATTAACACCTTTCAGCATCATTCAAGACCAGGGACTCTGAGCATTTGAATGATGCTGCCTGACCCCGGCCAAAAAAAATGGGCTTGTATGTACAGGGAACACATTGAGATTCAGAAAAGCCAAGGGCTGGAGGTTTAAAAAAAAAAAAAAATCAATCCATGTGTCTTTCTTGAGAGCCTGGAACATAAGACTTAGTGCTTTCAGGGGACAGAAAACCAAGCTGTTAATAAAAAGATCATGGGAACACAGCATAGGGAATGCAGTCAGCATTAATCTATTGGCTCGGTGGAAAACCAGAGGAGATTAGGAGCAATTAGAGGAATCATTTTATAAATTATATAAATGTCTAACCAATGTACTGCATATACTTGAAACTAATTAAAATAAATAAATAAATTTATGTAAAAAAATAAGATCATGGGTGCAGGTGCTGCCCAGGACTCCAGGGGACAGGGAGAAAAACCAAGTTACCCAGTGATATCTACAGTCAGGTCTCACTTAGATTAAAAAAACAAACAAACAAAAGAGTTCATGCCAGAATTTCTCAGCCTTGGCACTGTTGACATTTTGGGCTGGATAAATCTCTATCGTGGAGGCTGTTCTGTAGATTGTAGGGTGTTGAACAACATCCCTGGCCTCCACCTACTAGATGCCAGTAGCATTCTCCCCTTCCTTACAGTTGTGACAAACAAAGGTGTCAATGGTCAGTGTCAGGGTGTGTGTGTCAGTCACCCCCAGTTCAGCATCTCTACTCTATGCCCAAATAGAGTAGATGATATATGTATGATGGTATATCCTTTTCTATAGTATTATTTAATTTTTAAAGTGATTTATTTTATAATCAAAAGAAGAATATTTTGAAATGGTTGACATTTATGAGCACATACTATGTGCCAAGTGGTTCACTCATATTAGAAGTGTTGATGTTTATTGAGCAATGACTCAGTAGCAAGCACTTTTTTGTAATTATTTTGATTTATTTTTTTATTAATATACATTTTTAGAGCAGTTTCGGTATAACAGAAAGATTGAGCAGAAATCTCAGAGAGCTTCTATAGATCTCTCTCTCCCCCACTCCCCAGTTTCCTCTATTATTAACATCTTTTATCAGTGTGATAAATTTATTATAACTGATTAGTGAATACTAATATGTTGTAATTAGCCGAAGTCCACAGTTTACATTAGAATTCACTCTGTGTTGTACCTTCTTTGGGTTTTGACAAATGCACAATGCCATATATGCGACATTACTACCCTAACAATCTCTTGTGTTCCACCTACACTGTTCAACTTCTAAATCAGTTCTATCCATTTCGTTCGTTTGTTTGTTTATTCTTTTTGATTTCTATTTTTGATTTTCAACTGATTTTCTGTGGCGTCAATTCTTTTTCTTACCTTATTGCATTGGCGAAAAACTTTAATACCAAGCATTGAATATTAGCTATGATCGTAGGCATCCTTGCCCCATCTTGGAATATGTTATCTCTTGTTACACCATCCAACACAATGCAGACAGTTCCTTTCTAATCACAATTTTTGATCAGACTAATTTCTTCCTATTTCCCATTTACTAAGAACGTTTTAAAAAATCAAGAGTGGTTGCTAAATGTTATTCAATGTTTTTCCATGGTGAAATGATCATTTGGTATTTTTCTCTTTTCATCTTTTCATTGAAGAAAGGAAACTTTCTTACGCTAAACTTCCCCTGCCTCCTTGGCATAAAACTCTGCATTCCTCTGGTCTGTTGTTCTTTAAAGTGCAGCTGAACTCAATTTGCTGATATTTTATTTAGCATTTTTGCATGAGCCCAGGCTCCTGACCCCTTTCTGGTATGTCCTTACCCTGCAGTTGAGCTGATTCCCACAGGGTGTGGGGGAGGGTCTGATCAGAATGTCTGCATGAGCTCAACCAGGTGACTTCAACTCAGCAGCTCCCCAGCTCCACTCCCAGTACTGCTTCTCCTCCAGGTGACTCTGCCAGCCCACCCTACACCCTGGGCAGCATCCATGCCTTCTGATTCCACTCACTCTCTACACCCCATCCCCCAGTCCTGTTGACTCATTCTCCTAAATGGGGGGAGGGGCCACGCAGCTCACCCTCACACACACCCCAGGGCTGTAGGCTTGTCCAGTCTCCCCTGCTGATCTTGGAATCCATAGCTAAAGCCAAGACAGAGGCCACAAATTCTTGTTGGTTCTGATACTGCAGGAGAATTGTCAAAGAGCCAGATTGAGCAGAAGACAGGACATGGTGGGAAGCAGGTAAGTTTCCATTGGTACCACCCCACCTGCCTCCTCCCCAGGTTCACAATTTGTGTCAGCTTCAGGCTTGGCTGGCTCCAAGTACACCTAGGGGCACAGCAGGGATGAGGGACCCACCCTACATCCTACCTTCTTTGTGGCCAGGTCTCAGACTGGAGCTGGGATTTGGGGACCCCTTAAACCAGTAGCTCCTCTAGAGGCAGCTCACCTCACATTGTCCCATCCACCCATATAGGATCCCAATGAAAATCTGTGCAACTTGCAGCCAGTCACTGCCCCTCTCTGTGTCATCCACATCACCTTCTCCAAATCCTCACCTGGCAATGGGTCATGCAAAGAGTAGGTCAGGAACAGAGAGCCTCCACATTATGAAAAAAGAAAAAAGATCTAGAGAGGGAAAAATATTTTTTCTTTTTTTAAAAAAAAATGATTATTCACATTGCTCTGAAATATTTTTTTCCTTCAAAAGCAAATCATAAAAATGTTTCCTGGGTCATAATTATGAATCTTATTCACCTTTTGATTTTTAAAAATTTGGCTTTTTTTGTTACCTTTTTATCACACAATATTAAGTTTAAAGAACCAGATTGCCCTGGAAGCTTATTATGAAAATCCACAGCCCCTTCCAGCTCCTATGTATGATGAAATCAAGAAAAACATCAACACAATCATGAGAGAGATATGAACAGTGTTGGAGGGGTGTGGATTCAAAGATATTAGGAAATGTGGAGGTTTGAATGAAGCTAGACACCTGGACAAGCCTCTCTTTTGTCCACTCCCCACATCTGTGAGTCCCCAGATCCTGTTCATTCAGACTGAATCAGCCCCATCCAGCACTCTGGCCTCTACCCCACCCCCAAACTCCTGAAGGATCTAACACCCAGTCGTCCTCTTCGGCTCACACACCCTCCATAGCTCCCTATTGCCTTCAGAAAATCCATCTGGTAACATGAAGCCAACTCCGATATCCTGCTCCTCCTCCCCAGTTCCTTCCTTCTGCCCACACTCAATAAGATGGCAAGGATTCTGGACTTAGAGCCTAGCAGAGCAGAGTTCAAATTGTAACATTGCAGTTCACCAGCTAAACCTGAGCAGCTCTGTCACTTGAGCTTCAGTTTCTAGTCCATGAAAATGGATGTGTATTCAAGGAAGTGAATGGTTCTGGGTGCTGTAAAAGCACTACATTTGATGGGAGGCATTGCCAGGGTGACCTCTAGTTCTGAGAGACCCTAGCCTAGTGTTGCTGCTGGAGGCCCATGTTTGATGTAGGGAAAGAGGCGCCAGATTAATGGGCAAAGTAAAAACACACCCAAGGTGTGTTAGGGTTGCAGGGAGCCCATGTATTACATATATTGGGGAAAAGGGTCAACTCCAGAAAGCAAACAGCAGCTGTGTGTCCCTGAGGGATCCGGTCACACATTAACGTCTGGTCTCCACCCCAGCCCACCCAGCTACCACCATCTGCATGAAAGCGCTGGGTGTTTGCTGAAATTTAGTCCTTGCTCAAACATTTGTTTTCAAGACTAGATGTCTGTAGAGGCCCCATGCCCTTTAGTCAGGGTCAGAGCCCACAGCTGGGGCAGAGGAGGAGAGGCACACGTCTGGGGCTGCACGTGGCTGGGCCTGAGGTCTTCTCTCCGAGCCTGAGATTCAGGGTCAGGAATCCTGCTGTAAGAGAACACACACTGCCCAGAACGTGGGCCATAGACTCAGATTCTCCAGCCCTCACTATAGAAAGGAATGAAGTACTGACATGCTACGACATGGAAAACCTTGAAAACATCCTGCTCAGTGAAGGAAGCCAGACACAAAAGGCCACATAGTGTGCGACTCTCTTGATATGAAATGTCCAAATCCACAGAGACAGAAAGTAGATTACTGGTTGTCAGGGGCAGGGGGAAGGGGAATAGGGGGTGACTCTTAATGGGGACAGAGTCTCCTTTTGAGGTAACGGAAATGTTCTGGAACTACACAGATGTGACGGTCGCACGTCATGGATGTACTAAATGACCGAAATGTACACTTTAATTGGTTAATTTAATACCATGTGAATTTCACCTCAATAAACAATAACAAATAAATAAAATAATTTAATAAAAAAAAAAGAATCCCAGCCACTATAGAAAAGAGAATGGGCGTGCTCAGAAAATCAAACACAGAAATACCATATGCTCCAGCAATACATTTCTGGGTTTACACCACAAAGAACTGAAGGTGAATATTGAAAAGATTTCTGCACACCCATGTTCATAGCAGCATTATTAGAATAGTCAAAAGGTGGAAGGGACCCGAGTGTCCACTGACAGGTGAATGGATGAATAAAATGTGTATATCCATACAGTGGAATATTATTCAGCCTTTAAAAGGAAGGAAATTCTGACACATGCTTCAACATGGATGAACCTTGAGGACATTTTGCTCAGTGAAATAAGTCAGTCACAAAAGGACAAATACTGTATGATTCCACGTATACAAGGTCCCTAGAGGAGTCAGATGCATCACGAGACAGAAAGCTGAATGGTGGGTGCTAGGGGCTGGGGGAGGAGGATGGGGAGTTAGTTTTTAATGAGGACATTGTTTCAGTATGGAAAGATAAAAAGTTCTGGAAATAGATAGTGAGGATGGTTGTTCAATAGTGTGAATGTACTTAATGCCATTGAATTGAGCACTTAACATGGTTAAAAATGTGTGAAAATTAATAAAGAGAAACCTCTTTTAAAAATAGAGCCAGGAGCCAGATCAAGCACTATCACTTGATCTCAGTTACAGACTCTAACAGGAAAGACTGTCATTTAGGGACTTCGACAGGAAGAGATGTACTCTGCAAGTCGATACTATTTTATTACTCCAACAGGCGAAAGAAAAGCTTCCTTTCTTGTCCAGCAACTTAGCCAACGAGAAACCATCACCGCCCTGAACTTCCATTGACCTCCAAAGGACTTTCATTCCCAATAACCCCTCCCAACTTCCTCCTATTAACTTGTAAAGTAACAATCCTCTCCTTGGCTTGTTGGACTTGCCTACAGTTTCTGCTATAGCTTATTTGTCTTGAATTATAATTTTCTGCTATTCCCAAATAAGTCCATTTTGCTGGTAAAATGACTAACTGTTTTACTTTTTAGGATAACATTACTTGGTGTCATGAGTGGGATCCAGAGAAGACCCCTGACAACTGCAAGGCTGGTGAGTAAAAAGGTGCTGGTACCTAATGAGCCCATTGAGCTCACTGCTTTCTCACCAACCCTGGAGTTTGAGGGTAAGTTTTCTCCTGGATTCACGCTCCACTCTCTTTGCGTTTTGAGCTCTTCGACTTTATTTGGGATCTGTTCTTGTTTTTATAAAGGCTTTGTCCTTTTGGGAGTACTCTTTTAGCATTTGGCCAGACTTCTTTGGAATCAGGCTGTTCATATTCAAAGTGCATGGAGTTTTTCTTTTGCTGTCAAATTAAAACCTCTGAGAAAAAGAATCTCAGTCATCTAAATGTTTTAAGGGCAACCCCAGCCCCACCTTCAGGGACCCTGGCTGGTTTTATGTTTAAAAACTGCAGTATCTCTTCATGTGCATTTCTCACTAAATGGATTGACTTGACCAAAAGTAATTTAGAACACCAATGGCCATTATGGGGAATTACCACTCTCCCCAAACTTACTTTTCTCAAAACTAAATTGGACAGCCATGGTTCTAAAGTTAGCAAAACTAAGTGGGACACCTATTTCGATTGCTATCTTGAGGCTCCCAAACATTTTCAATACTGCTGGTCAAGAGGCTGTCCTGAAAGTGCTGTAGGATGGAGTTAGTTCCTCCTGCCCTTTTGGTTGTAGTTGTTGGATATTAGATCAAACTGGCTCTGCAGCAGAATTTAAGACTTTGGACAGGCTATGTTAGCCAACTGCACCAGAGCAACTCCCAGAAATAAATTCTTTATTAGTCCTTATAATAGGCCCTATATTAGCTCTACACTGCTGAATAAAAAATGATCCCAAAACTTAGCAGCTGAAAACAACAAACATTTATATCATGATTTCTGTGGTTCAGGAATGTGAGAGTGGCTTAGCTGGATAAGTGCGGCTTAAGGTGTCTTTTGAGGCCACAGTTGAGATTTGGGCTAGGGCTGTGGTCAGCTCAAGTCTCGAATGCTGTTGAAAGATCCGATTCTATGTTCACTTGCTCTATAGGGCTGCCTCATGACATTCCACCTGCATCCACTAGCAAGAGTGATCCAACAGAGAACATCCAGGACAGTAGCCACAATCTTTTTCTTTTTTTTTTTTTTTAAGCTTAAACACACGGATGTATTTTTCTTATGTAATAAGAAATCCAGAACTAGACAGCTACAGCTACCGGTGTCCCTTCACCTGTTCAGTGATGCTACAGACTTTTTCTTTTTGGCTCTACTATCTTTAGTGTGTTTTCTTTATCCCCAGGCTTGTTGCCTTCTGATTGCAAAATGGCTGCTGCACCTCCAGGCATCACATCCATACTGAAGGCAGAAAGAACGAGAAGCCAGTTACATTTCCCTTTCATCGAAATGGAAAAATCTTTCCTGAAAACCCCCACAGCATACTTGCAAACATGGCCACCCCTACCTGCAAAGGAAGCTAGGAAGTTGGGGGTAGAAAACTATAGTCCTTTAAGCCTAATCTTGGAAGTGCCATCTCATTGCTTCTGTTGTGTGATATTCATTACAAGTAAGTCGGTTAAGTCCAGCCTAAGTCCAAGGGAAGAGGATTACACAAAGGCGTGAATACTGGGAGGTAGGGGATCATTTTGAAGGTCTCACCTCAAAGGTCTCAAAGCCAGGAGACTAGATAACTCAATCCAGGCAAAGAAAACATGCCCCAAATCCAGCTGGGGGTCCATTCTGGAGTTCCAGGTGGCGTTTTCCTTTTTTTTTCTGGTCGCAGACTCTTTAACTGGACCTGCAGTATTGCATAGTGTAGCAGGAAGCAGGAAGAGTTTGCCATAGCACAGACTCTCCCATGTCTGGCTATGAGGAAACCAATACTGGCAAATGAGTTTAAAGGGGTTTACGGCACTTTCAGAGCAAAACCTGTGTCTTCAAAAGAAGCAGTACTATAGAAAGGCACAGACTCAAATGGGAACACAAGTATTGTTTACTGCAGTGGGAGTGAGCCAAACATTGGTCCCTTAAAGGGTGAGATTTTCTGAACGAAGTTAAACAGTTTCTGCAAAGCAGTCGGGGGTGTCTCTAAGGGGAATATGTTGGTTAGTATGGTGAGAAGAATCCCAACATTTGTTTCCACTCTTGATGGGCTGAGCTTGCTGATGGGGTTGTAATAACCTCAACGGAAGGTCATTTTGTTGACCTGAGATCAAGATCCAGTTTTTACAAGATGAAGTTTCGGGTTAAGCAGGTGAGAGACATGTACCTAGTAGGAGGGGCTTATAGAAGAAAAACTACTGTATTAGTTTCTACTGTATTATGCTGTATTATAGTTCCACAAACTGGGTGGCTTAAAACAACAGAGGCTTACTTTGATTTCCTTCTGTATGAAATTAAGGTGTTGGCAGATTAGTTCATTCCTATTGCTGGAAGAATCCAGCTGCAGGGTGGGAGGGAAGTCTCTGGCTCCCTACTGTCACAGCCAGCAATGGTGGGCTTATCACTTTTCTCATCTATTCTGCCTGCAGCTAGAGAAAGTTCTCTGCTTTTAAGAGCTATGTGATTAGACCAGCCCTGGCAGGAAAATCCAGGATACCCTATTTTAAACTCCATAACCTTAATTATATCTGCACAATCCTTTCTGCCATATAACATAAGCCATTAGAATCCAAGGTCCAGGATGTGGACATCTTTGGGGGCTTAGATAATTCTATTTTTGTGTGTGATCAGCATTTTTGTGGCAGATTCTTACTTTTGTCTCACTCCATCCTGGTCAGAGTGGCCTTGTCTGATGTTGATGTTCTACGAAATTATGTTCAACAGGAGGACACCACAGCTCAACTGTGGACACGAGGCCAACGCCCATCTGACCACAGTCAGGGCCTGTTTTTGCCTTTCTCGCTGTACACTCACTATCTAGTTTTTACACATGCTCTTCCTTCTGCCCAGAACACCCTTCCCTCCTTCCTTCACACAACTCTTCTCTGAGAAGACCTCTTTGATTCTTAACTCACTAACACAGGGTGCATCTGGCCACTGCTAGCATCATAATTTTTTATTCAACTTCCTTACTGTGAGCCCCATGTGACCATGGACTGTGTCTCTCATTTGCCGCTGTGTTTCCAGCACAGGTGCACAGAAACCCTCGATATGTACTTGGAAATCTGAATGACTAAGAGCTACAGAATATCAGAATGATAGAAGCTGAGTCCTCAGGATTGGTGCCACGCTCCTAGCAGGTGTGCCTGGGAGGCAGCAGAAGTCACTCTGTAGGAGATTTAGCTTCTTCTGGAATGATTCTCTTAACCTCAGTTATATCAATATGAGGTGACACGATTCCTGTCCCCAGGGAGGTGCGACAAGTCTCTCTTTAAATTTTTTATGCATTTTAAATCTGGTTCTTGTCTAGATTAACTAGGTATTGCCTTTGGCAGCTCCACACACCTCACCTTGATAGTAAACAACAAATGTTTATGCTAAATCTATTCTTCTCCATGACAAACACCATTCTTGGTGCACAGGCCCCATACTTCAGACGTCATAGCTATCGGAGAGATAGAAAACAAACATGTCACTAAATGGATAAAGCGAGTTGATACTATGGCAAATAAAAAAGAAGGCAGGTGAAGGATATTTGAGCCAAGGCCTAAGAGGACATGAAGGAACTGGCCAGGGTAATGCTTGGTGGGAGCAGAGGGAACCGTACGGGAGAACTCCCTGAGATAGGATTGTGCCTAACAATTTGGAGAAGGGATGGTGTGTGGCTGGAGCTGAGGAGGGAGGAGAGTTAAGGAGGTGGGAGGAGCAGAGCAATGGGGACCCACGAACACTTTAAAGCAAGGGAGATCCACGGACTGACTTAGGTCTCAACAGTGTCATTGGGATTGCCTTTCAGAAAATGGACTCTGGTCAAGTCGTCTTGCCTGAACTGTCCCCCAAATTCACACCCTGCTTCTCCCCACAGCCAGGCTCAGTGTAACCATCCTTTAATAGAGAAAATATTGCAAAGGAGGAGGGAAGGACAGCAATCCAGGAGGAGGGGCCGGCGAGAAATTTGAGCTGCTCGCGGTTACAGATTGGCCATATTCAATTCCTCTTTGAGTCTTTTTGAGTCTCACCTTCCCCACCTGGAAAAAGCAGAGGGTGTTAATTTTTCTGCCTCTTTCTCCTGTCTCTTCCCTCCCCAGCTTCGCAAGCGAGAGTCCAAGAACGTGGGCTAGGAGAGAGAGCGCGGCAAAACACAAAGCAATAGCGAAGGGATCAAAATAATTCCTCCCGCGGTAGCTGGTCTGCTTATCGCGTGCGAACCGCGGGCTCTGGCGCGCTCTGGCGGCGGGGCAACTTCCGACTGATGCCGCTGGACCACGCGTGAAGCCGGGACTACCATCTTGCCTCCGGGCAGTGGCCATCTTGGTAAAGGCGATGTTCTAGATTGTCGCTTCTACCCGCTCCTCCCGACTCTCCAATGTGAAGTGAGCGCCCTGGTTGAGGTTTTATAAAATATACACTAATTGACTAGAAAAAGAAATGGCTGATGACATTCGCATGTGTCAGAGACCGAACAAGCATTTCCCTTACCAAGATGACGACGGCGCCGAGACGTAATCAGCGCGCACCTCCGGGAGCTCAGCACGCAAGCCCCGCGGTGACATCACGCAAGAGCGACCTGGCCGGCGCTGGGGGAAGGAGGTAGGAGCGGCCGCGGCGCGGGCGGAGCCGGGGTTCGGGGGGCGGGGTGCGGGTGGGCCCGGCGGGCGGCTCGGCCTGGGACCACCCCCCAGGAGGGCTGGAGGTGGGGTGCGGGGCACTTCCGGCGGTCAGTCTCGATAGCTGTCGCGGGCCCTGTCCCCATTTCCCAGAGCGCGCAACTGAGACTGAGAGGGACAGCATTGTGTTCGAGGCCACCCAGTTCCGGCCCGGCACCTGAGCAGCTTCCAGGCTCGGGAGGTGACAGAGCTGTTATGGATGCTCCCGGCCTCTGGCATTAGCATTAAGGCTGGAGAAAAAGACGACAGGCTGGGGGAGCCCAGAAGGGAGAGCAGGAGGGCTTCTTAGAGGGGACGGCGTTGAGCTCCGTCTATTGTCTTTCTTACATTCAAATCCAAGCAACCTTGTGGGTTGTGATTCCCTTCTAAGTGTACCCTTGTCCAGGCAGAACCACTCCCTGGACCTCTGCTTATGTCTTACCCCTAGAATTCACTTCCTCAGCACTAGAAGCTCTGACCTGCAGATCCGCTCCCCCTGGCTCTTAACGCCCTCTGTACCCTCCCATTACTCTGGAATACACATCCCTCTTCCTAACCTGCTTTCCTCACATCCCTAGAGGCTTGGGTCTCCCTTCTCCTTTGGGCCTGTTCTTTGTTGTCTCACCCTCCCACTCCCACCCCACCACACACACACACTAGGCTGGTTAAGAAGCTCCCTCCTGGCTTCTCCAGTACCCTGCATGTCCCTTTCACAGCTCTGATCTCAAGTAATCACTTTTATTTATCTCCCAGAAAACCCGGGAATCCATTTGGGCAGGAAGCCCATCCGCTCTGCCTCTTACTCCAGTGTCCCACTTGTACTAGGTGCTTAATACATGTTTCCTGAATGACAAAGTATGTGAGTGAGTAACTGTTTACCACACACAGAAGAAAAGCTGTCTGTCTTAGTCTGCTGGGGCTGCCATAACAAAATCCTACAGATGGCAGCTTAAACAACAGACATTTATTTCCTCACATTTCTGGAGGCAAGAAGTCCAATATCAAGGTGCCAGCCAGTTCAGTTCCTGGTGCAGGCTCTTCCTGACTTGCAGACGGCTGTCTTCTTACCATGTCCTCACATAGTGAAGAGATCAAGTTCTGGTGTCTTTTGCTTTGATAGGGGCACCAGCCCTATTAGATTAGTGGCCAACACTATAACCTCATTTAATCTTTATCACCTCCTCACCAGCCCTGTCTCCAGATACAGTCACAGTGAAGGTTAGGGTGTCAACAAAGGAATTTTGGAGGGACACAAACATTCAGTTCTAGGATCACAGCCTTAAGAAGGGGTCAAAAAAGCCCTTTCAGGCTTTGGGATGGAGGTGGGGTTCCTGAGCAGTGGGGCATGGGAGAAGGGGATGCTGGGAGAAAGTCTCTGTGAGTGGGCAAGTTTTCACAGGAGGAGAGGACAGGGGATGGTGTATTAGGTGAGGGCATAGCAAGAACAGGGGCTGGAGGGCAGGTGAGTGGGAAAAACAGTGAGAAGCTAAATTTAGACACAACACAGAGCAGGAAGTAAATACTGGGAGAACCCTGGAAATCAGTGCTTGTTCATTCATTTGCTCAGAACATATATTGAGCAAATGAATGAGGACATTGGGGATACAGAAGTGACCAAGGCAGTCTCAGCCCTGCCCTCACAGGGCTCCCAGCCCTGTGAGGAAGACGGATATTTGTCAAACAATCATAAATGAACATAAAGCCACCCAGATAAGTGCCTCAAAGAGAAGTTTGTAGTCCGAGAGTCAGGGGATGCCTCAGGGAAGACTTCCTGGAGGCGGCAACTGGGCCCTGAACTTTAAATAGGAGTTAACGGGATAAAAAGAGGAACGAAGAGCAGTCAGGTGGAAGGCATAGAAAGTGCAAAGGCCCTGAGGTGAGAACTTCCTTGGGATATTTGAAGAATGGCAAGGAGGCTGGTGTGGCTGCTGCCAAATGAGTAAGGGGCAGATGGAGCAGGAGATAAGACAGTTCCTCATGTATAACTTGGACGGTGACTTCCACTTCTTGGTGCTTTCCTGGGGAACCTGGGAGGGAGTTTCTGTTGGGTACATTGTAGATGCTCAGTAATGAATGCTGGATTTAGAGGGCCAGTGAGCACCTGGGAGAAGTGTGGGATCAGCCTGGCATATCTGCACCACCCCCTGCCCTGCAGCTTTTGTGTGGGGAGGGACTGGAATTACCCCACATCTCAGACAAGGAAACTGGCTGGAGGGGAGCACATCAGCCACGAATATAGAGCCAGGACTCAACCCAAAGTCTGCTGGGTCCACTGATCCCCACTTTGTTCTTCCCCATGGGGCTCACTCTCCAGTCTCAGTCTGGAGGGGCTGCCTCTCAGTGCCGAATGAGGGGCCCTAGAGGCTTCAGAGTCCTGATGTGCATTGATGTTTTTTGAGGAGCCAGGGGTGAAGCAATGGTTAAGAGTCTGGAGTTGACTGGGCTGGGCCTGGGTTGGAATCAAGTCCCCTCCACTAACCATCTGTGTGGCTCAGAGCTTCAGATTTCTCATCTATAAAATGGACCCAGCCAGGTACCTTGGCTTCCCTACCTTAGAATGGGAGTAAGGACAGCTCCCCCCACCCCCACCCCGCTTAAGGCTTTGGAGCATTTGACTGAGTTGGTCCATATAATGTGCTTAGCAGAAGATGCTTTTGCTGGTGCTGGGGGATGAAATGGTTTAGAATGCACCTGGCATGGAGCATCAGCTCCGTTTGACTCCAAAACTCTTGCCTTGCCCGGTGTATCGTAATTCTCTCAGTGTTTGGTGCTTGCCCATATGATACTTGGAGAGGACTTTGGAACAACCTATTTAGAAGGTGTTCCTGCCCTGCTCAGAGCTGCCTAACAGCTTCCTGGTGCCTGAGCATGGCCTCATTCTTGCCTCAGGGCCTTTGTATGTGCTGTGCCTTCCACCCAGAAGTCTTACTCCTTCTTCCTCACAGGGCTGCGTCCGACCCATCCATCAGCTCAGCTGCCACCCACCAGGGTTGTGAGAATTCTCTAATATGTTGCGTGTGGAGCACTTAGCCCAGTGCGCACAACTGCTGCAAATTGGAGCTGATATTAGAGTTTCTGATGGGGCTCAGAAATGGCAGCTCCCTCCCCAACCAGTCACACAGCTAGATAATTGGAGTCAGGATGGCCCTGCATTCTCTCCCTTTCATTCTTGGGTGCTGGGCCTGTTTCTCCAAGGTTCAGAAAGGGGCTGAGCTGGAGTTGTTCAGAGGGAAGAGAATGACCCAGGAGGGAGGCACATCAGTCCACTTCCCAGATGAGGAAAACAGGCACATAAGGCATGTGCCCCGGGCCACACAGCCCTTGGTCCTCAGTCAGCACTTGGAAGGGATGCTGTTAATTTCTCTGCTGCATGGCCTTCCCTTCCTCACCTGAAAGGCAGGCTTTGGAGGTGAAATTCCAGGCTAAGCCCCACATGACCTAGCTAGGTACCTCTTCTTCTCCACCTTGGAATAAAGGCAGTTCTCACATGTAAGGCTTTGGGGCATTTGATTGAGGTGGTCCTTATAAAGTGCTTAGCAGAGGGCTGTGCACAGGGAGGGTGGCACCTGCCATTAATGTGTGTTGTCATTTCTCCAGCACCCAGCGTGGGACTCACAAAGACCAGGAACCTGCTGGACAGCAGCTTTATGATTGTTACAACATCTCCTAGCTATACAAGCCGGGGCTGGGTCATCCATTGTAGTTCATAGCAGCTGCTTACCCAGGGTGAGAGGGTCTTAGCCTCAGGTCTATGGGACTGAGGCCTCAGAGGTGACAAGTGGGAGGGGCCACACAGAAACAGGACTGCTGGGATCCACAGCAGCACGACTCGTACAAGCCAAAAAGGGGATTTCCATTAGTGGATGGATGGATAAACAAAATGTAGTCCATCCACTCAAGGAAATATTATTCAGCCATCAATAGAATGAAGCACTTACATACAATACAATGTGGATTGACCTCAAAAACATCATGCTGAGTGACAGAGCCAGATACAAAAAGCCACATGTATGATTTCATCTTTATGAACTAGCCAGAACAGGCAAATCCATAGAGACAGAAAGTAGATTAATGGTTGCCAAGGGCTGGGGGAACGAGGATGGGGAGTAACTAATGGGGACGGGGTCTCCTTTTAGGGTGATAGAAATGTTCTGGAATTAGAGGTAGTGGTTGCACAACATTGTGAATGTACGAAATGCCACTGAATTATACATTAAATGTTTCATTTTGTGTTATGTGAATTTCACCTTAAAAAGAGACCACTGAATTTGAGCCTTCATTTTACAGATGAGGCCATTGAAGCCTCAAGGGGGTCCTGGATGCCCAGGTGTGCATCTGGGGGTGCCAGAGACGAATGCCCCCCCCACTCACTGTTCCCTGTCCTCCTACAGCCTGCTGAGGGATGCCCAAGAAGTTCCAGGGCGAGAACACCAAGTCTGCAGCGGCCCGGGCACGGAGGGCTGAGGCCAAGGCGGCAGCTGATGCCCGGAAGCAGAAGGAGCTGGAGGATGCCTACTGGAAGGATGAGGACAAACACGTCATGAGGAAGGAGCAGCGGAAGGTGCGGGGGCTCTGGACTGACACACCTGTGGCTGTGGCAGGCACCTGATAGAAGGTGGCAGGAGAACTCTGGGGCTTTGGCCTAAAGGGCGAGGAGGCACTAGACCTGGAGCAAGGGCAAGGAGGGAAGCAGAGGCATAGGCTTGTACAAAGGCCCTAGAGTGGCCAAGACTTAGCACATTTACAGAGTGGCGAGGCAGCCACCACCCTCCATAGGCTTGTTTCTCTCTTTTGTGTGATGCCAGGGTCAGGCTACACTAGGGTTCTCACCATGGGGTGATTCTGTACCCAGAGGACACTTGGCAGCATCTGGAAGTATTTTTGTTTGTCACAACTGGCGGGTGGAGGGTGCTCCTGGCATCTGGTGTGGGGAGGCCAGGCATGCTTTTCATCACCCCACAGTGCCCAGGATGAGCCATCAGAAAAGAATGAGCCTGCCCAGACATCAGTGGTACTGAGGCTGGCAAATGTTAGGATAGGTCCCCCATTTCTGACCTGGGTCCTGCAGGGTCTCCCAGGAGTTTATAAAAACACAGAAGAGGTCAGGGATGGCTGGCTCGCTCCTGATGGGCCCCAGTGCCAGGCACACAAGGGTTGCTTAATTGGTGTCTTGGAATGGTTCTGGGCTGGTGCTGACTTACTTGGTCCAGTAGATGGTGCCAGAGACCCACATAGCCAAATCTCCTGCTTCTGGTTCCTGGGCTGGTAAGACCTGCCCAGATCCTTGGGGACACATTGGTGACTCAAGGCAGAGAAAACAGGTTTCCTCCTTTGGAAAACCGATGTGGAAAATAGCAGTGGAGATGTGTGGTTTCTGCACGCCCAGATCATGGAGTCCCTAGGCACTTCTGAGAGTTTTCTTGTTGTCTTTCTGTGCAGGACTAGATCCTGCCTTGTTGTTAGTGGACATTGAATATCACTGGTTTCCTCTTTATTCCCCCAGCCATGCTCCATTGGGTCCATGGAAGTCTTTAAACTTTCTTTTGATTGTCAACATTTGACAGCATTGAAAAGTTGAGAAAACTGGTATCTGCCAAAGATCCATTATCTAGATAGAAAAGCCAGAGGCCTTTCAACAGTCCCAGAGGCAGCAGCCCGCCCAGGACTTGGGCCCTGAGAGCCCTACCCAGGCCTTCGTCTTGGGTCTTGGGGCCATCCCCATTCTCCAGATGAGGAAACTGAAGCTTAGATCACAGAAATGGGAGCCCAGAAGCTGTATTCAAACACCTTTGACCTTTAACCCCCTCCACACACTTTCGTGCTATGCAGGCAAGATAGAGCCCCAGTGGGCTTCCTTAGGCACGTTAACCCCTTTCCTGGGACATTTAGGCCAGCCACGAGAATGTCCTGGTAGCATTGTAGGCAGGGACCATCCCAGAAGCGTGGGAGGCAGATGGCAGAGTTGCAGGCAGTGGGGCCTTTGGCACAGGGCCCAGCCAGTGGCCACACTGCACTACAAATGAAAAGAAACTTGCTGTGCCCCCTGGAGCAGTGGAGTAACAGTGGCCAAAGACAAGTCTTATAGGCTAGATGTCCCCTCATCCATTTGGCTTCTGGACCTCCCTGGGGAGCCAAGGTGGAATCAGTCCCAGCCCCTGTGAATCTTGGCTGTGGACAGTGCCTTCCCAAGGTCTTTTGACCCATAAGGGCAAAACTCCTGCCCCAGCTGGCAAATAGGTCCAGACCCTCCATGGCTCCCATCACCTTTGGAATCCAATACAAACCCCTTCCCATGCCCTTGAGGCTCCTGGGCACCTCCCCGCAACCTCTTCTCCCTCCACACTTCCCATTCTTACTCTAGGCACACCAGTCTCTGTGCTGCTCCTCTGTCACGCTAAGTGGTTCCTATCTCAGGGCCTTTGCACCTGCTGTTCCCACCACTCTCCTGTCTCCCAGCTCTCCTCCTGGCTGGCTCCTCCTCTGGCCCAGGTGTCACTCTTTCCTTCAACTTCCCACCCATGTTGGCCAGCCTTCCCCGTTGTTACCATTATCATGTAGGATGGGAGCCACCAGTTGGCCCATCTTGCTCTCAGATATGTTCCCTATGCCCAGCACAGGGTCTAGCACACAGCAGGGCCTCAAACCCAGGCCTCATAGTGGTAGGATGGGATCTATTCCTGACCGTCCCATCCTCCCAGGAGGAGAAGGAAAAGCGGCGCCTGGAGCAGCTGGAGCGAAAGAAGGAGACCCAGCGCCTGCTTGAGGAGGAGGATTCGAAGCTCAAGGGCGGCAAGGCCCCCCGGGTGGCTGTGCCCAGCAAGGTCACCCGTGCCCAGATTGAGGAGACGCTCCGTCGAGACCATCAGCACAAGGAAACCCCAGAACCAGGTGTGGAGGGGCTCCTGGAGCTGCGCTCTTACCCACTAAATAACAGACAGTGGCCTGCTTTCCTGGAGAGGAGTCCAGACCCCCTCCTCACCTTGGGAGAAGCTGCCTGGGCTCCGCATGGTGAAGAGTGGGTGGCGGTGGCATGGCAGGCCTGCTCTGAGGAGGGACAGCACAGGCACACACTGTGTACTTGCCCTGAACCTGAATCAGCTTGTGCCCTCCAGGGTTGCCATGGTTATTAATGGTGTGTCCAAGGCTGAGGAGACAGCAGCCATGTGTGGCTCTCCTCAGTGTGCCTGGCTTCAGGAAACTTAGGAGGGCAGGGGGCTGGGTGCCAGGAGGGCAAGACCAAACTACCCAGTAGGTTGGTCCTAGCAGAGCTTCCCAGCTCAAGTCTGGTTTCTGTCCTCCGGCCATCATTCTCCCAATGTGTCTCTGTCTCTGCATATGCCTCTTGTCACCCGGCCGGCTGCCGGACTCCAGTCGAGAAAGCCAAGAGCCACTTGGAGGTGCCGCTGGAGGAAAATGTGAACCGTCGCGTGCTGGAAGAGGGCAGCATCGAGGCGCGCACCATCGAGGATGCCATCGCCGTGCTTAGGTAGTGGGATGGAGCCTAGGCCTTGGGGCGGAGCCTAGGCCTTGGGGCGGAGCTTGGGCCTCCGGGAGAGGGATTGGACCTCTGGAGCTGGGCCTGGGCCTTTGGGGCGGGTCTTTGAACCCAAGTCAGGACATGAGCCTCAGGAGTAAGGCCTGGGCTGGGGGGGGTGGGGCCTGAGCTTCTGGGGGCGGGGCTATGCTCTGGCCCCCTTGACGCCAGTGTCCACCTGCAGTGTAGCAGAGGAGGCTGGAGACAGGCACCCTGAGCGACGCATGCGGGCAGCCTTCACCGCATTTGAAGAGGCACAGCTGCCGCGGCTCAAGCAAGAGAATCCCAACATGCGGCTGTCACAGCTGAAGCAGCTACTCAAGAAAGAGTGGCTACGCTCACCAGACAACCCCATGAATCAGAGAGCTGTGCCCTTCAACACTCCCAAGTGAGCCCAAACTCGGGGAGCCACGCCATGGTCGGTCAGGGTCGTGACCCCGTACCCCCTCGGTGGGTCAGCTCCGAGGGTTACAGAGAGGTCCAGGAGCTTGGGCACGTGTCCTGGGGGCTAAGCGTCATCATTGGCCATGCCTCCTGCCCAGGGCCCCTTCTATGAGTGACACCACCCCTTTCCCCTGTGCAGTCCTGGGCTTAGTGCCCAATAAAGGCAGTCGGTGAGACAGAGTATGCACTTGAAGTCTCCTGGGGCAGATGAGTGTTGGGGAGAGGAGGGCTGGAGTTGGGGGAATATGCAGGCCACAAACAGAGATGACAAGTGCTCCCAGCATTGCTCCTGTTGGCAGCAAGCTGCCTGGGAGCTGTGCCCTGCTCTAGGGAGCCCCTTCCTGGCTGGACAACATGTCCAGTGAGGAACCTGTACCACCATCCTGGAACCCTGCTGGGCTGCTGCAAGACAGCAGCACAGAGAGCCTGAGGCTCTGGCTCCAGGTCATGCAGCATTAAGGGAGATGAACCAGAGCAGAGTGGAAGCAGGTTGTTGGCATCCTAAGATTCTGGTTCAGAGTCAGTGATCGGGTTATATGCTGTACTTGGGGTCAGGAAATGCTGGCTGTTCTGCTGTTATTCCAACATGAAAGGCATCTGGGTCAAGTCCTGAGCAAGCTTCCAGGTAGAGAATTTCTTCAGAGAAGGCCTTAGTGGGAGATGAGTCAGATTCTATCACAGAGGCAGGGCACTGGGCAGGCAAGGGCCTGGAGGCTGGAACAGGCAGTTGGATCGGGTAGCAATGAGTGTCCCTTTGGAGTTTGCATGTTGGGAAAGGGCTGGGTGAGATCTGAACCTAGTCCCGGCTTCCTAGAGCTTAGTCAGTCTCAAGGAGTCAGTAGAGAGGAGGGCACCTGGGAGATGGGTCCATGTGTATGGAGCAGGGTTCAAGCACTTACTAGGTCACTGCTATGGCTCCTGCTCAAGTGATACTCTCCCTGCCCCCATAAGCCTTCCCCTGCTGCCTCCTGACCCCATTTCCACTACTATCTCCCACCACCCTCCCCCACCCCCATCAGCTACAGCCCCTCCTGCCTCCTTTTGTCTCAGCTTCTCCAACACGGCAGGCTTGTTTCCCCTCAGGGCCTATGGCCTGTTGGTTTTTCCTGCCAAGAAGGCTGTTCTCCCAAATCTCAAATTTCAGATGCAGATCCTCACAGATATCCCCCTCTGCGTGGGATCTGGGCTGGGCCAAAGTAGGCCAGGCTCTGCTTAGAGGTAGCGAGGTAGAAGGCTTCATGGAATGAGGGCCTTGAAGGATGCTTAGGAGTTCACACAGACAAGGGACTAAAAAGGCCAAAGAAGATACACATGCAAAGTCCTGGAGGTCACAACTGTCCTTCAAGGGAGGGGTGCCATTAATAACTGGGTACAGCCGAAGTGCAGAATGGAAGCTGCCTGAAACAATGGAAGCTGTCATTAAAAAAAAAAAAAAAAAAAACAACATACAGTGAGCACGGTGGGATATTGATCCCCTTTACAAATGGGAAAACTTGTCACCTTCCTGTATTACATATCCAGGAAGCATTCAGAGCTGTGGGGGAGACAGCAGGAGTGGTGGTGGGGCCAAGAATTGGGGCTGAAGATGTCAGCCAAATAAGGGGTGGAGGAGCCCAGGTGGCTCCCCACAGATGAAGGCCTCTGCCTCTTACCTCTGGGGACTTAGGCCAGGGCCTTAGTGGTCTGAGCTTGTTAATTCTTGTACAAAATGGGACTAAAAACAGTATCTACCCCTAAGCTTTCTCGAGAATCAACAAGATGATGCCTGGGAAATGCATATAGTGAATAAGGGCTTGGCAAGTGAGCCTCCTGCATGGCCACATTGGGGTCTTTGGGGCTAGGGGTGAGGGGAGGTCTAGGATCAATGGCGATTAACCCAAGAAAAGAAGCCAGCCTGGCGTGCAGGGTCTCGGGCGCCAGGCTGAGGAATGGGGCTTCACCCCAGAGCGTTGTGGAGCCCTGGTGGTGTGAGCAGGAGTGGAAGGGTATCAGAGCTGCGCGAGGCAAGCTTTGCTACAGACCTGTAGGGAGAGGACTAGAAACTAAAGATAAAAGTCAGGACAGGAGCTGAGAGGACTGCTGTCAATCCTCAAACATGAAGATGCTGGTTAATGTCTGTTGCCTTTCGCAGAAAAGCCCCTTTCTCTTAAGCCCCGCCCCCGCGGAATTCCGAACCCGCGCGTGCGCGTAAGCAGCAGGGAATCCCCTGTTTCGCTGCAGTGCGCGGGAAGGGGCGTGAGACGGGATTTCCGTGCGTTCCTAGCCCCCCCGCCCGTTGCCAGGACGACGGGGTGGTGCCGGGGGAACGCCGAGCGCGCGCTGCGCCTGCGCTACGGTGCTCTCCAAGCGCCAGGGCTTTCCCGTCGCGCGCGAGCGGTGGGGCGGGAACGCAGCGTCCAGCGCGCATGCGTCAATCTCTGTCGTACTCCCCCCTCTCCCCCCCGCCCTTGGGCCGGGGAATCCTCGCCCGCGCAATGCACTGGGGGCGGGGCGGGGAAACCGGCTTAAACCGGAGTGGGGTTCGCTAAGGAGGTAATGGGAGAGAGAGCGAGACTGGGGTCTTCCGGAGGTTCCCGCTCCGTCCCTCGTCGTAGCCTTGGCAACCCGGAGCGTTAGCTGTAGTGTGCGGGGGTGGCGGCGGCCTCGGGGAAGCCGGGAGGCACTGTGCCTGCGTGAAGCTCCACTTCTTTGGCTGGGGTTCCCCCTTTTGTCCCCAAGGGATCGGCAGGGGAGGGTGCGGGGAGAAGAGAAGGCGGGCGCCCGGGTTGTGGCTGTGGAGGGGCTGGTACTGGAGAAGGTGGTGGGAAACTCTCAGGATGGGGATGATGGGGAGAGGGGCGGAGGGCAACAAAGCAAAAGGGTGGAGAGTTGGGGGACATTTGGGAGCAGTTAAGGAACACGGACAATGTGAGGGAGACAAAGAAGCCTATGAGTGTGGCACGGGGTGGGGAGTTGCTGTGGGAGGGTTGATCGAAGGGGAGACTGGGGGAGTAGATGGGCACCTGGAGCTTCCTCCACCCCAGCAAATCCTGATTTTGCTTGGCCAGAAGATACAGTCTTAGGATTTCCAGAGTGAGGGGGGAAAAAAAAAATACAGGACTCCCTGTTAGCTTTGACTTTCATATAAACAACCATTATAATTTTTATTATTATAAGTATGTCCCATTCAGTATGCCCTATATTTTATCTGGCAGCCCTAATCTTGGTCATGCCATCCCTTTTTTTACATCGCCTGTCCTTTTAGCCTTTCTGAAAGCCATGAGGACCTTGTGGATGATGCTTTTGTCTCAGGCCTCTCTGGTTCCCTACAGGTCTGCATGCCAACGCACCTTCACCCCATTCCCTATGCCATCGCATCCTCCTGGACTTCAGTACCAGCCTGAGGTTGAGTCCTGGCCAGGCAGTGAAATGCACAAAGACTTGGCACTCAAGCACCTTCACGACCTTCTTTCTCCTATAACCCTCCCACCCCCAAACCCTCCTCTATGGTCCTGGCCTTGCATAGGTGACATGTCCCTGCTCATTCTAACCAACATCACCTGGAACCTCCAGGGCTTCCTACTCCCTGTCTGTAACCCCAAGAACAACCCACATCCCCACCTCACAACCTCCCAGCCTCCACCACCACCCCCACCACCTGCCAGGCTTCTCTCTCAATCTCTGGGCACATAGCATACAGTAGGTACTCTGAAAAACTTTTGAGGGTAATTTTATGAAGGCAAGTAAGGGAGGTGGAGTGGTTGATTTCTCACAGTAACAGATGTGTTTTCTGTCCCACAGGGGCACATACCCTCTCTGAGCCTTTGTACCCTCCAACAAAGCGATTTTCCTTCTGTCTTCTTTGGTTTCAGAAGTGTAGTATAAAACTTTACGGCAAAACTAATAGTCAGTGAAAGGTCATCTGCCCCCCTCCGCAAAGCCCATGGCCTTGGGCTGTCCCCAGCACCTTTCCCCACCCTCTTCTCATCTTTGCTCATCATACTTATTTGCCATGGGAACACTTGAACATTTGCTGCTTGGGCTTGGTTTCCACCCAAGGCCAGGAACTTGGTCCCTGTGGATCATTTTTCCCAGTGGTGTATTATTCTGGAAATGGGCTAAGTGGTCCTGGAGCTGGGAACATGTTGGTGTTTTCATTTTCGATGTCCTAGGCAATGCCCCTGCAGAAGCAGGTCCTGGATCTTTTGTGCCATGTCCTAGGGATGCTTTCCAGGGTGGCTAGCTGGGTGGTGCTGTCACTTTATTTGAAGCTGGGTAGCTCCTGGGGTGGTGCTGGATCAAAGTGGCCTCCTGCTGTCATCAACGAGGCCCGAAGTTGCACTAGGCCCCACATTCCCCTGAGAAACAAGGTGAATAAGTGAATAGACCACACCAGGATTAAGGACAATAAACTGGTGTGATGTGCCCAGAGAAGGAATGACTAGACAGGAAGTGACATTGGACCAGGCTCTGAAAGACAGTAGGGGGTGAGAAGAGCCAAGAAAGGGAGATCCTGGCAAAAGGAACAGCAGATGTAAAGGCCCTGAGGCTGGGCTGGTTAGGACAGACACTGGGCAAAGTCAGAGCATGGCAGGTGGTCCAGAGAGACAGCTGAACCGCTGGAACAAAGGGAAGTAGAAGCCAGACTACACAGGACTTTGAGGAGGGGATGACTCATGGTCCTTCTCTTGGTTCAAGGAGGAAGGCTGTCGGTTATTCTGGGTAGGAACCCCACCAGTCACATGGGTGAGGATGGAATTCTGTGTCTGTATCATGTAGAAGGGACTATGGGGAGACAGTGGGGCGATGAGCTATGGGACTGGGATGGGCCTTCTGGGAGCTACACAGGGCAATTGTGGGGATTCAAGGATAGAGACACTCCATGATGTGTACCTTGTGACTGCTGGTTCCCGATTGCCCCTCGCTGTGTCCAACCAAGGAACGGGCCTCAGCTTCTCCCCACTGTTGGGGAGTCATCCCCACGAAGGTGCTGGGTGGGGCCCCTCTTTTGTGGAGTGCCCCAATACCGTCAGCTCTCCCCCTCTCTGCCTCCACAATGCACACACCTCGAGGGCTTTGTTCTCTTTCCCTCCACACACGGTCATCCCGTTGGCGCCCTCTGAGCAGCATCTCATAAACACAGAGGGAAGAAGGAATGCGCTCCCAGTCATCCCCCCCGCCCCCCCCCGCGGTCCGCATCCTCTAGCCCCGCCCGCGTCGCGGAATCCTGGCCACGGACCCGCCTGCGGAGCGCATTACCTTTCGCGAGATGCTCCCTGCAGCGGGGAGGGGTGATCGAATGGGGAGGGCTATTTTTAGAATGAATGAAAGAAAAGAGGCTGGGTGTGTGTGTGACAACTAAAAAGGATGGAGGCTTGTACAAGCCTTCTGGCTCCCAAGAAGAACCCCCTCCCCTCCCCCAGACCAAGGCAGAAGGTGAGCGAAGGTTCAGAGACAGGTTAGGCGGGGTGGCTGTGGTAGGAGGCAGTGTGGGGAGAACTCCATGATCAGGGAGGGCGCTAAGCTTTCTGGCGGGGGGGTGGGAGGTGGGGGGCTGGAGAACAATAAAACATAGTCGGCAGCCCCACATACTCCCCAGAGTGGAAGAACCCCAGAGGTGAGCACTATCCAGTTGCTAAAGCGAAACGGATGCACAGAGAGCAGCTTGGACAGGACCAGGACCAGGCTGAGCCCCGGGCTCCTCCCTCATCTTCTAGTGACCCAGACCCTGGGAGCCGCATTGTTCTAATTTGGCAGTGACCTTCACAATCCACCGCCCAGGCCTCTGCCATGCACGCTCAGCGGGGTCCCTCATTGGTGCGCTCAGCGGGGTCCCTCATTGGTGTGAGCAGAGGGGAGACTTCACGGCCCAACAATGACATAGAGAAGTTTTCTATGGTTTGTTTTCTGCCCCCTCCCACCCCGTGCCCCAGGGTTCCCCCTCCTTCACTGGGACCTCCCAGCCCCGGCAACGTCACCAGCTGCCCAAGGCCTCCGGGTTCTCACTAGACCCCTGAGGCCCCAGAGTCGTCTCAGTGTGGGGGATGCTTAATTGCTTTTCCCTCACTCCCTGATTCTAGTCCTTCCCCGACACCAGAGAGCGACCCCCAGAGTTAAAGAGACAGCAGTATTTGGTGCTGCTGGGGCGTTGGGCCCTGGCCAGGGGCTCCCCTTCTCTGGATCTCAGTTTCTCATCTGTGAAATAAGAGCTTTGGTTCAGAGGCGGCAGACGGTCCCCCCAGCTCTTGGAGCATTCTCTGAGGTTTGCAGGCACGCCCCTGCGGGGAAGGAGATTTCTGAAGATCTGGAGGGGGATTCCCACCCTCCCCCAGTAGCGTGGCGGGGAGCGGGGTTGCACTGTGGACTCTCCCTGCGCTGGGTGGGCGCCCTCTCCGGATTGGCAGGGCGGGGCCGGGGATGGCGAGGAGGGGGCGCTCTGCGGCGGCGCGCGCACACCCTCCGGCTCGCACGCCCTTGCCCTGCTGTGCACTTGCCTTCGCGCTCGGGCCAGGCGCGGGGTTCCGGCCGCGGCGGCCGTCTCTGGCCGGTGAGTAGCCAGTGGGGGGATTCGGGGGTCCAGGGCGGAGGTCCCAGTGGCGATCCCCTTCTTCGTGGTGGGCACATCAGTCCGGGTGTACCTGACTCGGGGAATTCAAAGGGGGAGCTGCGGGAGGGAGGGAAACCCCTTCCATCCCCCCAACACCAAGCCCCTAGTCAGCTCCGGACCCCTCCCCATACCCACTATGAGGAGGGGGCTCTTTTTTCTGCAGTTTTGTACTGCGGAGATATTCCCCCCGGCGGGGTGAAGGTGAGGACCTGAGGAGCTCCTACGCAACCATCAGTGGGGGTGAGGGGAGAGGGAGGGACTGGCCCCATTGCCCCTTTCTACGCCCCTCCCCCGTACCCCTCCCTCCTCTTCTTCCGTCCTTTTTCTCTCTTCCAGTGTGTGGCGGGATTCCCAGGCCCCGCAGGCAGAGTGATGGGAACCCCCTACCTGCCAGCCTACTGTGCTTCCGAGCTGAAGCTCTGCTCTCTTCCTTAAGCTTCTTCCCTCCTCCTCCCCCACCCCCATTGACTGGAGAGAGTCCAAGGCCCAGAGAGAGTTAGCGTTTACCCAAGGTCACTCAACTGGGCAGGGGCAGAGCTGGGTTTGTGGCTGATTAACCCCAGAACCCAGCCGAGTGTCAGCATTAGGATTTTCTGTTCTCTGCCTTTAACTGCAGGTACAAGGGCCCTGTCTGGGGGCCCTGGAACTGGGACGTGGAGCCCCAGGCAGGACTGAATGGAGAAGCCCCTGGCCTGGCTTCTCCAGGCTTCCAGGTCCCTAGTTCCCCTCAATTTCCCCACCCCCAGCCTCCTTAGGCTGTTCAAGACCTCAAAGGAAATCCCGGGGGTGGGGGGTTGGGGGGGTGAGGGGGAGGAGACTTCCAGATGGGTGAGCCAGAACATCATGAGCTGGTAGAATAATCTCCACTCCGATGCACCTGCCTGATGGATGACTTTGGCCCTCTGCCCTCCCAGGGTCACAGCTCCAAAGTCCCCCTGGCTGGCTCCACCCTAGAACCCTGGCAAGAGAGAGGGCAGCTGGGACAGTCACAGTCGACTATGTTTCCTCTTCAGTCCCATTCTGGGTTCTAGATGTGCCCTCTTACCCCTCCCAACTGTGGGATTGCTCTGTGTCCCCTCTAATCCCTCCTCCAGGAGTCATACTATATGCACATATGGGGACTCTGAAGACCAACCTGTACAAACAGAGGGAATACCATGAGGGGGCTATAGGCCCCAGGGCACTGGTAGAGACAGGGACAGAATTTGGGGGTGGCCAACGATATGAATAGATATGGTCGAGCCAGGGATCCCCTGACGCCTTCATCTTCACACCATCCCATCCCAACCTTACCCACCCAGATCTCCCTATAATGAAGAAATTGAGGGATTATGGGGGGTGGGGGGGAGTGACAGGGAATAGCATGGAGAAAGGCAGATAGTGCCTTTAGGATGCAGTGTCCAGTAGAAAGAGGTGGGGCCTCCAGTCGGAGGGCCTGGCAAAGGAGAAGGTATCTCCAGGGACTCACTGAGGAACCTGAGGGAGGAAACAGGGCTCCACTGGACAGACAACGCCGCTGTTATTAAGTTTCCTTAAAACTTACAACAAGGTGACCTGACTTGTTAAAGAGCAGATCTGCTGTAAGACCATTGCCCTCTGGGAGCTGTCCGCACCCCACCCTCCTGGGGCCCTGCCTCTACCCCGCATCCCATGTCTGGTCCTTACAGGTCAAGGGGAAAAGAAAGGTAACCTCAACCCACCCCTCTAACCCCCCCACCCCCGCTTCCAAGTGGTAACCCAGCAGGGTTGAAGGGGACAGGCCCTTTAATGGTGACTTCTCAGGAAGACCCCTGTACCCTAGGGTGAGTGGATCCCAGACTCAGGTCATCTTTGGGGGAAGGGATGGCTCAAGGGCTGGATAGAAAAACTGATGACTTAAGAAAAAGTGCCAACCTTTGAAATAATACTAACAGTATAATAATGATAATAATAATGACTGTGCTCTCTAGAGCTTGCCAGAGAGTCACTGTCCACTTTCTCTGATCACTGGTGGCAGGGAACTTGCTCAGAGAGGCTAGGTGACCTGCCTAGTGTCACACCCCCAGAAGGGGGAGTTGAATCAGATTAGAAGGGCTCAGCCTCCAGTCTCCACCACCTGGCTCTGCGGCCTCACTCTCTGGAGACAGCCCTTAGGGAGCAGCTCCCTTGCTCCTTCTTTCCCCAGCTGAATGGATAAGAGCCCCATGGGTGCGGCAGAGGCTCCCCAACCTCGGAGGCTTTGTGGAGACTTAGTGCTATGACAGAGCTGATTCTCTGCCTGCCTGTCAGCCTCAGGCTCCAGCCTCCTCCTCCAGAGCAGGGACTGAGGGCTCAGTGGGCTATCCATGTGGAGACTAGGGGGTACCAAGTGCAGCCCCTCCCCACTCCTCCCTTGCCTCATTTCCTCCATGGATTCTCTGCAAGGGTCAGTTGTATTTATTGATCAAGACCTAATTTTGCCCACTAGCCTGAAACTGTAAATTTAGGGGGGGTTTGTGCCTTTGTCACCACAATGTCCACACCTCAGGTTACAAGCCTTGCATACAGGAGGCACTCAATAAATGTTGATAGAATGAAGGAAGCTTCTCCGATACCCTGAATCTGGAGAGCCCAGGAACAAGTCCTCGGGGACACCTGCCTCTGTTCTCTATCCTATCCCAGGAATTCTCAGAACACTATGGGGCTTAATTTTCCATGACTGCTGCTCTACTCAGAGTCCTCCCATGCACAGCCCTGCTTGTGGGACCCCTGCCCTCCTCTGACTCACCCCACCCTGTTTGTCCCTTCCCTCTAGCCCCACTGGTCTCCTTCTCTTCCTCCTACATGCCCTCCTCGGTCCCACCTCAGGGCCTGTGCCCTCAAAGTCTCCCCATCCCCATTCCTAGTTTTTTGACTTCATCAGATCTTTTTCCAATAGTTTGTGTGTCTAGAATTCTTACTGGTCCCTAATTTGGAGAGGGTGGTTCCCCTCCTCTGGAACTTCAGCTCCAAGATGGGCAGGTTTGTATCTGTCTCAGACTAGGCATCCCCAGCACCAAACTCAGAGGAGCTTGGTGGATATGTGAGTGAATGAATGGGTGAATGAGTGAGTGACTACCTACCCCACTCTGCCATCCTACACTCACAGGGGACTCAGGATCTGCCTTCCATGTAGGCAGCCATCAGTTAGACCCAGGATGGGGCTAAAATTTCTGTGGATGAACAGCTGGGGAAAAGCTCAGGCTGCTGCCTCTGGGTCGCTCATCCTGTGAGTTGTCCCAGCTCTCCTGCACCCATACCCTGGACCACTGCCCCTAGAAGAGTGGCTCCCTGTTCAGCCACCAGCTTCTCCCCTGCCTTGTCTGGAGGCCATTTCCTGGGGTGAGTCCTGGAGCACCCAGCTATCCTTGCATCCTTTCTGGCCAATCATGGGCTGAGGGGCTCTGTCAGGAATGGAGACCCAAGGGCGCCCACTTATTGCCCCACCCCTGATCCCCATGTACCACTACCAGCCTTGAGGGGTGAGGTCCAAGCAGGCAGCAGGGCAGACTTGGAGGTGATCAGTCACTAGGTCAACCGTCCTAAGATTGGCCCCTTGAAGGGGGTCCCTGAATCTCAGGGCAGGTGAGCCCAAATTGGAAAGAGGGTCTTTCCAGGGCAAGAAGGTGGATGCAGAGCTTGTGGGGCCTGGGCAGGGCGGGAGGCCTGGAGGGGGTCTCTGGGGATAGTGGCCATTGCTTTTGTGAATTTCTGGATGTTTATATGTTGGACTTGAATTCAGAAGGGCCCCCACAGAAGCCTGTGCAGTCCAGATTCAGCCCATGGGCACGGTCTGAACGTTTGTCGTGGGGCAGAAACCCGTATGTGGGCCGGGGCATTGAATGTGGTGCAGGGATGTGTGCCAGATCCTGAGGGAGATGTGGGTGGTTTCATCAGTGTTTTAGAAAGAGCCCCTGGTGGCCCAGGCAGGGGAACAGCCAGTGCAAAGGCCTGGAAGGGGGAACAACTGAGGGGAGATGGGAGGCCTGGGTGGAGGTGGCGAGTGGATAGGGGGATGCAGGGGGGATGACGCATGGCAGAGAATGACCCCTTTAGAGTCATCACAACCCCACTCCCAGTGCCTTTGACATGGCAGGGCATGAGTGGACCCCAGTCCTCCACTTCTTGATCATCATAGCCCTGGGCACTTGTCACCACAGCCAAACCTTCCTTGGGGTGTCCCCGACAGGCTGCAATGAAGAACAAGCTCTCAACAGGAGGGGACAGGAGTCTGCTGACCCTAGGCTGTCACCTGGCCCTGCTCAGCCTTACCACCATCACACGTCCACAGGACCACCCCCTGCCCAAGCAATTGTCCACTCATTTATTCATTCATTTGTTCCAACTATTTTCTGGGCTGCAGAGAAAGCAAAACAGATCCTGACCTGGTACAGAGCTCAGGGCCAGGAAGAAAACAGATGTGGGGCTGGAAGAGAGATAGGGGAGCTGCTGCCTTCAGGTGCCTCCAGGTGGGAAGGACAGAACCCAACTTGATCACCCTCAGCTGGGTGGGGACAGGGTGAGGCTGAGGTAGTGAGGCCACCTGAGGGTAGGATAAGGAAAGGGTTCCCCACCTCCTGGTCCTCAAGGCTCCCCCTGGCTGCCCTTAATGTTTGATGAATGATTTGCCCAAGGACAGCTTCGATGCCAGGGGAAAGAAGCACGGTTTGGGGGACCCCCCCAAATAGTCTCCTGCTGTCCTACTATCCTGGTATTGTTAGGGGGATTAGGATCGGGGTGGGTGCCGAGTCCCAAAGAACGTGGCCTTGAACTCGTAGCCCCAGCAAGCAGCCCTTCGACCCCTGGAAGCCCCCTGGCCCAACTTCTAGGCACTTTCCACTTGTCAACATTCTGCTTCTCCACCCCAAGCCTTCCCCTACACGGGGCAGACTTGTGAGGAGGTCATTTCGGGAAGGTGTTCAGTTGCTTTGCAAAGTTGTTCCCTAAGCAAGTGCGCGTGGCGGAAAAAGGTTGCCGGATGGCTGGAATTTGGGGCCCTAATTTTGGGAAGGGGGTAGCTAGGAGTTCCCGAGGGCTGTCAGGGGCAGGAGTTGTCGCTTGGTTAATGTCCCCTCCCTCGCGCAGGGCAAGAAGGCAAGTTTGAGGACCCGCTGAGCGCTGGGGTGGTCGAAGCAGCCACGGGGAAATGTGGGATCTTTAAATGTAGGCGGGGCTTTGCGGGGTCGGCGGGGGCGGGGCCAACCCGAGAATCAACCAATCAGCAGCACCTCCCGCGTCGCACCGCCCCCTCCTCTCCCGGCCCGGGCGGGCGCTAGCCCCTCGCCCCCCCACCCCCCGGGTCGGGTCGGTGCACAGGGCAGTGGGGTATGCGCCCACCGCCGCCGCCCCCCGCCCCTCCGCCACCGGGCCCTGCGCCCCACCGCGGCTGCCCGCCTCCGCCGCGACCTCGGTCCCAGCCCCCGCCTGGGGGTCGTTGGTCGCGCGGGACCCTGTCCCCTCCAGCGTCGTCTGCCCACCCGAGTCGTGTCCTGCAGGTACGGGGTGGCATGGGCACGGGCGCCCGGGAAGGGAGGCAAGTCCAGGAGGAGGACGCGGTTTGGGGCAGGGGACACGGGGAGGGGGATGTGTGTCTGTGCACTGCCCAGGCAAGTAATAAGTCTCAGATCCTCATCCCGGAGGGGGAGAGTGCTGGGTTTCCTTTGGGGAAGGGCAGAGCAGTGAGTCTCCAAACTCCATAGATAACGGTGGGGGTAGCTCTCAGGGTGGAGGCAGTGACCCGGGACTGACTTGGGAATGATAGGGAGGAGACTCTCAGCACTGGCCTCTGGATCCAGAGGTCAGGGGCACTCCGGCAGGAGTCAGGGAGGCCAGCTCTCCCTGCAAAGAGCTCGGGGTACCATGCACAGGGCACCGTCCTGATGTCCTGGAGGGCGGCCCATGAATGTGAGAGCTGGAGACTAGGGCCGAGTAGGAGAGCTGATGGAGATGAAGCAGTGTGGAGGGTGCTGGTGGAGGCAGCCTGGGGAGGGCAGGGCAGGCTAATTGTACCCTGCTGGCTGCTGGCAGGTTCCTGATGGCTGGTGTTGGGAATGCCTGGGGGATCCGTCAGTCAGCCTGCACCTTGCTGCACCCGCACTGGGCAGTCCATGGGGCAGGCGAGCAAGATAATCCTGTCCACCCTGCAGAGATAGGGCCCCACAAGTACTGGGATAGGGGGATCCCAGGATTCTTCCTCACTCTCTACAGGGACATAGAACCCATCTACCACTCACCCACACATCCTGGAAAGTTCCACCATGTGCTGCTCTGGCTATGATTCCTGGGAGCAGAGGGGTGGGCATTTTGCCCCGCAGGGTGCTCTGCCTTGGGGACTGATGGGGCAGGGGACACCTTTTCCTGGTCCAGCTCTGAAAGACAGCATGGCACCACGGCAGGTGTACCCACAGCGACATGCTAAGATTTTCCACACGAATCTGGCCACCCAGCCTACTGGGTGGACACCAAGAAGTCCCTTTACTGAAAAGGCAGCAGAGTAGGGGCAGTGACTGTCTTGGCTGGGATGCCAAAAGGTCCCTCCGGGCAGCTACTGCAACCAACCTGTCATTTATAAATGGGCTCATGGGAGAGTCTGTGGGGTCTGGTTGGGTTTTTTCATCTTCCTGTTGGGTGAGAGAGCACCCCACTCCCTTTGCCTGCCTACCTTCCTCAGCTCCTTAAGAGCTTCATGGATGTCTCCTGCCCTACTCGGCCCATAAATTTCCCACATTGTCTCCTAGGATGGTGTGGAAGGGGGTTCTGCTCATCTCCCCACCCCAGCTTTCAAGGAACTGAAGTCTCATACCCCATTGGACACATTTGTCAATTTGGCCATTCCAGGGTCCCTCAAATTGCATGCAGCCTACAAGATGTTTCTTACCTTTTAGGGGAGCTCCTTGGAGGACTTAGGAGACCTCACCCAGAAAAACACACCCTTTCATGGGCACCCAAATCTTGGCCAAGTTTTCAGAGAGGCTCCTGGTTCTTTGGGAATCCCTAAAGGTCCCAGGGACCCCAGCTCTAGGTCCAGGTTGCAGTAGGGGAGGAGAAAGGAGATCTGGGAAGGGGAGGGGTCTCTTGTCCCCATCTTCTCTGGTCCCACTCAGCCTTTAGAAACAGATTGCCCCCTCCTCTCATGGGATCTCAGGCAAACCACACTGTCGTTTTGTTTCCTCTGAGGTCACAGGAAGGGTCGGGCATCCACCATGCCTGGGCCTCCAGCTCAGAGGCCCCTCAAGGGCAGGGCCAGTCTGCCTCCCTCTCTAGATGGTGGCTTGTCAAGAGGGAGCCAGGCAGGTCCAGTCACCCACCACCCCCACAGTTGGCATTGACTTAGTCTCTGCCTTTTTTGGCTGTGTGACCTTGAGCAAGGTACTGAACCTCTCTGAGCCTTGTCTCCCATTTATGAAACGGGGTCAGGGATGCCATCTGCTTTGCTGAGTGGCCATGGGGATTAAATGCAATACTTCTAATAAAGGGCTCCACCCACAGTAAGCACTAGGTGCATGTTAACTTTACATTCCCCAGGAATGCCTTCCACCCCTCTGCTCTCATGGAAGCCACCTGCCACCTGTCCTCACCACCCCCACTCTGCCCAGGGCACCTTAGGATGAAGCTGCCAGGCGAAGAGAAGCATGGCCGACACACGGCTGAATTTGGCTTGTGCGTTGAGTGGCTGAGTCACATCCCCAAATTACATCTTCATCGGTGTGTTTCCAAAGGTTGTCTGCAGAACCCCCACCCCCTCCTGGTCCTGTCGGCCAGGCCACCCACCTCTCCTGCCTGTGCCCCCCAAGAGGCCTGGGCAGGGACCTGTATATTCAGGAGGGGTGCCTAGGGTTTCCTAGTACCCCAGGCGAGGAGAGGGCCTAGGTCCACTGAGCATGTGGACCTCATGTGGATCTCAGACCCATCTAGCAGCCAGGGAGCAGGCTCTCCAGCCCAGGAAGAGAGTGGCACCCAAGTGTTTGTGAGGACATGGAAAGATCAGGGCCAAGGTCAGCCTTATAAAAAGTGAAGTGCCCAGCCTACAGGAAGCCAGGCTTTATAAACTATGAAGTTCTGGGCCTGCATGAGATAAGACTATGTAAATTGTGAAGTCCTGTGCTGGCAGGAGACGAGGCCCTATAAACTGTGAAGGTGGCCACAGCCTGGTTGATGTGATGGGTGGGAGTGGTGAAGAAGGGATATGTTCTAAGACTCATGAGGTCACTTGCCATGGAAGGAATGTTTCTTGGGCTCCTAATACATGCTGGCAACAGCATCTGGGGACATGTAGTGGGTGGGACAGACCCAGCGTGGATGTGGTTCTGTGATATATGGGGTGGACAACCTAGCCAAGGTCACCTATGTCCTGCCCAGCAGCATGGCTCATCTTGGCATGTCCTGACATGACAGTTTACACATCTGTCACCCCCAGAGCACAGATTCAGGGCTGGGGAGATGTCTTGTTTATGCACACAGCTCCCTCTCCCAGGCCCCGAGCACATGCCGGCTTGGCCTTTTCAAAGGGGACAACACTTAGTCTACTGCCTGCCACTGTCTAACTTGTTAGGAGAATCCCACCAAGCAGCCTGATCCAGAATCTGCACTATAAGGGATGGTTTCTTCACAGCATGGTGCCTCAGTTTCCCCAGCTGTAAAACTGGCAAAATCCCAGGGTACCCTTTTTGAGGGTATTTCAAGGATTAAAGAGAAATTCGTGTGAAGGATGGAGTCTGGCACATAGTAGATGTTCAATAAATTTTGGCAGGGTGACAGCAGGTGGCATACAAGGGTGATAGAGTAGGCTGGGGTGGGTCTGGCGAGTCAGGACCCAGTAAAACAGACTCATTAAGGTCCCTGCTCTCCCATATGATGCCACACAAGACAACACTATGCAGGGGCAGAATCTCATGTTGGACGATCAGATAGTCTGCTCCTTGGTGGCCTGGCAGAGAAACTCAGGATGGTACGGGTCACAGGGCCGTACATCTCACAGGCCCTATAGAATCAATTCTGGCATCTTAGAGTTAAGTCCTAGATTGCCATGTTGGGCCTAGAATCTGTTTGGAGACCACAGATCTCCTTCTGAAGAGGGTCTCTGTAGACCCAGCCTCAGTCCCTAATGTCCCCCAAGCCATACCCTGTGCCTGCATGTGTTCAGGCTTTGGGACAATTTGAGGGGAGGAACTGGAAGCTCAATAGAGTGAGGTTAACTTGTCCAAGAGCCTAAAGGTCAGCAGGAGCTGAGCCTGGGTCGGAATCACCTCCTGACTGTACACCTACAAGGTCTCTAGTCCTCCTAGGCAAACCTGCCAGCAAATTCCACTTGAGGCATGCTGAAGTGTTTACTGAGTGTTGGCTATGCACTAGGCATTGCGCTAGGTACTTGGAGACACAGAGTCAGTAGGCAAAGGTCTGGTAGGAGAATGTTCCAGGTAGTGGGCACAGCATGTGCAAAAGCCCTGAGGCAGGACCAAGCTTGTTGAGATCAGTGACAGGTAAGCCAGTGTGGCTGGAAGGGAGCGACTCTGGGGAGACTGAGAAGGATGAAGTGTGTGGGAGCTGGGCCACAGAGGGCCTCCTGGCCACGGTGAAGAATTTGATTTTTATGTAATGGCACTGAGGAGCCACAGGAGGTTTTCTAGTAGGGGAGGGACATAGGCTGACTTGGGTGTTTCTGGGATGGCAAACCCATGTGTGTCAGCTGCTCTGGGTTCATGGCCTCCTGAACCTCAGAATGTTCTGGAGTAGCTGCAATGGTCCCTGGCCCTCTGGTTAGTTGACGTGACCATATCCCCCTTGCCCCTGCAGGTCAGCGTGGGAGCCCAGCCACTGAACCATGTCAGGCCCCAGACAGCCTGCAGCGAGTCCAACCTCAGCACCCACATAGTCATGAACAGCCACAGCCATAATGGCTGTGGGGGGCGGCCACTGGGCGGTGGGCCGGGGGCCTTAGGCCGAGACCCTCTGGACCCAGAGGCCGGCCACCCCCCACAGCCCCCACACAGCCCAGGCTTCCAGGTGGTGGTAGCCAAGAACGAGCCGGGCCAGCTCTCACCTGGCAGCTCCCGGGGGCAGCCCCAGGACCAAGAAGAGGAGGAAGATGATGAGGAAGATGAGGTGGGTGGGCAGAGGGGCTCAGGGAAGCCTCCCAATGTGGGCCACCGCCTGGGCCACCGGCGGGCACTCTTCGAGAAGCGGAAGCGCCTCAGCGACTATGCCCTCATCTTCGGCATGTTTGGCATCGTTGTCATGGTGACGGAGACGGAGCTGTCCTGGGGGGTCTATACCAAGGTAGGCACAGCCCTTTTCCCTGGTATCCCAGGGAGGCCCCACTGGGCACAGCTGGCTCCCCACCGCCCCTTAGGTATGGTATAGAGGGGCACACTGGCCCCAAGAGAGGTGCATGGGAGATGCCGGGAGTCCTGGAGGTGGGGGGTTCCCACTGGGCCTACCTCCTGGGGATGGCAGGGTGGCTACAGATGGGAGTGGAGGGTCCAGCCCATTCCCCTACCAGCACCTAGAATCTGAACCCTGGCTAAAGGTGGGACAGGAGCTGTCCCCTCAAGACCGGCCCAGGACAGCAGGGAGCCTTAGACAAGGTCTGGGCGGGGAGCAGGGAAAGAGTCCCCACACCCAGAGGAGTTGGCGCTGGGTTACAAATCTGGCTGTGAGTCTTCTTGTGCTGCCTGAGGGTATGTGAGGACAGAGAGAGATAGATCAGGGCTGTGTCGACCCATAAACTCTGAAGTGCTGTAACTGTATGAGGCTAGGCCGTATAAACTGTGAAGTACTGTACCCATGCGAGGCCAAGCCTTTTAAATTGTGATGTGCTAGGACTTTAGGAGGTCAGGCCTTTTAAACTATGAAGTACTGGCCCACATAAGACCAGGCCATATAAATTGTAAAGTGCTAGGCCCATCTTGCTGTCAGCTCAGGCCTAAGGAGTAAGAACAGGTGCATTGCTTCCTGAGCAAAATGCCCAGGTGTGGGGGTCAGAGGGCTATCCACCCCCACAGCATCTTCCTACTGTTTTTTTTCTCTCTGCCCAGGAGTCCCTGTACTCATTCGCACTCAAATGCCTCATCAGCCTCTCCACGGTTATCCTGCTGGGCCTAGTTGTCCTCTACCATGCTCGGGAGATCCAGGTCAGTGCCTGGCTGGGCCAGGATACCCTCCTCCCTGTACCCTAGCGCCCCCCACACCAGCCACCTGGGACCCCAGTTTCTTAAACATAAAAGGACCAAGAGCTTCCTTATAGAAAAAAAAAAAAGATCTCTGTGATGACGCATCATTTAGACCACCTCAAATTTTCCTGAACGTGTGTCTATGTTTTAATATTTATTGATTATTTGAGGAAAAAAAAGGGACAGTGAGAGCATGGGGTGGGGGGTGTGAGCTAGGGTCTGGTGCACCATGGGCATTTCGCAGCCCTCGGGTCTTCTGAAGTTTTGCAGTGGTGAAAACCAGTGTTCATAGTACCAGGCTCCTTTCCTATTCAATCGGTCCTTGCATTTAAAAGATTTATTACGTGCCACAGAGTTTGTTCTTCTGTTTTGGGGGTTAATCAAAACCAGTTTGGGCCTGACTCTAGCTCAAGGAGTGTCAGGCAGATGTGCCCACAGCAGACAGACATCACTTGGGTCTGGCGCCAGGTTGCAGGGACACCAAAAGTTGACAGATCTGCCTCTTCACCCCTGGCCTCTGACCCCTGACAGTCTGACAGGAGATGGGCACAGAAGAATCCTGCCTGGGTTGCACTATGTGCAGAAGTTTTGAGGACATCCGGGATCTGGCTCACAGAAAGGGCTCTGGATGTGGCTGGGGGCAGCAGAGATGGGGACAGTGACAGCCGAGCTGGAAGGAAGCAGTTCTGAGGGTACAGCCTCTGGGGACAATAGTCTGGCAGTTCCTTAGGTAGTTAAACATGGAGTTACCATATGATCCAGCAATTCTATTCCTAGGTATAGATCCAAGAGAAACAAAACATTCACATGAAAACTTGTACATGGATGTTCATAGCAGCCCTATTCACAGCAGCCAAAAAGTGGAAACAACTCAGATGTCTTTAACCGGTATATGGAGAAACAAAATGTGGCCCATCCATATAGTGGGATTGTTATTCATTGTGTTATTCATATATTATTGTATTCACATATTATTCATATATTGTCTTATTCAGCTTTAAAAAGAACAAAGCACTGTAAGAGTTTGCTAAGGCTGCTGTAACAAACTTACACAGCAGGATGGCTTAAACAACAGAAATTTATTCTCTCACAGTTTTGGAGGTTGCAAATCCAAGACCAGGTGCTAACAGGTTTGGTTCCTGGTGAGGCCTGTCTCCTCGAAGTGCAGGTGGCCACTTTCTTGCTGTGTCCTTGCATGGCCTTTTCCCTGTGTTCGTCAATCCTTAGTGTCTCTTCCTCTTCTTAAAAGGGCACCAGTCCTATAGAATTAGGGCCCCATCCTCATACCTTCATTTAACCTTAATCACCTCTTTAAAGGCCTTGTCTCCAAATACAGTCATATTGGGAGTTAGGGCTTCAACATATAAATTTTGAAGGGACACGATTCAGTCCATAACACTCTGCCCTGTAGCCCATCCCCCAATTCATGTCCTCCTCTGCAAAATGCATTCACCCCATTCCAGTAGCCCCCAAAGTGTTAATCCTGTCCAGCATCAACTCGAAGTCCAAAGTCTTATTTATATCGTCTAAATCACCTATATCAGGTCTAGGTGAGACTGAGGCAAGATTCTTCTCCAGCTATGAACCAGACAATTCACCTTCTTCCAAAATATAGTGGTGAGACAGGCATAGGACAGACATCCCAGTTCCAAAGGAGAGAATCCAAAAGAAGGAGCAATGGGTCCTAATCAAGTCTAAGAGCCAGCAAGGTAGATTACATGAGTTTCGAAGGCTCAGGAGTAATCCTCTTGGCTCAAAGCTCCACCTACCAGGCCCACTGCGGTGGCAATATCTCCCCCTCAGCCATGGCTGGTGGCATGTTGTGACTTCTTTCACTCAGCATGATATAATCAAGGTTCATCCATGTCGTAGTGCTTCATTCCTCCTTATGGCTGAGTAATATTCCACTGTCTGGATGGACGCATTTTGTTCATCTGCTCATCCTTTGATGGACACTTGGGTTGTTTCCACTTCTGGTGATTGTGAATAGTGCTGCTGTCGTTGTACATGTACAAGGATTTGTTCTAACACCTGTTTTCGTTTCTCTTATGAATCCCACCTAGGAGTGGGATTGCTGGGTCATTGGTCACTATGTTTAACTTTTGGGGGACCATCCGTCCCATGTTTAGTTTGAGTTGTGGTCAACCCCCAGATCTAGGAAGTTTTGTTTATGAGGCCATGTTTCTCCTAAAAGAGGAGTGGGCGGGGTTGGGGGTGGGGTTTTGGGTGGGGGCCCTTGCTGAGGGGCCTGGGTACATGTCAGAGACTCACTGCCTCCCACCGGCCCTCTGCAGCTGTTCATGGTGGACAACGGGGCAGATGACTGGCGCATCGCCATGACGTGCGAACGTGTCCTCCTTATCTCCCTGGAGCTGGCCGTGTGTGCCATCCACCCTGTGCCTGGCCACTACCGTTTCACGTGGACGGCACGGCTGGCCTTCACGTACGCACCCGCAGCGGCCGAGGCAGACGTGGACGTGCTGCTCTCCGTGCCCATGTTCCTACGCCTTTACCTGCTGGGGCGCGTTATGCTGCTGCACAGCAAGATCTTCACCGACGCCTCGTCCCGCAGTATCGGGGCGCTCAACAAGATCACTTTCAACACGCGCTTCGTCATGAAAACGCTCATGACCATCTGCCCAGGCACCGTGCTGCTCGTTTTCAGCATCTCCTCCTGGATCATCGCTGCCTGGACCGTGCGCGTATGCGAGAGGTGTGACTTGATCCCAACCTCCACCCTGGTGACCCCATGCCCACCCACTGACGTCACTGACCCAGGGCTCCCATAGCCATCTCCTTCATCCCCTTCACCTCTCTCCTGAGTTCCTGGCCTTAGTAACCATCCCTCAACTCCTTGACTTCAGCCTTGTGTCCCCACCTACCCCTGGCCCCTACCCCAACCCACACACCTCTGGGACCCCAGTCCTCTCTTCCTCTCCCACCCTCCCCCAGGGAGCTCATACTCCTTTTTCTCCCCGCCTCTCCACTCTGTGGGCAGCTGACCTCTGGCCTCTGGCCCAAGCCGTGGAGGCAGCAGGAACAGGGACACTTCTCATTCGCTTGTCTCCCCCACAATTTAACTTGCTCTCCTTCTCCCTTCTGCCCGCCCCGCCGGACTATAGGGAAAACATGTGAGTCCCACCCTTGGCCGAGCTGTGTGCACTGAGCTGCCGCCACCATGCTGCCAGCCAGGAATTTAAGATTAGCTGCCATGAGGGGAGGGAATGGGGAGGTGAGGCGGGGTGGCTAGGACTGGCTAGAGCCCATGGGGCATGGGGAGAGCCCATCTCTGCACCCAGGGCCAGGTGGGATTGAGTCAGTCCCAGGACAGTGGGAGGCAGGCCACTCTCAGGTTGTGTCTACTGGGCATCCTTGGGGGCCTGGTGTCTAAGGCCTGGAGAGGAAAAAAAGGCTTTGCTCTGGTGTCTTGTTTGGGTGGCTGACTTCCAGGTCCAGAGTCTGGAGTGAAAGAATACTGGCCCACCCTTTAGGACCTCCCATTCAGGATTTGTTCTGAACAGCCTTGGAAGGTGGTGGGCTATCAATCCAACTTACAGATGAGGAAACTGAGGCTCTCAGGGGAAAAAGAGACATTTCCAAAGACCTGTTCCTGGTCATCTCCAGATGCCTGGGGACTCCAGAAGAGGGAGGGGCTCTGCTGGGCCTCTCAGGGCATGGGGGTACTTTGTCGGGAGGGGTGTCTCCTGCCTCTTGCCTAGTTAGGGAAGGCCCTGGAGGGGTCTGTGGTGGGTGGCACTGTGACTGGACTTCCTGGGGGTCCCTGGGCTGGACCTGCCCCCGAGGACCCATGACCTCACCCCTTTAAGCCTCTACTCCACAGACTCCACCTCAGCCTGAAGTGGAGCTCACAGGGGTGAGGGCCCAGCTCTTCCTGTCATGGAGGCTTAGTTCTGGGGGGGGTCACATAGGGTCCCTTTGGACCCATGATGTGCTCCAGTGCCAGTTCTCACGGCCCATCCCCCACCCCCTCAGGGTGGGCTCAGGATCAGCGTCTGAGGAGTGAGAGATAGGTACCCCTCATCAAGCATCCCTGAGGTCCAGGCTGGGTCATTTCAGGAGCCCCTGGGTGGAATAGGATAGGGTAAGGGGGGCAGCCAATCCTAAATTCTGAGCCTATGACACTGCTTGAAACCCCCTCACTCCCCCTGCCCCGCCATGGTTCTGTCCCACCCCCACCCCACCTCCCGCATGCCCCCCACTCCCTGGACCTGGATTGTCCTGAGTGGTTCTGCAGCACCCACCATAATTGCAGCTGGGCCTAGGGCTCCCCCACCTACGGTTGGAGGGCCCCTTTCTCCTCTTGTCTGCTAGGTGGGAGGTGCTGGTCTCCCAAGAAGTGGAGGCTGGGGCAGTTTGGGGCTCAGGTACCCCAATGAAAGATGGGGGTCAATTCCTGGTCCTCCACACCTGGCAAGCAACCTGGAAGCCCCCCAGCAGGGTGGAGACTCTCAAAAACCAAGCTTGCTGAAAAGGCCTCCATTCCTCCCACCCACTATTGGGGCTTCCCCTCCCTCCTCCCCCTCTTGAACCCCTAACCCCAGCTCCTTCTGCCTGGAATAGCCCTCCTCCAGCTCCCCCTGACTCTCCCCAGCCAGGGACCTACCTCCTTTGTTGACCTCAGTTGACCTCTGACCTTGAATCTCTCCAGGGGAGGTCTCCACCCACTGGCATGGGTATCAGATGGCCTCAGGTCCAGGAAGGAGGGGGTCGGTTGGAAAGGGCTCCTCTGAGCTGGAGGGGCTTTGCAGGCTAGGTGCTGGGCTGGAGCAGGACCTTGAGTTGCCCCCAGACCCAGAGAACCAGCCTCTCAGCCCCACAGCCTAGGCTGACCACAGGTAAAACCTAACCTGTTCATAGCCCATTGTGGCCAGGATTCCAGGCCAGGCTGTGATGGGGACAAAATAGTGTCCTTTGCAGGGCCTTGGGGCCTGTCTCCGCTCCCCGCCAGCTGGGGCTCTTCCCCCAGTGCCATGTGAGCTGCCTCTTCCCTCCTCACCTGTAGACCAACCCCAGACTCAGGATTGGGACAACCGGTGCTGCCTTTCACATATTGACGTCCCTTCTTCTCTCAGGTCATGGAGTGTGTTCCTCCAGCCTCCCATCTCCCCCAGTAGCCTTCCTCCCTCCTTGGGACCTTGCTGGCTGGGGAAGTTCTGTCTGGTGTCTGACCTGAATCCTCACCTCCACTCCCTGATGCTTCTGGCACCTGTGGCCACCCATGTCCGTGTCTGTCTGTGTGTCTGTCTTTGGGAAGGGGATAAGGTGTACATGTGTGAACCCACGTGGATGCACCCTCACTTGGACCCCTCTCTGCCCCATGACCAGGGCCTGGAGGACAGACATCCTGGGCAGCAGCTTGGGGGTCGGGCAAAGGTATGAGGCTAGAAGGGAGGCTCGGAGGAGGGCGTGGGTGCCCTCCGCCCCATGGGGGCTGCCTCAGGAGCTGACCAGCCCTCCCATGACCACACCTTTATCACTCTGAGCCCCCAGAGTGACCGGTTCCCTACTGTCAAGGCACTGCCCCCAGGGGGTGTGATGAAGGGAGAGGGACTGGTGTGGGCTGACTGGCCCTCCCCACTCTCCCCAGGTACCACGATAAGCAGGAAGTGACCAGCAACTTCCTGGGGGCCATGTGGCTAATCTCCATCACCTTCCTCTCCATCGGCTACGGCGACATGGTGCCCCACACCTACTGCGGGAAGGGTGTGTGCCTGCTCACCGGCATCATGGTAAGGGCCAGGGCCCTTGCACATCCCCTGCCAACAGGAAACTCACCCCATTACAAGTTGTACCACATCACAGTCCCTCTTCATGTCCACCAGCCCCTCTGTGGCCCTCCTGCTTACCTCTGATGTAATGCAGAATTTGCACCCTCGGGCTACCTGGGGACATCTCCTCTTGGGGTCTTCCAGATATGCAGCCCCCTGTGTGCTCGCCTGGCTAGATGCTGTGGTCCACTCTGACCAGAGTGTCATTGTGGCCCCTTTATTCTCCTCAGCCCACTTAATTCACAGCCCCTGGATGCAGGGCAAGAGATTTGGTGCTTCCATGCCTCAGTTTCCCTGGCTATAACCAGTGTCCACTTCCCCTGCTTGTCGCAAGGATCGAGTCTGTTCATTTATATGAAATGCCTAGATCCATGAATGCCTCGGACACTCACTTAATTCCCCATCCTTTCCTGATTTTGGGGGTGGCCTGAGCAACCCCGCTGAGACCCCATAGTTTGAAGTTTGTCTCGTGTGACTGGGTGGGTCCAGGCAACACCCCATCTCCCTCAGAGATTTCTCAAATTTGTCACACGTAAGGGCAACCTTTAGACATCTGATGCCTTCTCCTTTCCCTGATTCCATCATCAGGTTCCATTCTTCCAGAACCTTCTTTCTCCTCAAGCTTCTTTCATCTCCCCTACAAATGTTTTTCCATGTTTTAGATTATAAATTGTCCCAAGCACAGAGAACTCCTCTCCCTACCCCGTAGTTAATAACATGCTCACCTGTGAAAAATCAGTAAATGCTCATAGGCCATCTGATTCCACACCAGGGTCCACCGTGGGCCACTCTCTTGAGTGTTTCCTTCCTTTTTTCAGTACAGAGAGAAGCGTTTGTTCTTGGAAAAACATGACACTATCCCCACAATTCCTTTCCTCCCAAGAGGGAGGGGCTGGTTTGCCGGGACTCAGCCTAGCCCCCTTCACCGCATGTAGACTGTCCCCAGTTGTCACCATCTCTCAAAGCCTAAAGCCCAGTCGCTCTGTCTCTCTTCGCCTCTCATCCCCTCCCATTTGGACACAGCTGGGATCCGTGTCCTCCTGCCCCCACCAAGGCCACCCTTTTCCTGGCCCAGCTGAACACAGCCCTTCTCTCGTGAAATAGCATCACACATATTTGCTTCTGTTATTTTGTGACAGTGAAAGGGCAACAAAGAAAGATGAGCCACAGTCCCCTGCTCCCTCCCCCAGCAAATGAACTTTACAAATGAACAAACAAACAAACAAACAAACAAACAAACAAACAAACAAAAACTGAAGATAAGACGAGGGTTTTAAATCCAAAAAACCTTCAGTGAAATGGAAAAGCTGTGTTCCCTTCTCTGGGATTCAGCTCCTTCCAGAAAATCAGTTCCATGTCCAGCCTGCAGCTCACTCCCTACCCTTGCCCCCAGTATATGCATGCACAGTCATGCTTGAATCCCTTTTAGCTGCTCCGTTAGCCCTCTGTTCCATCTGTGCCCAAGTGTGTCCCCTCCCGGTCACTGCCCCATGGACTCGCTCCCTTCCACTGTCACACCAACCGCGTGTTTCCCCTTCTTGACCTTCAAGGCATCTCAGCATGACCTCCTCTGAGCTCGGCATTTTCCGCTTAGCATTTTTCTCTCAACACGGCATCCATGCTGTTGTGCGGAGCTGTCATCCATTCTTTTCCTCTGCTGCATAGTATTCCACAGGCAGGTTTCCAGCATGTTGCTTTGCCCCCAATTGCCAGGGCTTTTCCTAAGAAGGGGCTCCTGGGTGCTCCCAAGATCTTCGTTCTGGCCAAGAACCCTCAACTTTGTGCCCACCCTGCCAGGCTGGGCATGTTGGCTCCCAGACCCAACCAGGACAGTCTGACAGTGTCCCTGGCCCCTTCCTATCTCTCCCCATAAATGTTTCCATCTATCCCTAAGAAAAACTGAACTATTCCCCCTTCCCATTGACTCCCAGGGCCTGACCTCTGTCTCTTTCCATCCTGTACTTAGCAGCCACAGGACGAAACAGCAGGCAGGTGAGCCACCAGGGACAGCCTGCAGCACATGTGGGGAGACAACCTTTTGGCCCCATCACTTGTCCCTGCCACCTGCCTTCTGGCCACTCCTGAGGCTGATGACACCTCCTGAATACACTAGGCTCCCTGATAAAACCTCCCCCTTTCCCACTCCTGAGTCGCTTTTTGCTGCCCCCTACCCATACCTATCTGTCCTTCATTACCCCTTGGGGCCTTACTCCTGCCCTCTTCCCCGGTGGCCCCCGAGAAGGCAGGCGAGTCCTCTCTGACCTCCTTCCCTAGCTAGGGTCTGGCTGCCATTTAGGGTGTCCTGGGGAGGGTGGTCGTACCCAGCAGGGAGCCCACATGGGGAGGCACTCCTCCCCCGACTTCCCTGCCTCCTGAGACCTGCACTTCGCCTCTTCCTCTTGCAAATGCCCCACTGTGGGTAACCTGCTGGCTCTTCCCTCACATTGTCCTTATCACCCACCAGCTGACTCTTGTTACTGCTCAACTACCTGCCAGCCTGGTCTCTGTCCCCAACACGTATACCCTGAAGCCATGACAGAGATGCTTCTAAATCCTCCCACCTCTGTGGTCATTGGCCCTGACTGTGCCTGCTGATCCTGCTGTTTCTAGTCCCTTTCTTATCTCTGAGCCTCAATTTCCCCCTCCGCCCAATGGAGATAAGAGTAGTCCTACGTCTCCACGTTGCTGGAATCAAATGAGCTAATCTGTGGGACACACTCCCCAGACGTTTGACGTATAAAGCAAGTGGGGTCATAAGTCAGTAAGCTAATTCTGTGCCAACACTGTGGGCTTGGAGGGTAAAGGCAAGGGTGGAACCAAGGCTTCCTGGAGGAGGGAGGATGTCCTGCTTGTGGCCTGGGACCCATATGAAGTGGACACTGATGTGCCCTTCCCCTCCCCCCATGCAGGGGGCTGGCTGCACGGCGCTTGTGGTGGCCGTAGTGGCCCGGAAACTGGAGCTCACCAAAGCAGAGAAGCATGTGCACAACTTCATGATGGACACGCAGCTCACCAAGCGGGTAAGGGCGCCAGCCCCCATCACAGTTACCCCTTCCCAGTTGTCAAGGGCGGACCCTCCCCACCTTATTTCTGCACACACCAGGCACACCCATGTGTGTGCCAAGACTGCACTGGGCTCAGCCACTTATAGGAACATCCATGAGCCGTGCACAGCGATGGGTGTGGATACCTGTGTGCACAGCGATGGGTGGATACCTGTGTGCCCAGTTACAGTCTAGCTGTGGGCTGCACAGTGAGAGGCAGGGATTCTGGGGCCAAGCAGCCAGACGTAACTTATAAGCTGTCTGACTTTGGCAGGTCAGCTTCTCTGTGCCTCAGTTTCCTTATGTATACAATGGGGAACTGTTCTTTCTCTGGTCCCAGGTAAAAAATGCCGCCGCTAACGTTCTCAGGGAGACGTGGCTCATCTACAAACACACCAGGCTGGTGAAGAAGCCAGACCACGCCCGGGTTCGGAAACACCAGCGTAAGTTCCTCCAAGCCATCCATCAGTAAGTCCAGCACCTTTCCCACTCACGTTTCTGTATCCGCCTGGTGCGGAGGCAGCCGTGACCCCCGGGGAGGAGGCCTTGGGCCAGGCCACACAGCACAGCATGGCCTTGTCACGGCCCCTCCCATGCCGGGTGGTCAGAAGCTTCTGTTGGGTGGGATGGTGGGATGGTCAGAGGGGGACACACAATGGACACACTTGTCCAAGGAAATCACCTTTGATAAGTTATGCAACCCACCCAACATAAATGACAGGGAGCATATTTTATTCTCTGGAATAGCCAAAATAATTTTACCCCTTAGACATTGAAGCAATTTCCTCTTTCGCTTTGGCTTCCAGAAAGCTCAGAATTAAATTTGTGGCCTGTTGCATAAGCTCATGTAGGATAATTAGAAATTACTTAATTTCCTCTGTTGTCTTTTTGTCCTGAGGATTATTTAATCAAGTAGTTCTCATCCTTGGCTGCTCACTGGAGTCATCCGAGGAGCTTTAAAAAATCCCACAGGTGGCACCCAACACCGGTTACAGTACAGTCTGGGATGCAGCCTGGGTTTAAACTTAAGTTCTTTAGGTGAGTCCAATGTGCAACCAGAGTTGGCCAACTTTTTCTGTAAAGGGCCAGACAGTAAATATTTCAAGCTTTGTGGACCCGATGGTCTCTGTCGCAACTACTCTATTCTGCCGTCTTAGCAGGAAGGCAGTGAAGATGAATGAGTTTATACTCCAATAAAAACTTTATTTTCCAAAACAGGCATCGGGCCACATCTGGCCCACAGGCCATGATATGCCAGTTACCATCCACTAGAAATATCATGTGAGCCACATACATAATTTTAAATGTTCTAGTAGCCACATTTTTTTACAAAGCAAAAGGAAGCAAGTCAAATGTAATATGCTTATTTAGTAGACACAAAATATTATCATCGTAACTTGATTAACATAAAAACAATTAATGAGGTATTTTGTACTAAATCTTTGAAGTCCATCGTGTATTTTACACTTACAGCTCATTTTTATTCAGACCAGCCACATTTCAAGTGCTCAGTGGTCATGTCTAGGAATGAGGCACTCAAATGTAAATTATAGTCGAGTCACATGGTACCTGATTTAAAATAGTAAAAACGTGTTTTTAGGCACTTTTTAGTATGAGCCGTGAGTTCCCATCTCTCACATTGTGGGAAACCCCATTCACTATGGCTCCCTGCCCCAAGAGCCCCCAGGCCAGACTCGGGCTCATGGGTCAGAGAGTGAGATGAACAGTGTTAGGATCTGAACTCATACAGTGGAAAGGTAACTGAGTCAGCCATGGAGCACAGAGCCGAGAGGCAGCACAAAGAACACCAGTGGGGTAGGGAGGGTGGGTGAAGGGAGAGCCCAGGGTATGGCTGGGGTGCCAGAAGGTAGAGTGTGACCATTTACCAGGGAGAGACCAGGCCATGGGAGAAGCAGCTCAGCCAGCTGGATTTTAATTTCACGATTGTTTAATTATTTTTGCCTCTTTTTATAAAGCAGCTTTATTAAGGTATAATCAACATAGAGTCAACTGCACCTATTTAAATTGTACAGTTTTATCAGTGTTAAATGTGCACACATGAAATTATCATCACGGTGAAGATTTTGAACACATTCATCACCCCAAAAGTTTCCTTGTTCTGCTTACCGCCCTTGTCTTTTAGCTAGAGTTTAATCCATTTACATTTATTGTGTTTGCTGTTATAACTGGGTGATTTCTGATAAGAGTCTCTACTTCCTAGGACTGCAGAGAGGTCTAAATGAGATGATGTGCAGAAATGCCTGGCATAGTCCCTGGCACAGAACAAATGCTTGGTAACACATGGCATTCCCCACCCTCCTTGTTCTCTGCTTCTGCTTTCACCATCACCTAAAAAGCAGGGAGATGAGCTGGTATCCAGCTTACTCAACTTCACTGTGCCCAGGTGTTAGCCCTACCTCCTAACGACACCTTGAGACTCTTGAGGACAGAGAATTCTCCTTGTTAACCCTTCCACAGTTGTTGACTTACCACTGGGTCCCAGTCTGGTCTCTGCCACCTAACTGTGGGGCCTGGGCAAGTGACTATGCTTCTCCAAGTTTCATTTTATTATCTGTAAAGTGGAGATGATGGCAATGTACCTCTTCCCTTGGAATGAGGTGGAGATCGAACACAGTTGGGGTGACCAGATGACTCACTTGCACCTGAGCACCACACAGTATTTCTAAATTTGGGAACTGGCTTTGTTATTGTCACCCTCGATATGGTCATTTTGTAACTCCACAAGTATTTCTTGCACTGGCAGTGTGCCTGGCATGGGGGACACAGACATGGCCCTGCCCTGGACCTTGCCCCATGGCATGTTCCAGAAGGTTCTTTGAGGGGAGTAAGCATGTGAGAATTGAGAAGAGGCAAGGGAAAAGGCACCTCTCTGTGAGTTATCTGTGTCCATTTGTTCTGTGGTAGGACTGTATCACTCACCCTTAGATATCCCTGCATCCCCCAAAGAAAAATAGTGGCCCTGTTAGAACAGCTGATGAAATTAAGCAAGTTTGAACTAGGGCCTGAGGGTGGATGGGATTTGGGTAGGAAACTGAGAAGTGGGCAGGCCTACCAAAGAACGCTCACAGCTGGGGCAAAGGCAGGGAGGCGGGAATGAGTATGCTCTGCAGGCATGAGGCAGCCATGTCAGCATGTCCTTGAGCTGGAAAGGCCCCACTGTGGGAGCACTGTATGCGCAGCCAGGGAAAGAGAAGACATGGTCTTGGGGAAGATGGATTGGGGAACACAGCCTGGGTTTGGTGAGTGTATGCATTTCCTAGGACTGCTGTAACAAAGTACCATGAAGTGGGTGGTTTAAAACAACAGAACTTATGATCACTGTCTTGGAGGCTAGATCACCAAAATCAAGGTGTTGGCAAGGCCATGCTCTCTCTGAAGGTGCTAGGGGAGGATCTGCTCCAGGCCTCTCTCCTAGCTTCTGGCAGCCTCAGGGGTTCCTTGGCTTCTAGATGCATCATTGAAATTCTCCATTTTCATATGGCGTTCTCCCTGTGTCCTCCCTCTGTGCATGTCTGTGTCCAAATTTTACCCTTTTGTTAAGGACACTAGTCATATTGGATTAGGGTCCATTCCAGTGACTCGTTGTTTTAATTAATTAATGAATTAATTATTTTTTATGGTGACGTTGGTTAATGAAATCCAATAAGTTTCAGCTGTACACTTTAACAGTAAGGCATATATATATTTACACTGTGTGTTCACCTCCCATAGTTAGATTTCTTTCTGTCACCACATATTTGACCCCCTTTACCCTGTCTACCTCCCCCCTCCCCCCATCCCCTACCCTCTACCAATGATTCATCTTAACCTGGTTAAATCTGCAATGACCCTATTTCTAAATAAGGTCACATTCTGAAGTCCTGGGGGTTAGGTTCAATATATCTTTTGTGGGAGACACAGTTCAACCCATATAACAGGAAGGTTCCTGAGAAGTCAAGAATGACTTCCCCAGGGAAGATATGTCAGGGCCCTTCAGCAGGCCCTTGGGACTGGGGCTGGCTGGGGATTAGGTCCTCTCAGGGACCCTGGCAGTACCCAGCATGGTGGGCCCCAAGGGGCCTCCCTGAGCATCCATCACATGTGGGCACACACAGATTTAGTTTGGACCAGTGAGAGAGAGAGTCCTACTGGGAACCATTTCCATAGACAAGTTTAGCTATAGAAGGCATGGAGAGGAAGGGCGAGGACACATACTGGCCAATTCCCCACTCTCTTGGTCAGCTACCTGGAGGCCAAGGACACGGAGGCTGAGTAGCAGACACAGTCCAAATCCTTCCAGGGTGCTAGTAGGCAATGGCTTTGCCCTTCTGAGCCTCATTTTCCCACTCAGGAAACATCATGGGCATAGTTTTCTGGACTAAATGTCACCTCTGGGGCCAAGTGTCCAGCACAGGTTGGCAGACAGTGGGCCTGCAGGATGAAGGCAGTTGCATTTGTCTTGGCTTGAACTAGATGGTAGACACTGATGGAGGGAGGGGCCAGAGGGCAGACGCATCCCTGAGGGGCTGGCACTGCCCTCACGGAGGCCGGGCCCCTCCCTAGAGCCTGGGCAGCAGCCCCTCAGCTGTCCAGGACCCACAGCTCAACCCTGGGGTCATGCACGCAGGAGAAGGGCAGGGCTGGGCATGCACTGCTCAGCAGCACTGAGATTAAAATTGCTATGTGATTTCTCTCTGCTCCGCCGGGTCCTGTCAGAGCTCAGAAGTAAGTCTCTTCCTGGGGGTCAGGGGTGCATGGTGGTCATGGGACAGGGCACACACCTAGAGCAGCTTGTGGAGGTGGACAGGGCTTGTGTCCACTCTGCAGACCAATGCAGGCTTCACCTGGGCCTGGGAATCCAAGCTTCTGAGACATCATGAGTTGGGCTGTGTGGCTGAGCTAGCCTCCAGGCCCTGCTATTTCTTGCATGCGGGGAGGGAATGGACTACAGGGGTCCTAACCCCAACTTCTGCCTCATACTCCCCCTGCATGTCTCACATGGTAATCCTGGGTGGGGCAGGTGCATGAAGGATCCCCCCCCCCAATGCAGCCATCACCTAACCCCACCCACGCACCTGTCCCCAGGCTCCGGAGTGTGAAGATTGAGCAGGGGAAGCTGAATGATCAGGCCAACACGCTTGCCGACCTGGCCAAGGTGAGCAGGGAAGGTCCAGGTGGGGAGGCTCCTCAGGCCAAGAGGGACTCGTTGGGTGCCCAGGGGAGAAAGGGGTAACATTCAGTAAAAGACAGGGCCCAGCTCCTGCTGAGGGAGGGACAGCACTGGCACCTATAGGGCAGGCAGGTGACATAAGCAAGGGATGCAGGGTAGGCAGGACAAGCCATCAAGGAATACCAGCCCTGTCTGCAAGAGTCCACTGTGACCAGAGACTCTGATTGTGAGAAGAACTCTGGGAATCTATGTCTGTATAGAAACGCTACTTTTAATATTGGCAAAGATTTTATTTGTAAAAAATCAGTATCTAAGAAAATAGCTTTAATAAAAATATGTAATTAGTGGGCAAAATTGGTGATGTGGTAATTTTGGTATGGATATAAATTCAAATTATAGCATCAGCAGAAAGCTAATTAGTATAGCAATTAAACACCTTTCAGGAAATTAAAGCTCTTGATTGCAAGAGCTCCGTAAGATCAGTTTGTGCTATAAATGGATCTATTTGTTGGTTCTAATATCAAGTCCTACTCTTTCCCGTTTTTTGTTCATCGATTAAAACAGTGGTCCTCAACATTTTTGGCACCAGGGACCAATGCTCCAATGAGAATCTAATGCCTGATGATCTGAGGTGGAGCTGAGGCGGTGATGCTAGCGCTGGGGAGCGGCTGCAAATACAGATGAAGCTTCACTTGCTCCCCCGCCAGGCACTCACCTCCTGCTGTGCAGCCTGGTTCTTAATGGGCCATGGACCAGTACTGGTCCACAGCCTGGGGGTTGGGGACCCCTGCATTAAAAGATATGGCAACTGACCTGATTTTAGTTAGGTGAGCTCTTAGAATGTTTTCACACTATTCTGAATTTGCTCCTGACCAATGATGTGCATTTCATAAATAGTTCATGTGTGAGCTTTGCTTATTGTCTCCACCCCCTAATCAATTAATTAGTCTGAGGCTAATTTAATATTATCTTTAGAAGATGTTAAGTCTTACCCTATTTTACTTCTTATACCCAGCTCATTTTGGATTCACTCTCTTCCTCATTATCAAGAGATCGCAAAATAATTTAATATTAACCTATTTAATTTGGAAGAGAACAGTACAGAGAAAAAAGAAATAATTCAAATGGCAGTTGAAAGAACTTAACCCTAAGAGCTTATAGAAATCATAGGTCAACTAATTTGGTGCCATATGAAATTATAGCCAAAAATATAGAATACCTGGGAAAAACTCAGATACTAGGAATTATAATTTGAATTATCCACATCACACTTTGTTAACATAAATGATTGAAATTTGAATTTTTGAGTTATTTAAATCTTGTAATCACGGTGGTATACTTTCAAAATACATTTCACAAAAGCTTTGAAAGTCTTTTAGATGAGATTGTATGAGTTTCTAATTTTTTTAATTAAACGAGGTTAAAATATTTTCCATTCTTAAATTTTCATGCTTTCCTTTCCAAAGTTGCTGATTTAATTTGTATCTCTCTGACAAAAATAAAATGTATATCCTAAGTTTAAAAAAATTTTTTTTTAAAACTCAGGGCCAAAATGAACCATCCCAGGGCTGAATGCCTCCAGATGTTATGCTTTTGCCCTGGGGACTGTGGTTCTGTAAGGCAGGCCCGGGTGAAGGTCAGTGGCCCTAGGAGTTGTCTCAAGGTGCTTGCACGCCCCTCCCCTTCAGCGGAGTCAGCCTACCAGTAACAGAAGGAAAGTGGGGCACGGCAGAGGAAAGGCGTGGAGGCTGGAAAGGAGGGACTGCGGGTACCGAAATCGGCGCCTCATCCTGTCTCTCTCCCACAGAGCAAGGGGTCGGGGGTATTTTACCCCCTCAGCTGCACTGTCCCTTCAGTCCAACCCTCGGAAGCCTGGGATGGGTGGTAGGCTGCGGTCCGCCTCGGGGTCTGGTCCCGCAGACCTGGGGTTAGACTGGGTACGATGTTCTAGCGCCACCTGGTGGCAAGAGTAGCGTCTGCACCGACAGCTGTTTCCGCATGGCCGGCCTTCTCCTCCAGCTCTGGGTCCCGTTAGGACAGTGTAGCACCAACTCCTGCTGGCTGCACTGTGGGGAGCAGCGAGGTGGTGGGGATGCCCCCTCGTCTACCATAACAGTAATTGTTATGGCTGTCGTATTCCCAGCCTGTGATTGGGTCATATCCTTGGGTAGTCACCTGTCGCTCCAGACCCCTTGTACCATTCCCAGTCTAATGTGCCACATGGCCAGTTAAATCCCTTAGGGCAGCTCTGACCACAGCCATCTGGCCCCAGGACCTCCCTCAGCCTTTCTCAGGTCTGCTGACCCAAGCCTGGCATTCAAGACCTGTCTATCCCCTCACCTATTCTCTCACCATCCCCTGGGGGCCAACAGGAGAACCTGCAGGGCTGGGGGTGTCCTCACAGTCACAGCCATCTCTCTGTGTGTCTGTCCCTCCCTGTCTAACTTGGCCTCTTCTCTCTCCCACCTCTTTGTCTTGGGCAGACACAGAATGCCATGTACGACCTCATGTCGGAGTTGCACGCTCAGCACGAGGACCTTGAGGCCCGTCTGGCTGCGCTCGAAAGCCGCCTGGATTCACTGGGGACCTCCCTGCAGGCCTTGCCTGGCCTCATTGCCCAAGCCATACACCCACTGCCCCCCCCACCCCTGCCTCCATGGCCTGGCCCCCCGGACTGGGCAACCCGGAACCCCCCATGCCAGCGGCCGCCCGTGACCCCTTCAGATTGCGGGTGATGGCCCTGCACACCACCGGACCCCACAGTCTTGGCCATCGTGTGGCCAGCACCAACATGCCATCCAGGAAGCCCTGTCCAATGGCACCTCTTGGAGTTCAAAGAGCCAGAGCTGAGTTGGGCAGAGTGGCCGGGGACCCACCCCACCCAGACTGTCTGGGCAGAGGGCAGAGCTGGACCGCAGACAAGGGCAGGGGTGACTGCTGCCTCCCTAGTTGGAGCTGGAGGAGCCTGGAGCTTCCTCTGGTCCCCTGGCCCCCGGACTTTCCCCAGGCCCCTGGTGGGCTCGGAACAACAGGGAGAGGGGTCCTTGCCAGTTCTGAATAAAGCAGGACCCACCCAGTTGCTGCGTATTGTGCATGGGGGGGGGGCAGGGATACTCATAATTACAACCCGGGAGGTGAACACCCAGCCCAGGGTCTCAGAATGAATGTGGGGGTCAAGGTGAGCCTGTCTCCATCACTTTCCTAGCTTGGTAGTCTGCTGGGCATGGCCCAATACCAGCCTAGGATGCAGTTGATAATCAGACATCCTTCCCTTTGAACAGCTGACTTTGTTGGCACACCCACCATAGGCCAGTTGCCAGTGAGGCATGGTCCAATGGAGAAGATGCCATGGGTAAGGAGGGCCATTCAGTGTTCATTGCACATGTATTAAGCACCTACCATATACAGGGAATATAATGTAAATTATTAGACTTGTCACCAGAACCTGACCAAGGTAAGATGGGGAAACTGAGGATCAGAGATGTTAAGCCACCTCTCTGGGGGCTATAGGGTGAAGAGGAGTGAGCCAAGACTCAAACTTGGGAGCCCATAGGCCACAGTGAAGAACCTGGACTAGGTGGAGGGCACTCCATGGCGGGGTGCTGGTATAAGTTGGGGAGGTTGTGGTGCGATCCTGGAGTTAAAGTGGCCCCTCTGGGGTGGGCTGGAAAGGAAGGTTCTAGACCCAAGTAGAATAACACAGGTCCCTCCAGTCCTTGGGCTTGGGGTGCTAGGGTTGGGTAGAGGTGGCTGGCACTTGGCAGATCCTCGGCCCTGAGCAGAGTAGGGAGGAGGGCCTGGCCCCAGAGGAGACTAATCTGGGCCCAGTGGAGAGCCCAGGCCCTGGTAGCCTCTAATAAGGCCACTGGCCACCTGGCTCCTGGAGATAGGTTGAATGCAAGAGAGAGAAGGGTGTGGGGAGGTGCAGGTGGGCTGTGATCATACCTGGATTTGAAACCTAGTTGCCTCTGGTAAGGGAGCATCTGTTTCCTTAGCCGTAAGATCTAGTGATGAGACTAGGGCACAGGGCTCACCCTCGGGTGCACCTAGTCTTATGGAGAAGCCACAGTAAACACATAGCAGCCACAAACAGTGAGCAGAGCCGTAAAGAAAGAAACAAAGCCAGAGTTTGACTAGTGGACTCAGGAAGTGACATTTGGGCATGGGTGGGGGGTGGGTTGGAGAGTGGATCTGAGCAAGGGCGTTCCTTGCTAAAGAACAGCCAGTGCAATGGCCAAGAGGCAAGAACTGAGCTTGATGTGTTTGGGAAACAACCAGGAGGTGGCAGGGACAGGAGGAGATAGGAAGCTGGGGCAGCGCCTGGGGCCTAAGGTGCCGGTTGGGGGACACATGAGACCACAAGGCACAGCCCAGTGGCTGCCTCTGCTTTGCGCCAGCCACATCCGCCCCCGCCCGCCTGTGACTCATCAACACCGACCCTACAAAAACAGGGCCCGCCCCGCGCTGGGGGGTGGCAAAGTCAATAGCTCGGGCAAGAGGGCAGCACATCCCCCGAGGCACGTCACGGGGGCGGATGCCGAGGACCAGGAAGTCTGCGGAGGCCCGCGACGCCTGCACAAGTTCTCGGAGAAAGAGCGGGAGTGCCCGCGACGGCGAGGACGAGCGCTGAGACACCGGAGGCCCGCGGTGAGCGTGGTGACCGCGCGGCCCGGCCGCGCTGTCCCCGCGGTGCACCCAGGCCCGCGCCATGCGCCGGGGAGGCGTGCGCACCTTCGCGCTGGAGCTGGCCCGGGGCCCTGGCGGCGCGTACCGCGGCGGGGAGCGACTGTGCGGCTGGGTACTGCTTGAGGCGGCGGCGCCGCTTCGGGTACGAGCGCTCAAAGTGGCTGCGCATGGCGAGGCGGCCACGCACTGGCTGGAGGGCCGAAGCGTGGGTGTCAACGCTGTGTCCAGCGACTTCACGGCCACCGAGACGTACCTGCGACGACGGCAGCTGCTGCTCGGAGGTGAGCAGCTCACTCCCCACCCCATAGCCAGGATCCTCTGGCACCCTCTCCCCAGGTCTGTGTGTCCCTCTCCTCAAGTCTGCGCACCCCTCGAGAGTGGGGAGCCTTTCAACTTATGGGCTATGCGATCCGGTGATCCTTCTCAAAAAATGGGGACCTCCTCCCCAGGGTCTAGGCTCTCCCAACGGGACATCCACCGACCTACCCTCCCCCCCCCCAAAAAAAAAATACTCTCCTGGGAATCCCTCCCAAGGTCTGGGAACCTTACCCACCCAAACCTTGCGCCAAAGTCTGGACGCTCTTGATTTAGTCTGTGTGGTGGAGACCCCCTGTCTGGGGGGATCCCTGGGTAGAGCCGGGAGATCTTCTCTGGACCCCAAAATACCCCCCACTCCGAGCTTGCTCTGCCAGTGCCCCCTCCCTCAGTTTACCTCACAGTGTTTGCAAGGGCGAGTTCTTTCCTGTGTTAGGGGTTCTGATGGCCTTTGCAGGTGAGGAGGAGAAGACTTGGGGTTGGGTCAGATTAGACCAGGTGTCTTAACTGCTGGGAAACTCAGTTCCCCACCCTCAGGAACAGAACAGGGGCCACAGAAAGAACTGCAGAGGATGTGGGCCTCTTTGGGCAGCCCTGGCCCCCTCCTCCCTTATACCCATCTACAAAATGTGCAGCAGGAGGCAGCTCAGACCTGACCTTGCAGCCTTGTCCTAACAGCCGCTAAGTGCGGGAGACTCTTTCCTGAACAGCTGTGGAAAGTGAGGCATAGCAGGCATGGAGTGTGGCAGGAAGGGGCCCCAGAGGCACTTCCCTAACCCCTGAGGCTCAAGGGAAGTTGGGGCTGCTCTCACCCTACAGTTCCCCACTCAATGGTGGCTTCCTTAAGACACTGAAAGGGTGAAACTTTCTTAGCTGCTATGTGACTCTGCCCATCTCTGGACCTCTGGGGATCCATCTGTAAAATGCACTGTTCATTAGGAGCTCCTCTTTCCCACTAGGGTCACCTCAACCCCCACCTCCTGGCTTATGGCGTCCTGTCCTCTCTCTAGGCTCCACTTGGCCTGGAGAGAAGGTCCCAACTCCTTTTATCAGGTCCAGAGCCTCATCCTTCAGGCAGCCCTCCAAGTTCTGATCACTGAGTTGACAGCCTCTGTCCTTCCCTTTGAGCTTGCTGTGACCCCTGTCATGGGCTGACACTGTCCAGTTATGGCTGTCTCCCACTTGGGGTGCCTAGGCCTAAAGGGGACCCAGAGTGGCCTGAGATAGACTCAAAGGGATGGCCAAGGTAAGAGATGGGTTCAAGTAGCAGTGCATCTCGCTGCCACCAGAGGGCAAAGGCTCCCCGCAGATAGCGGGGAGGCGACTCCCTCCTTAGAAACGCCACCTACTGTTCTTTGGAGAAATTGAAGCCCAGAGTGGGGTCATCCCGCCCAGAGGGCACATCTCATCCCTGAACCTGGGAGTGCTTGGAGCTTCCCCAGCGCTCTGCTTTGTGAAAAGACCGGGGCTGGATGTATCTGGAGTAGGCACGAGAGCTAGGCCTAGGGGTCAAGTAGGAGTTTGCCAGGACCTGAAGTTGGGAAAGGAACGTCAGGTGGTAGGAACAGCTTGGGCTAAAGCGCTTAGGCACGACAGAGTGGCTGTGCGTCGGGAACGGACTGGTGATCCGAGAACGAGCTCTAGGAGGGGTCAAGTAGGGGCGACACTGTGATTCATGCACAACCCTCTGAGATGGGTACTGATTTTCTTCCGGCTCTGCACGTGGAAACTCAGGCTCCAAGATGTTGTCACTAGTCTGGGGTTACCCAGCTGAGCAGGGTTCGAATGAGAGGAGGGGGTCAGCAGGTGCCCAAAGGGAAGGAGGCCCCACCTATATCTTCCTCCCTCTCCCATTACCCTTCCCAGAAGGGTAAACTGAGGCCAGGGCGACCTAGGCTCAGAGCAACCCGATTGAGCCAGGCGGTTCCACATCCCTCCAGCTCAGGCTGGACATGCCCTGAGTCACGTCTGCAAGTGGTGGCCTGTTGATGATTAAACCCGGGAACAGAATGGTCTTTCATGGGTGACCTCAGGCTTAGGCCCCGCCTCCGGGCCTCAGTTTCTCCTCTTTATCCCCCGGATCCGCGAGAGACCGGCTCTGGGCCCCAGTGCTTCAGTTTCATTCCAGAGTTCACAAGAGTGGAGGATAGGGGGCCTGGAATCTGGGAGTTCGTTCTCGTGCTCCACATCTGGGCGGAGCCACGCCTGGGTGGAGCCACACCTCTCTCCACACCATTGGTTTATTCTCTTATGGAGGCGGGGTCTGAGTCTTGCCCCGCCCCGCCCTGCTATATAAAGGCGGCGCCGGCGCAGACCACGAAGTTTCCGGCACGGCCGGCGAGCGCGGTGGTTTCGCGTCTTGAGACAGCTGCGTCCGCACCTCTCACCGCTACGTCGGGAGTTCGAAGCCAGGGTCCGCTCGTGGCGTGTTCGCATCCCCGGCGCGATGTTGTTCGACAAAGTGAAGGCGTTCGTGGTACAGCTGGACGGCGCGAGCGCGGGCGCCGATCCGGTGTTTAGTGGTGGCCAGGTCGTGGCCGGCCGGGTGCTGCTGGAGCTGGCGGGCTCGGCTCGCGTAGGCGCCCTGAGGCTGCGCGCGCGGGGCCGCGCCCACGTACACTGGACTGAGTCGCGCAGCACTGGCTCCAGCACCGCGTACACGCAGAGCTACAGCGAGCGCGTGGAGGTCCTGAGCCACAGTGCCACGTTTCTCGCTCCAGGTACGGCCGGTTACCCCTGCGCAGCCCACGTGCTGCGCGCCCCGGGAGCCTCGCGCTGCCACTGAACCACCCCTTTTTGCTCCTACCTGCAGACACTGGAGAGACAACCACGCTGCCTCCTGGGCGCCACGAGTTCCCATTCAGCTTCCAGCTACCTCCGTGAGTCATCTGGGGTTGTGGGGGAGCCCGTTTCAGGTTTGAGGCTTCACTGCTTGGTATCTGGGAACCTCCGATCCCCAAGACTGTCCCCTGGGAAGCCCTCAGGAGTGTCCCTGTGTCTTTCAAACTCTCTAAGTCTTTGGGAATCACCAACCTGCGAGTCTCTGTATTTTGGTCCCTGAAGCCTCTTCCTTCCATCCCCAGAACCCTGGTGACCTCATTTGAAGGTAAACACGGCAGTGTCCGATACTGCATCAAGGCCACCCTGCACCGGCCCTGGGTCCCTGCCCGCCGGGCAAAAAAGGTGTTTACTGTTATTGAGCCTGTGGATATCAACACACCTGCTCTGCTGGTGAGTGGCTGGCTGCCCCGGGAGGTGCGATGGGGCCTGGCTGGCTGCTGGGTGACCCCGACTGGCCCCTCAATCCCTTCACAAAGTAGGGGTTACTGCTGGGTCCTGGCAGGGAGAGGCATGGGAATGTCTGTAAAGTTCAGTGGAGACAGTGCAAATCCTAGCTGCGCCAATTTGCTCTGTGGCTTGGGGCAAGAGTCTCATTCTCTCTGAGCCTCAGATGGCTTGTCTGTAACAGGGTAGAACCAGGGTTTGCAATAATGGCTTATTGAGCACTGATTACATATTAAGCACTTGGCTTGTTCATTTCATTTTTAGCTTTGTGAAATGGATCACATTCCTGGATCCATTTTACTGATAGTTCTGAGATTGTTAAAAAGAAACCAGGAAACTAAGCCCTTCCCCAAGTCCTCCCTCAGCTTGGGGTGGTTTGGAAACTCAAGCTCCACAGGTCTGTGGTTTGCACAAAGTGACCCGTTTATGTCCCTTTCCTGTCAGGCCCCTCAAGCAGGAGCTCGGGAGAAAGTCGCCCGATCCTGGTACAATAACCATGGCCTCGTCTCCCTCTCGGCCAAGATCGACCGCAAGGGGTACACACCAGGTAGCAGACGAGAGTGGCCTGATCGGGAAGAGGGCCAGTGACAGGAACGCAGGTGGGGAAATTGAGGCCCTGCCACTTCCTGTCACAGGTGAGGTAATCCCTGTCTTCGCTGAGATCGACAACGGATCCACGCGCCCGGTACTGCCACGGGCGGCCGTAGTCCAGACGCAGACCTTCATGGCACGAGGCGCCCGCAAGCAGAAACGAGCAGTGGTGGCCAGTCTCTCCGGGGAGCTTGTAGGCCCCGGGCGGCACGCACTGTGGCAGGGCCGGGCACTTCGGATCCCCCCCGTGGGCCCTTCCATCTTGCACTGTCGTGTGCTGCATGTGGACTATGCCCTCAAGGTGGAGTATTATAGGAGATTGTGGGGGGGCTGCATCTGCTCTGTCCCCAGACAGAGTTCTCCCTAGGCTGGAGCTGGGGCCTCCCAGCACAGGAAGGGCCTCCTTCTTTAGAAGGCAGGTATGGTGAGGCCGCCTGGGCATCCTCCATTGTGGCTTCTTCCTCAAGGTCTTCGTGGACATCCCGGGCACATCCAAGCTGCTCCTGGAGCTGCCGCTGGTCATCGGCACTGTTCCCCTGCACCCTTTCGGCAGCCGCTCGTCCAGTGTGGGCAGCCATGCCAGCTTTCTGCTGGACTGGGGGCTAGGGGCCCTGCCAGAGCGGCCAGAGGGTGAGCACCCTGTCCTGCTATCCCGGGGCAGGGAGGGGTGCTGGGCAGAAGCGGTGCCAGGCTGACTCCACCTCCTCAGCCTCAACACTCCCATCTACAATAATCATGTTGGTGACCACGGGTTCCCCAGAATCCCAGGCTGAGAGCACATAGCCCGGCAGCCCAGAACTGGCACAAACAGGCTCCTGGCCATTGTTCCCAGTTCTGGGGCTCCCTCCTCACCAGCCTCACCCCCTTGGCTCTCACTTCCAGCCCCTCCTGAGTACTCAGAGGTAGTAGATGATGTGGCAGCAGTGGGGCAGAGCCCCTTCCTACCACCTCAGGATTTCGACATGAGCCTCGAAGGCCCCTTCTTTGCCTATATCCAGGAGTTTCGCTACCGCCCACCGCCCTTGTACTCTGAGGTGAGTTCTGAGGTCCACGAAGCCCCCATGCCTCTCTAGGCCCTGGGAACCAAAATAAGGGTGGAAGACACAGGAATTTTAAATGATGAAACTTCCATGCATATGTTCAGGGCCCGAACCAGCCTTGATTCCAAGTCTGCTCTAGGGGTTCCCCTTGGCTGACTGCACTGGAGACTAGCAAGGGGGAAACTTGCGGAGCCTCTGGTGCCCCCTGAGACTTGATGGGTTCTTTTCCCTCAGGAGGATCCAAACCCCCCCTCGGAGGCCATGAGGCCACGCTGCATGACCTGCTGAGTGGAAGTGGATACCTTGAGGAACAAGATTGCCCATATACTTCCAGCCACTGTGGACATGGGGAGTGGCTGGATCAAGAGCAGACCAGCCCGACTGCACTGAAGTTGGGGAAACCAAGTCTTGGAACAGGGCAGGGCTGTTCTGATATCACACAGGACAGAAGGAGAACCAGTCTGGGATCTGACTTATCTGGACTGGGCCTCGTAAGGCATCAGATGCAGGATCTGAGAGACCGTTCAAGCTGTCTGTGCTGGCCTGTGGGCAGGGTTGGGTGCCCCAGGGGCTTTCAGTCTGAAGAGACACAGCCAGACATAAATACTTCCAGTCTTATGGGACCAGAGGAAGGGTCTCAGGGCTGAGAGAATCCAGAGAGGATGCCGAGAAGACTTTGTAGAGGAAGGGGCATTTTAGCTGAGGCTTTGGTGTATGAATAGGAGCTCAGCAGGCAGGCAAGCAAGAGGGAAGAGAAGTCGGAGAATGTCGGAGCTGAGTGATGGTTGGAGACTGCCCCGTTCATCTTAGAAATGGGGCTCAGAGGGCAAGGCGAGAGGGCCCAGGAATGGGGCATTTGGGGAAGAAGGTCATGGGAGCCATGTGGGGCCTGTGGGCTGCAGGTGCAGTGGCTCTAGTCTTTGAAGCCTCTGAAAGCCAGAGATTCCTACCCCAGGCTGGAAGTTCCTAGGGGCTCCTCCAGGTACTCCAGACACAGAGCTGCCTGGGTGCTATATGGCCTAGGTTCAGAGGGGAACAGACAAAGCCAGTTATGTAACTTGCAAATGAAATCCTTGTTCAAGGATTATTAAGAATTTTAAGATAGTGACAGCAGAGCATTCAACCAGGCCTTGGGGACAGAGGTCATCCTGGGGTGACACAGCAGGGCCAGTATGTTTCTGGAGACCCCTACGTCCTGGAGGGACAAAGTGGGAAAGGGCAGCTGGACAAGCCCCCAGTTGCAGAGTCCCAGCCTGGGACTCAGCATTTCTAATAAGCCTTAAATTGTTCTCTTTTGTATAATTATTTTTTTAAAAATAAAAATATGGAGAAAGAGCCTAGGCTTAATTGGTTTATCTTCTTCCAGCTGCTGAGGAAGCTGGGGTGGCCTTGACTGCCCTCCTAGGTCAGGATCTTGGATTGAATTCCAGGCTGACGAGGGGTAAAGGGCCCATTGTACAGGAGGAGAAACAGGCTTGGAGACAAAAAAGAAAGCTGAGCTCGGGCTGGAGCCAAACCCCATGTCCCACACCTCTCCCCTGGTGCAGTTACATGGCTGGCAGTGTGAATGATGGAGGATAGACAGAGGTTTCCTCTGTCCTCAGCAGATGGAGAAGAGGTTGGCTGGGCCGTGCAGGGGGTTTGGGTACATAAGGGTACTGCCTGAGTCTGGGCTTTTTTGTTTTTATTGAGGTACAATTCATATACCATAACATTTATCATTTTAAAGTAGACAATTCCATAATGTTTAGCACATTCACAATATTGTGCAACCATCTCCTCTGTCTAGCTTCGGAACATTTCCATGACCCCATCCCCATTAGCAGTCACTCCCCATTCCCCAGCCCCTGGCGACCACTAATCTGCTTTTCGTCTCTATGGATTTGCCTGTTCTGGACATTTTATATAAATCGAATCACACCCTGTGGTCGGGCTTCTTTCACTCATCATGTCTCCATGGTTCATCTATGTTGTGGCATGCGTCACTGCTCCACTCATTTTTATGGCTGTATAATATTCCACTGTGTGAATAGACTGCATTTTGTTTATCCAGTCATCAGCTGATGGACATTTGAGTCCTTTCCACGTTTTGGCAGTTGTGACAAGGGCTACTGTGGACCTGCATGTACAGGATTTGTTTGAACACACACTGGGCATTAAGACAGCCTGAGTGGCAGAAGGTTGCCATTCTCCTGGAGTTGCAGGTGGGGAAAATGAGTTCAACAGAGTGAGGTAACTCACCCAGGGTTCGTAGCCCTCGTTACTCTCTGAAATTCCTATTTAGATATTCACTTGTTAGTCTGAGCCTTTGAGGATGGGGCTGGGTTAGGGTTGCGTCCCTGGCCCCAGCACATAGCAGGCGTGAAGCGGGGTTGCTGACTGATTGATTGACTGGAGGGGACTCCTTCCCTATTCTGTGGACCTGGCACCAGTTCAGAGTTAAATGCCAGGTCTGTCTCTGTCTCTCACTGCTGTCTCAGTTTCTCCCACTCTTGATTTCTCTGTCTCTTGTCTCTTGCACACCATCTCTCTCGGTCACCGTCTCTCTGTCTCTGATCCTTTCACTGTCTCTGCTTCTTACCCTGGCCGGGCCAGGCTCAGGGCAATGGGTGAAAGGCAGGCAGGGCGCCTGCGCTTGTTTTCCGCTCTCACTGGCAGGGGGCCCAGCTGGGCTGCTGTTCAGGAATCCTCCGGCTGGCCGCCCTGCTCCAGCCACCAGGCACAAGCTGCCACCAGCCTCTCTTCCCGGCACATTCTGTCCTGAGCAGGGTGTGCTGGGGGTGGATGGGAGGGAGGATGCATTCCTGCTGGGCTCCAGTTACAGGACAGCTCGTCCTGATGGCCCTGCTCCCCACTAGTGCTGCCCCCTGATGCCTCCCCTACCTGCTCTGGGCTTAGATCTTCCTGAATGTGGCCCCTCTGTCAGTTCATCCCTACCTCAGGGCCTTTGCACCTGCTGTACCTTTCACCTGGTGCTCCCTCTCCCCAGATCTGCTCTGGATGTTCCCTGTAGGCCTCGGATCACACATTACTTCCTCAGGATGCCCTCCCAGTTTCCAGACCAGAGCACCCCCTCGGTCTGTGCCCTTGCCTGATGCATTTTGCTTCCTGACCTTTTCCCCACCCTAGACTTATATATTTATTTGTTTGTTAATGTAATATCTGTTACCCTAAAGCCCCACTGTGTCCCCAACTCTGGGCACACACAGTAGGTGCTCGGTAAATAGTTCAAAATTGACATCATTTCCTCCTGAAGTTCAGCTCTGCAGGAGTTGCCCAGGCTCGCTCACTCACGGAGCTTCCCATCCCCTCAGTCCGCCTGAACCTGTGCCACCCCCTGTTGTTCCGTGCAAGGACAATCTCCCAGTCCTCCTGCCTTTGCCCAGGGAGTTCCCTCTACCAGATGCACCTTTTCCAGCAAGAAGCTGGGTCTCTGTGAATCTTGGGCCGACAGGGCTCCACACGCAAGGATGCCCTGATGCATACACACACACATGCAGAAACACACGCATGCACACATACGTGCAGAGAAACAGAAATGGGCCAGTGAACTCAGCCACATGAGGATCCAGCATGCCAACAACTGTCTGAATAGGTATTCCAGTAATGACCACACTCACCCCATCACCAGGCACCCACAGCCCTGGTTGAGGGCTTGCTGGGTGTTCATGTGCAGAGTGGGAAGCAGTTATGGTCGCCACATTCCAGATGGGAGCAGGACATGGGATTGAACTCACAGCAGGTTGTGCACAGACTTGTTCAAATACACCTCTGCCCTCACTACCCCTGTTGGAGAGTTGTCCCTCACCTTGTTTTTGATGTTCAGGGAAGGCCAGGAAAGTCCCCTGAAAGCATCAGGCTGGGCAAGGGGCCCAGGAGGAAGTGATGACTCAGCAGGCTGCCATCAGTGCCTGCCACGCTGGGGCTAGGCGGCTGTCTAGGGGATTCACAGAGAAGGACAATGAAGGACGGGAGCTGTGGCATGAACAGGCCTTCCTTCCACACCCCTCCCAGCCTCAGCAGGCCGGGACGGGGTAGGGCACCTTTGTGCTCCAACACCTCAGCCCTGCTGAGCCCTATTCACAGGTGGAAAAAATGAGGCACAGAGAACAGGTGACTTGCCCAAGGCCCCCCAAGTCAGATAGGCAGGGCCCCCCAAGTCCTCGGTAAAAGGGTCTTGGGACACCTGCTCTCCCTGGCTGCTTTGGGTGGATATAAAGAGTCAGGTCCACTTCCAGGCTCCAGATATGGACATGTGACCAAATTTGGCAAATTAGAGCCTTTTGTCACCACAGACACAGGAATTGGTTCAGGGATAGACATGTGACTCTGGCTAGGCCAATCATCCTGGGAGTTTGGGGGCTCCCTGGAGATGATGATAGGGGCCATCTTGCCACCATGACAAGAACAGCAGAACAGAGTCCCAAAGACATTGCAGTGGAGTCCACAGACATCCCCAGCCTGTGGAGTCAGGGTGGAGCCAGAGGGAAGGATGGGAAATGGAGGGTCCTAGGACAGCTTCCAGGAGGAGAGGACATTGGAATTGAGGCTTTGATGGATGAAGAGGAGTTCACCAAGGAGTTTGGGAAAGGCATTCCAGGCAGAGGAATTAGCGTGTAACCATAGCAGGCAAGAGAAAGCCAGACATGCTCTCAACCTTCCCAGTGGCTCTGTGGGGCTGGAGCACAGGGAAGGCAGCCACAGCCTTGTTTGTTTATTTGCTCCTAGGCTGGGTGCTCCCTCCACCACAGCCCCCTGAGGGCGGGACCAGGTCTGTCTTGTTGGCAGAGGACGTTCCATTAATGTTTGTGATTAATATTGGTGACATTGGTGGCCCTTCTTTTGGGCATGATGGGTGGGATGAGAGGGGGAATGGTGAATAAGGGGAGGTTACAGTCATGAGGCAGGAGAGCTTAGGGCTGTGTGTGGGTGGCCTCTGGAGCCTGGGAGCCACGGTCTAGGCAGGAGGGGTGATTCTCCATTTGTGAACCCCCGACAACAGACATGGTGCTCCAGAGGAAGGCAGGTTAGAGCTTGGGGTCTGGACTCCGGGCACCACCTCTTCCTTCCTTTGTGACCCTGGGCTAGTGGCAGCACCTCTCTGAGCCTCGGTTTCCTCATCTGGAACCTGACCTCACTGTAGGATAGGATCAGTACTAGGGTGCAGAGTCTGTGAGGCTGGATGCGGGGTGCTGAGACAGTGGCAGGGAGGGGCAGGACTGTCCAGAACATTCTGTCAGCACTTCCCAGCCTCTTTGAAAACAGGAAGCCAGCTCTCGAGGGAGCCCCCAGCAGCGCTTCCTGAGCCTTGTGATGTGACGCGTGCTGGTAGGAGTGTGTTTGCAGGCGGCCTGGAAAGAGGTGGGGCCGCCAGAGTGTGCATGTGTGTTTGCGTGTCAGCCCTGTCAGTGGAGCTGCCCAGAGGTGTGTGCATGTGTGTTATATGTACTCACCTGTGGGTTTACATGTCTCAATTAATGCGGGAAGCAGACACGCACTTGTCAGTGCATTGGCGGCAAGTCTGGGTTTTGTGTTGGCATGAGTGTCTGCTGGAGGTGGGTAGTGACTTCTGCTGGCTCTTGCAGGCCCTTGCTAACATGGGCTGGTGTGTGCTGCTGGGCTGTCCCTAGGCTTCTGAATCCCTAGGTCTTCCCTGATTCAGCTGCCAATGGTTACTCTAGATTTAATCTCTTCCTTGCTCCAAGCACACCGTGGCTCCTCTTGATCCCTAGGCCCTTCGTGGCCCCTGTGACCGCCCTTCCTCCTTTCTTTTCGTCTTCCTGTTGCTCATTAGCCTCCACCCCACCTGCTCCCTTGCTGTCCCTCAAGGCTGCCAAATAGATTCCTGCCTCAGTGCCTTTGCACCTGTTATGCCCCCTGGTCAGGCTGCTCTTCCCTCACCTACTCTCCATCTCTCAGGCCTCAGAATAATAGCCTTGGGAGAGTCGCCACCCCCTCCCACTTGTCAGCTGCCCCCTACCCTGCCCCAAGTCCTGACCATAGGCCTCAGCTGTCAACACTTCCCTCTGCACTCTAAGATGTGTGGCATCCCTCTATAAGTCTCAGTTTATTCTTTGGTAAACTGAGACCAATTTCAGTATGGCCTCACTGGCCCAAAATCATCCAGAAAGTGAAAAAGCGTGGATTCGCACCTAGGCTGGCCTGATCCCAGAGCCTTTGTCCTTGTCCCATCAAGTGGGAGAAACACTTGAGGGTCAGGGACAGTCTGGGGTCACTCAGCCACAGGAGCCAAATGGGGCCAAACTGTGGCCTTCAGTATGTCATGTTCTTAGGATGCCTTTCTCTTACTGGAAAACTTCTACTCATCCTTTAAAACCCCACCTCCTTATCCCTTTTCTCTGACCTAGTTCTGACTCCATGGGTTGAGGGCATCTGTGTCTGGCTGCCAGGGCTGAGGCCTCTCAGGAGCCCAGCAACACTCAGCCAGAAGAAACACGAGACCGTGTTTCTCACATACGGCCGTTCTGGAGCTGGCCCAGGTGCCTCTGCCAGGCCCAATCCCTCTCCCAGGTGCCTCCTGCTGGCGTATCACCCTCAGGACCTGCCGAGCTCCTGGTTTAGAAGGGCAGGCAAGACATTTCACTCAACCCATAGGCCCATGTGTTCTGGAAACTTCCCTCTGGCCTGAGCTCACATAGCTCCATGCCAGGCTGGTTTACCTGTGAAATGGACCAGAGACATTCTAAGATCCAGGTGATGCGGCGGGAGTTTCTTGCTGGCCTCTCAGTGCCCCAGTCCAGGGCAGCCATGGGGCTGTGAAAAAAGGCTCGGACCCCATTTCTCGCACAGCTTCCCCAAAGCCCATGAGGTCCCATGTGGCCTGGCCCCCACGGCCTCCATCATAACAGGTTCTGTCCCACCTCCGGGCCTTTGCACATGCTGTTGCTTCTGCCCTGATAGCCCTTCCCTCACTCCACACAAGGCCTCTATCTTCTCCTCCTACAGATCTAAGTTCAAATGTCCCCTCTTCAGAAGCCCCTCATCCTCCCTGACCACAGCTGCCCTTCTCTTGTGCTTCTAGAATTCATAATTAGGACATATCGGTGGTTCACGGCCATTCTCTGCCTCCCTCTGTAATGGGAGCTCCGAGAAGGTGGGGCCACAGCATGCAGTCAGTGTGCAATAAGTGAGTACACCATAACAAACAAGATTGCAGAATCCCAGAGTGTGTCCCCCTCCCCTACCCCCGCCCAAGGGAAAGTGACCTGGCCTCACCGTTGGCCCCAGATCCTTGCTGCCTCCCCGCTTGGTGTTCACGTTGGTGGTGGGGTAACAGAAGGGCCTGCTCAGTTATTTGTGCCCTGGCCTCCCCCATGAAACCCTCCCATCATGAGCCGAAGCACCTTTTCCTTTCAGACCCCAGGCCGAGAAAGGTTCATAATTCCGGCCACCTCAGTCTACAACATGGATGGGAAGTCCAAAGTCATGACAAGTTCTGTCTTTGTGTCCAGGCTCTGCTCCTACTCTAGCCATAGCTCCCCGTCACCTTCAGGAGAAAGTCCAACTCTTCAGCTCAGAAATCCTAGTCCTGATAGAGTGGACAAAGTCCTTCCTTTCTCCTTCGCCTCATTCTCAGTCACCCTTTGCATCTCGTCTTGGTTGGTTTCCCAGTAGTGACTGTCGACACGGTCTCAGGACACATTAACTGCTGTCAGAGACCAAATATTCACTGCACTGAGCATGTCAGCACATCCGGCTGAATGTGACTCTTACAAAGTAATGGGACTCACTGTTTGCACAGTATACAAACACCATGGAACACTGACCACTAACAGGATACTAAGTGCAGTACTGGAGACAGGGACTGCCCGAGAGCTTAGAGCAAGAATCAACAAATTTTTTCTATAAATGGCCAGTTAATTAATATTTGAGGCTTTGCAGGGCATACAGTCTCTGATTGTAACTATTCAATTCTACTTGCTTGAAAGCAGCCACAAATAATACACAAGCGAACAGCCGTGGCTGGAGCCCCATAAAACTTTATTTGTGGATGCAGAAATGTGAATTTTACATAGTTTTAATGTATCACACAAGATTCTTTTGGTCTGTTTTCAGTCATTTAAGAGTGTGAAAGTTATTTCTAGGTCCTGAGCAGAGCTGTAGTTGGCCAGCCCCTGGATGAGGTAACAAAGTATCAGGATTCATTGTTAGGAAGAATACGAAAGCTGTTTAGAGATCTTTCAGGTTGCCAGCTGAGAAATATTAGGGCAGGTTGATAACTAACGGGGACCATCAATAAGTAACAGGTATCTGGACTCGATGTTTACTAAGTATCAGAACAAAGAAAGCTGCTGACTGCTGACAACTGTCAGGACTGGAGTTGAAGTCAGACCAGCCCCTGGCCCGGCACAGCACTGACCAAACGGGGTGCTGCTGCCCATTCTCCGAATGCTATTTACCAAGTATCAAGTGACAGGGGCCAGCGGCAGGGTATCGAGTCACAAGGCAGTCACACTGAGACTGGGGCACTGTGACGACAACTCTAGACATCAGCTGTTTACAGTGACATGAGACTGGTTATTTACAGGGGACCAGAAGCACCGCTTTCTGGTGCCGGAGTCCAGATAGCCAGTGGGACGGGCTCCACGGCAAGTGTTCTAAGAGGCCCTGGTCCCAGGCCCCCTCCCTTGCAGCAGCTTCCAGCTTCTAGAGTGGGAATGAGGAAGGGCTCCTGCCCCAGCCAAGGTGAGGCTTTTACCCACTCAGGACCGCCATACTCAGTCTTGGGCTCTTTAGAGGCAGAGATTGAGCACTAAAGGCATTGGGTCCCCTGGTCCGGCTTCTATCCTCCTTCTGCTCATCCCTGGCTGTGCCACCTGGAGCATATTGCTTAACCTCTCTGGGGCTCCACTTCCTTATCTGTAAAATGGGCATGATGACAAATCAGGGTTGCCAGACAAAATACGGGATACCCAGTTGACTTTGAATTTCAGATAAACAATGACAAAAAGAAAATTATTTTAGTATATCTCCTGCAACATTTGGGATATATTTATACTAAGAAAATATATTGGTTGTTAACGTGAAATTATTTGGGGGCTTAGATGTTTGTTTGCTAATTCTGAGCCCCGGCCAGGCACAGAAAAAGTACCTGATGCCTTATAGCCCTGAAGGTCACTGTCCTTGTCTTTCCCAGGATGGAAAAACTGGGCCCAAGTAAGATCTGATGATTGGCTCATAAGTGCATCATCTGTCTCTGGGGAGATTATTGACACCATTATTCAAGAACTTCACTAGAACATCAGCAAGAGACTTCGGACCACAGGGGTCCCCCAGGAAGGCTGGGGGCCGGGTTTCTTCATTCACAGCATATCCTCAGCACCCAGAACCCACCCTGGTGCCCTGCACGGCTCAGTAAAGAGTTGCTGAATGAATGAGAGACGAGATTTAATAGTTAATGAATTTAGTGATTGATTCCACCACTCTTTATTGAATACTTACCACACCTACCCTTGCCTGCCCACGGCTGCACATAAAGGGAGATAGATATTAATCCAGTCATCACCATAAATGCAAAATTAAAACTTGAACAAGACCTGCCAAAGGGAGACACCCAATGCTAAGACCCATGCATAAGGTCCAGGAAGGCTGCCTGGAGGAGGTGACATATGACAGACCTGGAGGAGGAGATTTGTAGATACAAAGAGGGGACAGCGAGTGCCAGGCAGAGGGTGCAGCATGTATAAAGATCGTGGGGTGGGAGGGGCTGTCTTCGTACCACCCCTAGCTCCCTCTGATAATTTGCAGACTCCAGCAGATAGTTGACTAGACTAAATTTAGGATGACCAAGGTCTCCTGGCAAGTCAGGCAGGTCTGGCATCCTCAATGGCCCACAAGGGAAAGGACAGAAGCCCTGGCACATCCTGCTTCCAGGCAAGGGTGAGATGAACAGTGCCTGGCACCACCTCTGCCTTGGAATTTCCTGTGCCGCTTGCCTGCCTGATGTATCCTCCAGCCCAGATTGCTGTGGCCACCTCAAGGGACAAGGAGCAGAAGGCAGGGGATGTGGCTGCATGCTGCTGGATGGGGTCAGGAGGCAGAGAATAGACCTTTGAAATGCCTAGCTGGGAACTGTCAGGACCAAGAACCTAGGCTGTGATGGCCGTGAGAGCAATTACATAATCATACTCGCTAATACCTATGAATGCCCAGCTGAGCTTTGATGGGAGATCTCATTTAAAAGTCCCACAGGCTGGTTCCGTAAGTATCCACATTTTACAGACAGGGAAACTGAGGTCTAGGGGGACAAAACTGCTGGCTGCGGATTCGTGGTAACCCTAGGATGCAGCAAGTCTTAGTCAGTTTGGGCTGCTATGATAAAAATACGAAAGGCTGAGTAACTTAAACAACAGTCATTTACTTATCTCTCATGGTTATAGAAGCTAGAAGTCAAAGTTCAAGGCTGTGGCAGTCAGCTGGCTATCTTCTTGCTGCGTCTTCACATGGCGAAAGGGGCAAAGGAGCTCTCTGGGGCCCCTTTTATAAAGGGACTATTCCCATCACGAGACTCCACCCTCATAAC
>NW_011888907.1:3761821-3784199 GCF_000151845.1 Pteropus vampyrus | reverse complement strand
ATGGGAGATCTCATTTAAAAGTCCCACAGGCTGGTTCCGTAAGTATCCACATTTTACAGACAGGGAAACTGAGGTCTAGGGGGACAAAACTGCTGGCTGCGGATTCGTGGTAACCCTAGGATGCAGCAAGTCTTAGTCAGTTTGGGCTGCTATGATAAAAATACGAAAGGCTGAGTAACTTAAACAACAGTCATTTACTTATCTCTCATGGTTATAGAAGCTAGAAGTCAAAGTTCAAGGCTGTGGCAGTCAGCTGGCTATCTTCTTGCTGCGTCTTCACATGGCGAAAGGGGCAAAGGAGCTCTCTGGGGCCCCTTTTATAAAGGGACTATTCCCATCACGAGACTCCACCCTCATAACATCATCGCCTTCCAAAGGCCCCATCACATTGGGATCTGGGTTTCAATTTATGAAATTTTGGTGGACACAAACATTCCACCTATAGCGATGCCCGCCTTTTACTTTTGAGGTGCAAGGATTGAGGCTCAGTATCCAGGGCCAGAATGGGGGCCACTGAGCCTCTTGATCCGTTTGTCTCTAACAGTGGCACTGGCCATAAAATGAGACTTGGGCTGACTGCAGAGGACCATGGGCAGACCCTGCCCCAGGCCTCTGGGGGTGTGGCAAGAGGAATCCCCAGCTCCCTGCCCACTGAGTCTGAAATGTAGGCAAAGCCAAATGTGTTGATCCAGTGTTCATCACTTACTGTATACCTGGGATGGGGGAGGGCCCCAGCAGAACTTTCTGGACAATAGGAATATTATATCCAGGTGGATATTTCCAGAACTAGATGCACTTGTTCAAACACATCCAGCTGTACTCTATTGTATGTGACAGACCTCACCTCAAAAAGAGTTCTAGGATATTTTATTTTGAGACTGTGGGGAATAGATAACATAGGAGCAAAATCTAAGTGCTAAAATCTTCTGTTTTGAAAACTCACGCTTTTGTTTGTAGCTCTGGAAGGATGAAATGGGATCTTACTTTATACTCTAGAGTATCTTACTCTGCACTCTAACGTCCAGACTGCTTGTGAATATTCCTTTTTTCACTTCAAAAGAAAACACATCTGTATTTTAAATTGTGTAAATATTAACATGCTATATATGAAATGATGTATAAACACAGAAAAAAAGATAAAAGCAGTCAATTTAGAAGTGGAGGTATTTTAGCTGTACCAGCTGTACACATGGATGCTGCCTCAGTTTCCCCATCTGTACATGGGGTGATAACCCCCCTACTGTGGGGCCAAAGTGAGGACCAGGTTGCTGAGCTGGAACAGTAGGTGTGGTGAGGCTGAGATAAGTAAATCTTGGGGTGGATTTGGTATCTTTTGTCTCTCAGCTGTGTTTATTTTTTTTTATGGTGATGTCAATCATTATTCAAATGCTTGTGTTGTTAACTTACAGGGCTGGAGAGTCTCTGCTGGCTGGGCCCACCTCAATGAGACAGCAGTGTGACAGGGTCCAGTCCTGAGGCTACTTCTATTCTAGGACAGCCTTCAGGGTGGTGAGGAAGCTAGGCCAGTGTCCTGACACCCTGGAGTCCCTGGTCACCGACGTTGGACTCAGGGTGACTGACGTTGGACTCATGGCTTAGCAAGGGGACCTAGGGGCTGCTTTGGGGACTCAGTAGTGTGGCACCCAGGTGGCGAAATGAATGGGGTTGGGCAAGGAGGCCAGGCCCGGGGTGGGCCTAAGTGTGTACAACTTTGGCCTCATCTGAAAGTTCAGCCTATCAACCATTCACTGGAGGTTCAACGGTGGCTCATCCCACTTGAACTGGAGGACTGGAGGTAAGAGCAGGGGTCAGGGAGAGGTCAGACAGGGGGTCCGATCTACCTGTTAGAGAAACGACAGACAATGGGAGATAGAAGAAGATGCAGAGAGACCAGGAGAGACACAGAAAGGCAGAGACAGAAAGAAACAGAGAGACAGTGGAGAGACAGAAACAGACACGGAGGGAAACAGAGATAGAGAGAAAGATGGGCAGAGAGAGACAAAGAGATATAGAGACGGGGAGATGGTACGAGGGACAGAGACAGGAAGAGGCAGAAATAGGCTCCTGGGTCATTAATCCCACTCCCCAGATCTGGCCATGGACTGACTCCTCCCTGGCCTGCAACCAGATGGGGGCTCCTCCTGCATACAGATGGAGAAACTGAGGCCCAGAGTGGTCAACCTGCAGCTCCCAAGGCCATGACACTGGTCAGACCCTGAGGATGGGGAAGCACAGGCAAGATCCTGAAGGCTGGGGGTTTGAAGAATGAAAGGGACCCTAGTTCCCGATGGGCTTCAGGGGTAATTTGGGTTTTGGAGTCAACTTGTCCTGTGAAAAGCATCTCGGGTCTCAGGTGGGATTAGCAGAAACCTAATAAAGTTGAGGGGGAAGGGTGTCATGGAAACAGGGTCAGCACTGCCTGCGTCCCTGTGATCAGGGGACAGCCCTCGGGTCACTGTGTGTTCTCCACTGCAGGGCCCATTTGAGATTTTCCACAACACCCAGCATTTTTAAATGACCTCTGGGCTCCTGGGGCTGATCCCAGGCCCGGATGTCAGGATGGAGGGAAAGCTCAGCTCCTCCTGGAGGCCAGCCCAGAGTGGGGGATGTCGAGAAAACTCTGAGAATGTCCTGGGCCTGAGAAGAAGGCGCCAGGCGGCCTCGAGGGGGCGGCTGGGAATTTTGCTTTGGCACCCCCCTGCCATTTCGGGGACACACGATGCACACCCCCACACCTGCCTGCACCCAGGCTGGAATGACTGGAGCAGGGACCGCCCCTTCTCACCCCTGGCAGGGGCATTTGCAATACACGGAATGACCTCCTACCCCCAGCGGCTGCCTCCCTGGAGATGATGGGGGGAGCCTGGGCAGGGGCAGTGAAAAGTGGTGGCCTAGGGTTTTAGAGCAACTGGGGTCTCGCCCCATTCCCTGGGACTGGGGGACTGGGACTGACTTTATCGGTGATGTCCTTGAGGAAGTGGGCTGGAATCCAAATGATCAAAATCCATCATTTCACCAGGAAAAATCCCTGAACCACAGCTTCTATCAGAAGCAGGAACAGGAAGACAGATAAGACAGGAGCTTAAAATGAACTTGACTCACATTCCAAAGCAGGCAGGGAAAGATGCCGGCCATGTGAGAGTGGATCCCTCCAAAAAACGGAGAAAAAAACCTCATGGTGGAATCAGGAATGCAATGGGAAAGGAATGACCTGGTGAAACAGAAGATCGGATGGAGGCGCCTTTGTATCAGGAAAAGAAGAAATGAGACAGATGGTGTTCTCAGCCCTTCAGGGAAACAGACACGGCTGTATTCAGAGATACTCAGGAGATACTCAGAGATACAATGGAGAAGGTGGATGTACCATATTCACGGACAGGGAGGCAGAGTCTCAAAGACTCTTGTCTCTCTCCATCTGATTTTAACACAATCCCAATCAAAGTCACAACGGGGTTGTTGTTGTTGTTTTCTCCTGGAACTTGATAAGATGAATCCGAAATTTGCCTAGAAGAGCAGAGGGCTGCAAATAGCCAGGACACTTCTGCAGAACAGGGTGGTGTTACCTGTCCTACCAGATATTGGGACCCATTACAAAGCCTGTAACTGAGTCAAAGGGATTTGGCATAAGGACAGACATATGGACCAATGGATTGGAATTAAATGCCTATGGACACCCAATGCAGGTCAGGAATTTTACTCTGAGATGGAAAGGGTCTGTCCCAGCAGTGGGGATGGGAGACTATTTCATAAAAGGATCTAGGAGGCATGAATCAATGTTGAAAACAATTAATTAGATCCTATGTCACATCATGCATAAAACTCAACTCCAAGTGAGTAAAGGAGTTACATGCAAAAATATAATAAAATAGAGCATGAATGCCTTGGTAGAAAATGTAGGCAATCTAGGGGTCAGGAAACAAGATCCCAAACAAGAGCCAACAGGCATCATCAACATAAGAAAATGTCAACAATTCGCATACATTAAGATTAGGACTTTTTGTTAATCAAAAGGCACCTTAATGAAAGTAAAAAGGCAAGTTACAAACTAGGGGAAAATATTTGCAATATACTCCACTGACAGAGGAATAGTATAGAACATATATAAAGAACTCTAACTCATCATGAAGAGCATGAAGAACCCTGAGGAGGAAATGCACGCGGTGAGAAGATGTTTAGTATCAATTGGAAATAAGGGAGATGGAAATTAAAACACCAATCAGATGCCATTTGATGGCAAAATCCAACAATATCAGTGTTTTCCAAGTCCCGGATTCACAAGAAACTCACTCATGGCTGGGGGAGGGTGAATGGTTCTGACATTTTAGAAAAGTATCTGGAGTTTCTAAGCACATCAGAGTCCACAGTCCACATCCTCTTGAAATCTCCAAAAGAGAAATGCATGCCTTCCACCTCCTGGCCAGCGTGCCCGGGTATAGGCATTGCCTTCTCCAGGCTGAGGCACCTACTGGAGGGCAGGGGGGACCATTATCTGAGATGGGAGGAAGTGTCAGAGTGTCTTGCGGCTGCCAAAACAAAGTACTATGCACAGGGTGGCCAAAACAATAAAATTTATTCTTTCACAGCTCTGAAGGCCAGAAGTCCAAGATCAAGGAGAGAGCAGGGCCGGCTCCTTCTGGAGGGTCCGAGGGATAGTCCATCCCAGGCCTCCCTCCTGTCTTCTAGGAAATTCTTAGCATTTCCTGGCTTGTAGCAGCTTCACTCCAATCTCTGCTTCTGTCTTCACCTGGCCTCCTTTATCTTAGGTCTCCTCTTCCTTCCTCTTATCTTAGTGACACTTGTCATTGGATTTAGGGCCCTAAATCCAGGATAATCTTAACTCTAGATCCTTATCTTAATGACATCTCTAAAGATCCTATTTCCAAATAAGATCACAGTCACAAGTTCCAGGTGGACATGTGTTTTGGGGATGCTACGCTGGCCACGACCAGTCAAGAGTATAATCTTGGCTTCAAGATTATACTCTAATCCGTGGAGCATCCAGCAACCTGAAGTTCAAAAGCCACCTTCCTGATACTACAATTCTTGTTCTCCTTTATGTCCCCAGCTCTTGACAAGGACTTGGCACACAGGTAGAGAGCAGTGACATGAGCAAATCCAAGCTCCAGGGTTTAAGTCCTAGGCCTTCAGATCAGTGACTTGACTTCTGTACCTCTTTTTCCTGGCCTATAAAGTAGAACTGATTATACGTGCTGGGAGAATTGTGCCCTTTGCCCCACTGCAAAAATATGTCTACTCAGAACCTTAGAACATTCCCGTAAATGTCACTGCAGATGTAATTAGTCACAGATCTTGAGACAAAATCATCCTGGATTGTGGTGACCCTGAATCCAGGTATTCTTATAAGAGAGAGACAAGAAGACAGAGACAAAAAGGTGGCCATTTGGAGACAGAGGCAGAGATCGGAACGATGCAGCCACAAACCAAGGGTTGCCGGCAGCTCCCAGGAACTGGGAGCGAAGCCTGGGACAGACTCCCTCAGAGCCTCCCGCAGGATCCAGCTCTGCCCACACCTGATTCCAGACTTCTGGACCCCTGAGCTGAGAGAGGAAAATTTTTTGTTGTTTTAAGTACCTGGTAACTATCATTTGTTACAGAGGCAGGAGGAAAAGTCACTCATTGCTTTATAGGATGCGGGGATGATTAAATGAGGGAATACTAGTACACAGCCAGGTACACAGTAGGCATTTAACATATGCTCACTGGGAGAATAAAATGTGCTAATTCAGCAAAGCATGAAGTAAGCATTGGCTGTGATTACATGAGTGATCAAGGCTGAGAAGGCTCAAGTGCGCTTCTCAGTGTACTTCCTACCCCAGATCCCGACAGTCCTGGGCCAGGGCACCCTCCTTGCCCTGGCAGCAGGCTGTTGACCAGCTCCTCTTAAGCACAGATACCAACCAGCCTCTAGGTGGTGGCCCCAGAAAACCTCCCTGGGCTGCAGCAGGTTGGAGCCGGATGCTACTTGCAAACTGAAACCCAGGCCTCGGGCTGTGGCCACCCACTTGTGAAACCAGTTGTGTTATTTTGCCTCTGTGAGAAAATCCCCCAGTGCGGCTGCGTGGGAGAGAGATGAGAGTGGGGACGCGGGTTGGAGGAGGGCTGACTCCATTCCCAGGAGACTTGGGGACTGACAGCGCCGTGGTGCCTGTTTCCCCATCTGTAACTGGGCTACTTGGGAGTGGGGAGAGGGTTGCACAGGCTTCTGGTCAGATAAGTGACTTCACCTCTCTGAGTCTCACTGTCTTTTGTGAACTGGTTGGAAACACACAGACACTAGAGTGCCACATGGGGTCAGGTCTTTCCTTTGGGAGACACATGTCAAACCCAATCACCCACCTTGAGATCCTCCAGGGGGTCCCATTGCTCTTAAGGTGGAAACCAAGGCCTTCCCGTGGTCCCCAAGGCATGCAGCCCTGCTGCTCTCCCCACATCATCTCCTTTCACCGCTTCTTCAGGGACTCAGCCCCAATGTCACCTCTTCCAGGAGGCCCTCCATGGCTGCCCAATCTGGAAAGACTCTCCGCTACGTCTGTCTGTGTGTCCCACATTATTCATTCTGTCCATCTCCTTTCCTGCCCCCAGACCATGACTCCCACAATGGCAGGGATATGTCTCAGTTGTCCCCAATTTGTCCCCAGCCCACAGCCCAGGGCCTGGTGCACAGGAGACATCTAGTAAATGACTCTTAATATCAGTGCGATTACTTTGAGTATATTGATTTGACACTGCTGAGAACACTGATGGCAGGAGAGGAAGAAAGGGCATGGGTGGCTATGACATTTGAGCTGAGACCTGAAGGAGGTAGGAGAGACATCAGGGCATCTTGGTGAAACTGGTCCCGGGTGGAGGCGCAGCTTGTGCAAAGGCCCTGAGGCAAGAGAATGCCTGACTTGTCGGAGGAGCTTAGGAGGTCTGAGTTGACTAAGGTGGAGAAGGAAGTGGGAGCAGCAAGACCAACAGGGCCTTGTGGCCAAGGGGAAGACTTTGGCTTTTACTCTGAGGGAGGTGGGAGCCATAGAGGGTTCTGGAGAGAGGAAGGATGAGTCTGACTCCAGCCTCTATGGAGATAAAGAGCCTGTGGGAGATAAGAGTAGAAGCCAGGAGATCAGGGAGGCCATGTCTGCACTGGTCCCAGGGATGATGATGGGGCTGAATCAGGTGGTGAGAAGGGATTTGGGAGCAATTTCACTGGTGGATGAGACGAGGGATGGAGAAGAGTCAGAGACACCTGTTTGGTCCCAATTCATGGTGGGGGAAACTGAGGCTCTGGGGGCAGAGAGATCTGGGTAAAGGAGAGGCTGAAAGGAACAAGTGGCCAAGGTTGGGGAGGGAGCCTCTGGGCCATCACTGAGTCACCGAAGTGGTCGGCTTCCTCCTGATGCAACCGCCATCCTGTCTCTTTTTGATGTTACCTCTATAATTTCAATCCTGACCCGGCTTCACACAGATAAATTTACTCTCCCAGCAACCCTGAGACACGGGCACCATATCAGTTTTACAAATGGAGAAAATGAGGCTCAGGGAGGCAAAGCGGTCGCTCAGGTCAAGGAGTGGCAGAGGTGGACTTCGAGCCCCTGAGATCAGACTCCAGACCCAGTTCCTGAGGCCAAACGTTGCCTGGGAGGATGTGAGTCATCAAACCAGCCCACCCTGGAATGTGTCACTCGATTCCCAGCTTCAGACAGGGGCTGGGGTGAGAGCCCCTGGGTGTGCTGAGAATTCTGATTTGGTTTTTATGGCCTTGCATTTCTGTGGTTCTAGACTTGCATGTCACGCGTCTGTTCTCTCATTTGTTCATTCATTCCCGGTCACCTTCAGGGCCTGCCTTGTGTGGAGTGACGTCCCAGCTTGGGAGGATCTGGGCCCAACATAGTTTTGTAGAGTCAAGGTCAGGTCAGAGGGGGTCCAGAGCTGGGGGTCTCCAGGAGTCTGGGAGGTGGGGGAGCTTTCTCACGAAGGGACCCTCAACCTGAGAAGCCCTACAGTTCCCTCCCTGCTCCCGCCACACACACACCACAATGAAAGGTAGGGAGGGTGGGGACATGTGAGCCTTTCTGACACCAGAGTCTCCGCCTTGACCCCACTCTCTGGTCCTCATTCCAGCCTTGCACCAGACAGCTACCAATGCCACTGGGACACAGCCTGGGCCACTTGCCACTGGGAAACTGGCTCCAGGAGGTGGGGGTGTCGCTGCCCAGCGAGTCCTTGTGGAACCATCTGTGCTGACTGTTCATGGGGCAGGCTCTGGGGAGGGCAAGCTGGAAGGCAAATGGAGAGCCCCAGAACGCAGCGGCTGGACCAGGGGACCAGCGATGGGTTTTCATGATATAGGCCTCAGTTTCTTCATCTAAAAACTGCAGGGTGAGGGAAACCCTGTGTCTCGAGATTGGGTGGTGAGCTGCTGGGCTTCCAGGGTTAGAAAGGGAATCTTAGGCAATTGGGTCTTTCAGGCAGCAAAGTGAGGGCCCCGGGCTGCCTGGAGCTGGCCCCAGTGAGGGCAATTATCAGATTAGAATCTGGGCTTGTTGTGGGAGGCCTGGGTGGACCCAGCTCATACAGTACTAGTCTGGAAGATCTGGAGCAGGGTTGAGGGAGAGACAGAGGCAGTGAGAAACAGAGAGACAGAGAGAGAGAGAGAGAGAAGGAGAGAGAGGAGGATGAGAAAGAGAGGAAGAGTGAGAAAGACAGATAGGGGGAGAGATGAGAGACAGAGACACATACACAGAGACAGGGAGACAGAATAGAGACAAAAAGACAGAGAGAGGAAGAGAGAGGGAAGGGGCAATCAGGGGAGACAGGCCTCCCACCTAGCAAATCTGGGGGTGCAGGGCCAGCCCCACTCCACCCGGTGAGCTGGACCAGAGGAGCTCCTAAGTGGAATGAATGTTTTTCCTCCTTAACAAACAACAGCGTTAATATTATCGAGGATAATATTAACATCTTCCTATGGTGGGCTTCCTGCCTCCCACACTCCCACCCACCGCCCCCTTGTTCCCTCTCCCTCCCTCCCTCCCTCCCCCGCATGGCTCCGTGGCACCTCCCACAAACCCCAAGGAGGGTTAAATACCCGCATTTCTCCTACAAGGAAACCAAGGGTCTCAAACTGCACAACTAGCTGGAGGCAGAGGCAGGACCCACCCTGAAGCTGCGAGAAGTTGGTCGACTGACTATGTGACCACCCCACCCCCAAGCCATAAGCACAGGAAGACTTGCAGAGAGAAACCTGCTCCTCCCCCATCTCCTACTGCCCTGAGAGTGTTTTTCTTCCCTTCTCCTGGGTGTTTTGGTTTCAGCAGGAACCAGGTGTAGGAGCAGGCGGTTCCGAGCAGGTTGGCCCAGGGCAGTACAGGAGCCGAGCCAGGAGCGGGTACAGGCCAGGGTGGGGACAGTGACCTCCGCCGTTGTCCCAACACAGGGTGCAGGCAGGTCCTGTTCCCTCTCAGCCTTTGTGCCATGCCTCGGTTTTCCCACCTGGAAGTTGGGGTCCGGCTGGGTGCAGCCTCCACCTGTGGCCACTGGAGGCGTGTCGCTGGCTGACACCAAGGGCCGCATGACTCCAGCCCAGTTTCCCACATCCCTGCCAAGGTTCCATGGGCTCTTATTAAATATTGATGGAGGCTGCTTGGTGCTGCCCCAATCCCACTGGGGGGAGGGTTCAAGGGGAGGGACAGAGGGAAGGGCTGGGGGCAGAAGAACAGGGAGGATGGGGACAGGTGTCTACTAAGACGAGAATTCTTAGCTCTGACATCTAAAGCACAAGCAACCAGAGGAAAATACATAAGTCAATTCCATCAAATTCACAACTTTACATCAACAAAGGACTCTCAAGAGAGTGAAAAGACAACCCACAGAATGGGAGAAAATATTTGCCAATCATATATCCAACCAGGGATTAATAACAAGCATAGAGAAAGAACTCTCACAACTCAATAATAAAAAGATAAATAACCCAATAGAAAATGAGCAAAGGATATGAATAGACATTTCTCCAGAGGATATACAAACGGCTGATGTGCGCATGAAAAGGTGCTCAACGTCATTAGTCATCAGGGAAATGCAAATCAAACCACAGTAAGATACCATCTCACACCCACTAGGATAGCTAGACTCAAAAAAAAAAATATGGGAAACACTGGTAACGACAATGTGGGGAAACTAGAACTCCCTTGTACATTGCTGATGGAATGTAAATGTGCAGCCACTTTAGAAAACAACCTGCAGTTCCTCAGTAAGTTAAACACGGAATCATTAGATGACCCGGCAATTCTACTCCTAGGTATAGACCTAGAGAAATGCAAATGCGTTCACACCAAAACTTGTACACAATGTTCACAGCAGCACTAGTTACAATTGCCAAGAGGTGGAAATAACCCAAATGTCCGTCAATGAATGAATGGATAAATAGTAACACACCCACAAGGTAGAATATTACGAAGCCATAATAAGGAACAAAGCACTGACACACACAACAATGTGAATGAACCTCAAAAACTCATGCCGCGTTTCTGTCATAAAAGAACAGATGCAAAAGGCCACAAAGTGTATGTTCTCATATATGTGAGATGACCAGAACAGGCAAATCTATATAGACAAGAAGCAGACTGGTGCTTGTCAGGGCCTGGGGGAGGGGGATGGGGAGTGACTGCTCATAAGGACAGGGTCTCCTTTGGGGTGATGAAAATGTTCTGGAACTAGATAGAGGTGATGGTTGCACAACATTGTGAATTTGCTAAATGCCACTGAACTGTTCGCTTTAAAAGAGTAATTCGTCTAGTATGTGAATATATCTTTAAACAATAAAAAAAACAGGAGGAATGGGCAAAGGCATCCAAATGTGGGGAGGGCATTCCTGGCATCTGGGGGGTGCAGGGCTATTTTGCATCATCTGCAGTCCATCTCCCGTATCGCCAGAAGCCCCTGACACCCCAGCCCCATCGTGGTTTGAGGGCAGAGGTAAAGACTATGCCTCTTTCTGACCAAACCCAGAAGCCCCCAGAGAGACAGAGGAAGCAGAGTATCTGAGGAGGTGAACTGAGGCGGCCTTTCTCCCTGATGGAGACAAGCTCCCTCACTCACGGTGGGAGCCATGGTGAAAGGGAGAGTCAGCCCAAGACAGAAATAGAGGAGAGGAGGTGAAGAGGGTGCAAGAGTTCTAGAGAGGTCGCCTTACCCATTTTACAGGTGGAACACCAGGGCCGGCAAAGCTGAGCCATCTGCTCCAGAATGAACCACAGCAGGAAGAATCTGGACTAGTCACAAATTTGGTCTCAATTCTCCTACTCTAGAACACTCTCACCTCAGCCTAATAATAAACCTATCAGCCTCCAGCCCCGTGGGCTGTGACCTCTAGCTCCCCATCACCCATTCCCGCCAAGAACACCTGCCTCAGGGCTTTTGCTCTTGCTCTTCTGGACTCTTCTGGACTCTTCTGGACTATCTTGGCCTAGTACCACCTCCTCCGGGAAGCCTTCCCTTTCTCTCATTCTTCACACTTTAACTTGTCATTCTCCTAAGGTTGATTATAACTCTGTATGATGATTAGATTAGCATCTCTTTTCTCTACCCAACCAGGAAGGCTTCATGATGCTACCTGTGCAGGACAGAGCTTGGTATACAGAAAGTGCTTAACACTGACTTCCCAAATCATTGAATGAATGAAACTGTGAAGTGAGGTCTACTACAGTCTTGACTCCTGTAGCCGCTGGGATGAGCTGAGGAATCAACACTCAGAGGAGCCCGGAGTAATGAGTACACAGCAAGTGCTCAATAAACACTAGACCAGGGCTCTCCTAAGCAGGGTTGCCCAATGCATTGAGGCAGGGACACCAATAAGTGCTTTGAACTTCTTCATATTATACGAGCAAACAGAGGCCCAAAGAGGAACCACCTATCAGTCATTTCCTAGCAGCAGAAACAAAACTAAAAGTGTCTCAACAAAAAGAGAACCTGATGGGAAAAAAATAAATAAAATAAAATTAAAAAAAAAAAAAATCCCAGGGTGGTGGACTTCAGGTACGGCTGGATCCAGGAACTAGGGATCCATCTCTGTACTGCTGTCCTCCTTGCATTCTTTTCTCCAAGACAGGCTCAGCCTTCTCCCATGAAAGCAGGCTGTCTGTCCCTTTTCCCACTAGCTTCAGCAAGAGTTCCGGGCAGTGCTCAGTAAACATCTAACTCCTGCTCCTTGGATCCAGAAGACTTTGCTTGGGTGTAAGCTTCCAGCCAACTCCAAGGGCCACCAAACTGGGTCCTGTGCTACTAGGTGGGCCCAAGACTGGGACTGTTGGCATAGGAGCATTTAGCTCTCCGGAGGCTCCCTGTGGGGGGTGAGGATGGAGGGTTCTGGACTTGAGGGACGTCAGGTGACTCTGGTCTTTCTCATGAGTCTGCTCACCCAGCATCCTCTCCTGTCTGTCCACCTGCCCTGGCCACTCATTCTCAGGAATGAGGAGGGGGTACCTTCAGGGAGAGTGTGCCTGGTCGAGGGCACGGTTTGTGCAAAAGGTGGGACGAGGCAAATCCAAGAGAGGAACACTGAGCAGCCACGTGTAGCTGGAGACCCATGGCTAAGGCCTCGGTGTTTCCCATCTAACCGCATAAATGGGAAACTGCTTATTCCGCCCAACGGGTCAGGGCCACGACCACTCTCCTCCTGGCCCTTCCGGCTGCCTGATATCACTCACCCAGAGGCCTCACTCCTTTTGCCATAAAATTCTGTGGTTCTGAGTTGCAACCTCTGGCCCCCTCACCCCGTTTTTAAACCGGAAAAATCTGTTTCGCAAACTCGGTGGCAGGTGGGAGGTGGGAGGGGGCGGAAAGGTCTGGGCCGGGAAGACACGCGCCGCTGCTGCCACCTGGTGGCAACAGAGGGAATCGCGGCAACTCATTTAAGAATGAGGGGGCGGTCAGGCGGGGAAGGGGCAGGAAGCAGTGGATTCAGGGTGTGTATGAGAGTGAGAGGCACGGATCCTGCTTGCTGAACTATGGGTGTGAAAAGGAGGGAGGACTGAGCCGCGGTTGGAGGGCTACCGACTCCTTGGAGGGGCGGGGCTGGGGGGCCAACCAAGGCTCCTGTTATGGGAGGAAGACCCAACCTCACTCCCCCTGGGGCTGTCCCTCTCCCTGCCCAGTTCTGACTTGGCAGAGTGATCATCCAGCTGTGTCTCGCCCAGACTGGGTGCTCTTGGGGGAACCAAAAAGGGGAGATTTAAAAATGCATGTGGAATGAATGAACGAATGAATTCTCGGTTCCTATTTGGGGATTTTGAGCAGGAAATCAGGCTTCAGCCAGGGGAAAGATACCCAAGAGAAGGCTCATTTATTAAGGCTTAGACCCCCTAACAGCTCAGCAAGGGGTCAACATTATCAACACCCCCATATTACAGGAGAAGAGACAGGCCAGGGAAGGGGCCATCATCTCCCACAGAATGTTAGAGACTCCCTTCTTTTCTCCCCACCCAGATCCTTTAAGCCTGGAGCCCCTGTAGTGTGGTGGGGAGCCGAACACACAGACTCCGCATCCAGTGCTGCGGGATCAGACACCCAGCCCAGGGCCCTGGGATCAATGTTGCCTCCTTTGGGCCACCCTCTAGTTTATTCCACCCCAACAGGCAATGACAGTGCCTGTCCCTGCCCCATGGATATCAGGCCCAGCCTTGTGTAGCAGCTTCTGTTTCATGGTGATTTTTAGGGTTCCCCTCACAGGACATGTCGCAACAGGTGCTGGACAGAGTAGGGAGGCGGGGCAATGGTGGCAGAGTCTGGGATGTGGGAATGGGGTCTGGGTCACTTGGCTGGAGTTTGACTCCCGCCTGGTGCTATGTGGCTTCACGTCAGCCACTTGCCCTCTCTGCACCTCAGTAGTCACATCTGTAAAACAGGACAGCCATGTACCGCAGACATCATGCGAGTGTCTGGACAGGACAGTCTGACTATGCAATAAGCATTTAGTAATCAGCCGCTGTGACTGCGATCGTCAGTCTTCCTGTCCATATGAGGTAGACGTTCCCTTTTCTCCTTCAGGCCTCCAGGCTCACATGCTGAGGGTCACCGGACCTGGGGCTCTGCATTACGTCTCCCAGGAGTAGGGGCAGTGCAGCCACCTGGGCAGGGCTGCCCTCCAGACTGTCCTGCCCACTGAGTCCCAGACTTCCAGCCTTGGGGTATCCTTGCACCCGTCTCCTGTCCTCCAAGGGCAGCTCTGTATCTAGGGCTGGCTCAGGGGCACTCTGAGGTAGCTCCGTCTTGTCCTTGAAAGGCCCAGGCATGTCCAGGTCAGCCCCGTCACCTTTGTCCCAGGACATGGTCACCACCAGAGCTTGTTTCGGGGACTCCTCCTCCTCCTCCAGGAAGTCTGCTGGGCTGGGCCACTGCCAAGCCTGTAGAGGGAGAGTGGGGCCGAAGCTGTAGGTGGGGTGCTATTTCCCATCCACACAAGGATGGGGAGGACCAGGTCCCTGCTGCCTAACTTCTCTAAAATCTTGAGACCAATTTGGGGATCCATTGGAAGGACTCCGCGCCTCCGCAATTTCTTTTTGGAAAATTGCCCCTGCTTTTCTCTTAGTTGATGTGATCGGCCATGTGATCCTGACCCATCTAATTAGAGCACTCCAGCCCCCTGGTTCCTGTCTTAAGCATGGGGATGGGCATGTGACCCATGCTGGGCCAATCAGTGATAGCCCTGTAGTTTTCCTCCAGTTAATGGGGAAGATAGATTTTCTCTTCTGTGAGGGAAGGCTGAGCCTGCCTGGGAGAGAAGCCTGCAGGGAGAATGGCAGCGTGGAGAGATGGATCCCTGGTTCCTGCATCCAGCTATGCAGGAAGCCCACCGCCCTGGCATTTTTTTCCATCAGGTTCCCTTTGAGTTGAAGCCACTCTGAGTTCTGTTTCCGCTGCTAGGAAATGGCCCACAGGAGCTTTCCCTTTGGGCCTCTGCTTGCCCATCTATAAAATAGGACATATTTTTGGAGTCCCTGCCTCAGTGGGTTGGGGTAGAATAAAATAAGTTAATACATGGCCATTACTCAGCAGAGTCCTGGCCCAGAGTACAGACCCAATAAACAGGACCTAGAACTAGAAAAGGAACCCTTACCTGCTTCCACTGGCTGCTGGGGAACTCGACAGCAGTGCTGGCACAGGGTGTGGGCAGGGGTGGGCACAGATGCCGCAAGACTCTGGGGAGAGAAGAGAGCCAGTCAGCGGAGCAGTGCTTCTGCCTGTTCTTATTGTTTCATTGTTCTGACTTATTTTTTCACCTTCATTAGGTTACAAAGGGAGTGAGGATTTGGATTGGCGGAGGGGAGTATAGGAGTCCAACAGACCCAGGGTCACATCCCAGCTCTGCCCTCACTGCTGGCTGCACTGACCATCTGGGCCTCAGTTTCCTCATGTGTAAAGTGGGCACAAATCCCTATTTGGTGTGAGCAGTTATTATTATTACTATTACTATTACTATTACTATTACTATTACTATTATTATTACTATTACTATCGCTATTGTCAGGGTGTCAGGTCGGGGATAGGGTGCAAGTTACCTGTTCAGGCTGAGGTATAGAAGGACGCCCAGGAGGAGGATGCTCAGGAAGCTCCCCAGAGATATGAGGACAATGGACAAATCGAACAACTTGGAAACCTGGACTTCTTGGGGGTGGGAGAGCTTGGGTTAGGGGAGGGATCCCTCCTGCCTCCAGCTGGAGAAGGAGCTGGGTGCGCCAGGCCCTCCATAAATTTGCTTTTGATCCTGACACACCATGGGCCCCGCAGTGCCTTGATTTCCTCATCTGTGAAGTGGGAGACCAGGAGACCCACCTGCCTGTGACTGTGGGATAAAGGCCTGGCACCCAGGCAATGCTGGATCCAGAGCTGCCCACCCCACACCAAGCCTGACTCATTGGTACACTATTTTGGGACCAGATTTCACTGCAAGGACAACAGGCAGAAGCAATGGCAGGAACCGAGATCATTTAGTCTCCAAATCTCTCAAAGCCACACACCCCAAGATAATGGAGCCCACCTCCTGATCTTTGTGATGAGAAAGACACTCATTCATTCATATACATTCATTCATTTACTCGATAAATAGTCCCCCTGCTCCTTCCTCTTCTCAGGAGCCCCCAGCAGAGGGAGGAGGCAGAGCCAGACATAGACACCCCCACTCACCCTCAAGGTGTCCAGTATGGAGGAGGGGCAGTCACAGCTGGGGGACACCCAAAGGGAGCTTTTGTGCTGAGTTTTAAAGTATGAATACGAGTTTGACGACAGGAAGAGCAAACATTCCAGGCAGAGGAGCCCTCACGAGCAAGGCCACAGGAGTGTGAGAGAAAGTTCAAGAGGGGAAGTTGTAGGGCATGAGGCTGGTGGAGGTAGTGGGAGCAGGTTAGGCTGGGACTGTCTCTTGAGGACGATGCATGGAGGGCAGGACTGCTTACAGATGCAGGTGGGATAGGGCAGTGCATGCTGGGTAAATACTTGAATCCTATCCCTGGTCCCCCCCACTCACCTATGTAGAAGCGCTGGGGCTGACTCCAGGCGCCCCTCAGTGTCGCTGTGTCTGCTCGCACCTGCACACTGTAGGTTGAGCCAGCCCGCAGACCACCAAGGGTGACCTGGGTCTCTGTGGGCTTCACAGGCAGCTCTGCAGGAGGGAAGCAGCCATGGTTCCCTGGATCCCCTATACTCCTAGGAGGCTGGGCTCAGGTGGTAGAAACCAGACCCAGAGAAGGCCATTGAGGTTCCCAGGGTCACACAGCAAGGTGGAACTCAAGCCCAGATCCCTTCCCTTCCTCCCCATGCCAGGCCTGTCCTGCCCCACATACCAGACACCTGGTTGCTGTCCTCATCTTGGCAGCGTATGACATACTTCTTCAGTACACCGGGGCAGGTGCTCAGCAGGGACGGCGTCCAGTCCACAGACACAGAGTCTGGGCCAAGCGTTTTCACTGATATGTGCTGTGGGCTCCCCACCACCGAGGCTGCAACCAGCGCCATTGTCACGGTCAACTCCGAGTTCTGGCTGAGCACTCGTACCTCAGCACTGTCCACGTAACGTTGGCCACAGAATCCTAGCTCCACTCCTCAGGTGCTGTCACTCCCCCTTTCCGAGCCTTAGTTTTCTTATCTATAATGGGCGACGCCTCTCAGGGTGTCTTAGGAGTTGATTGAGCTGACTCTACTTGTCCAGCTTCTGGCCAGGGCTTGACATGCACTAGGTGCCTCTAAATGCTTATTCCCTCCTCCTGACCCTCACTGCTGAGGCCACTGCTGAGTCCTCCAGGGAGACCACCCTGAAGGTTTGAGCCACTCACCATTGCCCCCAAAGTGATAGGTAGACAGGACGCTAGACCATGAGCTGGGCTTCTCCGGGCGTGCAGTGGCAAAAATGTTGATAAGGTAACAGGCCTTCTGCCCCATTGCCCCAGACGCTGAGCTCCAGTGGTGGGTTGCTGGGAGGATTAGCAATGGTCAGGCCAGTAAATAGTTTGTGTTCCCACCTCCATACCTTTGCTCTGTCTGTGCCATCTGCCAGGAGCTCCTAGGGTACTCCTACCTGTGCCTCAAAGCCTCTGCACCAAAGTCCCCTCCTCCAGGATCCCTTCTTTATTCCCCCCAACCTGCCTCTCCCCTCTCCAACACAGTCCTACTCCATGAGACAAGAGTATCTGTATCTATGGGACTCCACTGGACAAGAGTATCTGAATCCAGCTCTGTCTCCCTGGGCTGGGAGCATTTTGAGGGACAGGTTGAGGCTGAGGCTTCCTGGGGTCATGGCAAGAAGTGGGATAGTGAGAGGCTGCCTGGGCCATATGGCACCTCCCCTTTCCCTCCAGAGGCTTCATTAATTTGCCACCAGTATCTTGCTAGCTACCACCTTTCCTGAAGAGAGTAAATGTTTGGGAAACACCCTGGAATGTGAGACTCATTACCCGCCTGGGCGCTACCTGCCAGGGGTGAGCTCTGACACCCCAGATTCCCAGCAGGAGGCTCTAGCCTGCATGGCGGGGGAGGGTCCGAGTCTCTACCTGTCCCCACCTCGGTGTGATTCAAGCAAGTGGCAAGACCTCTCTGGGTCTCTGATACTCTACAGGAACAGTCTCTATAGGTCTGAGCTGACCAGGAGCTCTAACGAAGGACACAGAGTCAGAAGGAGGGCAATCGCCATCATGATACCTGTTCCAGGATGGTCCCAGTCTTCAGGCACAGTCAGGGTACAGGTGGCAGGGCTTCCATCCTGGCCACGGAGCTGCCACTCGATGCAGTACGTCAGGCCCGGGGCCTGGGCTGGCCAATGCATAGTGGTCCCATTGGCCTCAGCACTGATATTCAGAGCTCCTGGTTCTGGAAGGCAACAGGGAGACACATCAGGACAACTGCCTCAGACCACCCCAACAAGGCGCCTGTAGCCCCTCCCTACCCTCTCACCCAGCTTTACCCCCCACAAGGCCTGGAGGGTCAGTATACTATCTCCCCACATTGGGGGCTGCCGCGGTGGGGCTGGGTACAGAGGAGACAGAGGGACTGTTTGAATGAGTTGAGTCCTCCCCGAGCCTGACCACAGCTTCTTTGCCAGGATGTTCCCATCAATGCTTCCTAGATTGACACACTTTCCACACGAGCCTCATGGGCGTCTCCTGCTTCAGCAGATGCCTGGCCACCCCAACCTGTCTCACCCATCAGTGGGTGGGGCCTGACTAGAACTCAGAGGCTAAGGACACACCCACTCAGTCTCCTGGGTGCATCTCTCCCACTCCCTAGAACAAGGGTGTCTGCAGCAACCTCAGAGAGGTGGGTGCTGCCTCCGGTTCTGGTGACATCTACCATTTATTGAGCACTGACTGTATGTACCAGGCCAGTGCCAAGCACTTTACAGGCACCATTTTGCTATGCATTGAGACCATGATCACCCCAATGATACAGAAACTGAGGCTCAGAAAGGGAGAAACACTGGTTCAAGGTCATACAGCAAGGCCATGGTCCAAACCAGACCAGAGCCTGGTGGACTCGCTACTGTGCCACCCTGGCAAGTGGCTTCACCTGTCTGAGCTTCAGCTGTCTCAGCTCTGAAATGAGCATCATCGTAGCAGCCCTGCCCTTACAGGATTGTTGGGTGCTCAGCAGGGCCAGGACCAGGTGAGATGACATTGGCGCTCATCTCAGGCACAAAATTTAAAGAGGCAGGGAGGAGGACTTGATCATCAGGATAAACACCGTCTTAATACAATCTTTTTAAAATATTAAAATGAATGCAAAAATATGTGACGAGTGCTATTCATAATCATTAAAAGGTAGCAACAGCCCAAATGTTGATCGGTAGGTAAACAGATAAACAAAATGTGGTTCATCCTCACAATGGAATGTTAGTCATAAAAAGGGCTGAGGCACTGACACACTACAACGTGGATGAACTTTGAAAACATGATGCTGAGTGAGAGAAGCCAGACACAAAGAGCCACATAGAAGCCAGACACAAAGAGCCACATTCTGCTTATGTGAAATGTCCAGAACAGGCAAAGCTATGGAAATAAAAAGTAGATTAGTGGTTGTCAGGGGCTGGGGGAGGAGAGGATGAGAGTGACTGCCAATGGGGATGGGGTTTCGCTTTGGGGTGATAGAAATGTTCTGGAATTAGAGGTTGTGGTTGCACAACATTGTGAACGCGCTAAATGCCACTGGATTGCGCAGGTTAAAATGGTTAATTTTGCTATGTGAATTTCACCTCGATAAAATATATACTTGTATATGCATACATATATACATAAATATAAATCTTGACTTTTCATTTAATATACAAATGTATGTATATACTAAATACATATGTTACATATATTATGCATATATATTGAATAAAATATCAAGATTTTAAATAAAAATAGAATCAACTCTGTACTTGCATGACCCTGAATCACTCTCCATACCTTTTTCCTGGCTCTTATCCTAATAAAACTTTATTTTCAAAACAGGCAATAGGCCCAGGCTGCAGTTTGCCAGTGAGAATTTTTTTAAAATACTGCTTTATAATATTATGTATCTTGACTACAGACTTTTGACACACCCCTAAATTAAACACCCGCCTCACTTTACTCTAGCTGAGGCTCAGAGTAGGTGCTCAGCTCTGAGGGGCCCTCCCATGGCCGTCCCCAACCGGAGGAGGCACCTGTGTGCACATGGGCAGGAATATGCCATGACTGGTTGGGGCCGGGGCCAAAGCGATTCCAGGAGATGACAGCCAGGTCATAGGCAGCGCCCGAGAGGATGAGCCTTGTCCTCAGACGCAGGGTCCTCGTGGCCTGGGCCTTACACGAGCAGGACAGCATGTGCAGGTGGAGGCGGTAGGTCACCTCTGCGCCAGACTTGGGCTCTTGGCAGCCTTCTGGAAGCTGGATCTGGGGCAGCTGTCATGAGAGGGAGAGATGACTTGTGGGGATCTAAACATGCTCATTGTCCCCGTGGGTAGACATCAGGGCACAGTCCACGAACACGGACTCATTCACAGACCACAGCCAACAACATGCACCAAAAATTTAAAAAATAATAAACCTAGACGCTGGCAAGGCTGCTGGGAAACTGGCATTCACATCCTGTGCACGTTGAGTTTTATTTGGGGGTGGTAATTTGGCAAAACCCCCTAGGAAAAAAGGAGTTTCCATCTTTGGACCCGCTGACCTCAAGCCTGGAAATTTTCCCCATGGAATTCAAATGAGAGAAAACCCCGAAAATAAAGGAACTTCCCTGTAGACTTATTATGATGGCCCCTTGGGGACCCGGCTGAGTCAGTTATGGTGAAGCCAGTGGGTAAAATATCATGGTTTTGTCCCTGGCTCTGGCAAGAAATTTTCCTTTTGTGCATCAGTTTCCTTCTCTGTAAAATGGGGTTAATTAGACTATACTAAATGGGCTATTTAGGGGACTTCAAAGAAATCATCTCGCATCCAGACCAACACAATTGACCCCTCCTGGCTTTCCAACATCTACCGGAGCCCCACAGTCTGTTTCCCTGAGGGTAGCCAGAGGGAGCCTGTGAATATCTGAGTCCAGCCATATCTCTCCTCTGTTCACATACCCTCCATGGCTCCCCATTCCCATTAGTTAAACACACAGTCCTTCTAGTGCTTGCCACCTCCACATCTTGTCTCTTTCTGTCTCCCACTTGCATACCACCCTCTCCAGCTTGTTGTCACCTCCTCCCCATTCCCAGGCCACCGCATAGCCCTGTGACAGCCCCATTACCTGCCCATGCAGATTCACTTGTCTCCTCCCATCTGGGCCAAGCGGCTCCACCAAGAACCTCACGTCGGGCGGTGGGGGGATTTCTGCCATGAGACAGCAAGATGGTGACGCTAGAGGGCGTGGGAGTGCCCCTCCTCACAACCTTCTGTGGACCTTGGATGGGGACCCAGGACCTTGACCTTCCCTCCCACGAAACACAAAATTTTAGGGGTTCTTAATACTTTTCCAAATCTGAAAACAGAGATATGTTTCACAATGTGAATATATTTCATGCGATGGAACTGGATACTTAAAAATGAGTAAAATGATGTAATTTTATGTTGGGTGCTTTTTACCACAATGGAAAGAAAAAATCTGAAAACAACTCTTAGAATTTTTTCCCAGCAGATATCCTTTTGGGCAGGAGGAGGCCCTAGCTGGCGGGGCTGGGGACAAATGCTGACAGTCACTCCATCCCTGCCCACCCCCACCCCTCCTCACACCCCACCCCCACCCCACCACATCTTCACTCCTGAGCTGTCCTGGCTCCAGCTTCCTATGTTATTTGGGAAAATATCTTCATGATACAGCCACTTTCACCCATCAACTCCTCATGCGGCTTTAAAAGAACAAAACCAACCAAACAAATTGGAAGGAGAGGAAGACTGATAAATGTGTTCTTTTTAGATCATGAATTCACCATGCTTTACAAAGCAAAGCTTGTTTATGGCCATCTGCCTTATTTTGAACACCTGTCACCTTGTTTCTAACACTTGCTGCCTTAGTTCTAATACCCGCTGTCATATTTCTAATGCCTGCCCCTGTTCCTACGGCTCTGGGTGCTCTCACCAGGAGGGACACACACGGGGCTGCTCCAGCTGCTCCAGGGACTTCCTGGGGCCCCTGGCCCAAGCCGCCTCCTCCGTAGCTGAAATTCCTGGGCTGCGTCTATCTCCAGGGGACAAAGGCATGACTCTGGGGAAAAACAGGTCAGACATGAGGCCAAGGGCCTGATGTCTCACACCCAGGGGTACATGGGGCATGGCACTGGTCACTTAGCTATAGTGCATTTACTGAGTGCCAACTGTATACATGAATTTACTAAGAGCTAACTGTGTGCCGGGCCCTGAGGACATGGCAGGAACAGGCCAAGACG
>NW_011888907.1:3757789-3761771 GCF_000151845.1 Pteropus vampyrus | reverse complement strand
GCTGTCATATTTCTAATGCCTGCCCCTGTTCCTACGGCTCTGGGTGCTCTCACCAGGAGGGACACACACGGGGCTGCTCCAGCTGCTCCAGGGACTTCCTGGGGCCCCTGGCCCAAGCCGCCTCCTCCGTAGCTGAAATTCCTGGGCTGCGTCTATCTCCAGGGGACAAAGGCATGACTCTGGGGAAAAACAGGTCAGACATGAGGCCAAGGGCCTGATGTCTCACACCCAGGGGTACATGGGGCATGGCACTGGTCACTTAGCTATAGTGCATTTACTGAGTGCCAACTGTATACATGAATTTACTAAGAGCTAACTGTGTGCCGGGCCCTGAGGACATGGCAGGAACAGGCCAAGACGTGTCCTCTTAGAGACTCAAGGATCACCCTCTTCTTCCCCTGTCCTAGGTTCAAGTCCCAGCAAGGTCGTGCCTTGAAATGTGACTTTGGCCTATGGCTTCTCACCCCCAAGCCTTAGTTTTCCTCACCTGTGAAGTGGGAATAATCCAATACTGAACAGGCCAATGGGTATACAAAGAAATTAGAACTGGCCTGGCACACAGTAGGTGCTCAATTAATGCTAAGTTGCTGCAGCCATTGCTGTTACTATTCTTATTCTCACCGAAGCCAGCATCATCCTGATGTCCACAGTCACCCTAGGATGAGACCATATTTATATGTAGTTTTACATTTTGGTGTTGAAAATATTAGCTATTTTGAAATTTTAAACAATTATTTTACTAAGTGCAATGTGGAACCCTGGACTGGATTCAAAGAGAACATTCTTGGGAAAATGGGTGACTTCTAATAACCTCTGGAGTTCGGTTCTTAGTGATGTACCCTGTTCATCTCAGTTGGGAACATAAGATGTTAACAGGAGGGAAGCTGGGTGATGGTTCTAACAGGAGCTCTTTGTATTTCTTTGCAACTTTTCTGAAAATCTAAGATTAGTCCAAAATTAAATATTTATTTAAAAGAATTATTTTAGGAGGCAAAATTTATTTTATAATTTCTTTAAAAATTATTTTAGGAGGCAAAATCTGTCTGTCTGTGTTGTTGGGGGTTGGGAGAACCCCGACCCAGCCTGCCTCACCCTCCCCATGTGACTCAGAGAGATTCCCAACATCCTGAGCCTCAGTTTCCTCATCTACAAGGGAGGCTGGGAGGGCCTACTGCAGAGTGCGCGTAAGGGGTTGGAAATAAAACAGAGAGAGGTCCCATGTCACCTGCCACTGATCGATCCGAACCCATTCACCTGATGGGGAAACTGAGGCTCAGGAAGGGGCACAACATTTAAAGGGAAGACGAGGCTGAAGCTGAGGAAACTACCTGCCCTTGAGATGCTCTCAGTCTGAGAGAGGAGGAGACTGGCCACAAGTCAGAGACTCAGGGTCTCTGTCTTTCTCAAACTGGGGGCTCATTGGGGATTGGGTCAAGGCTGAGGTTTCTTGTAGGCACGGGCTTGTCCTGTTAGGGCAGCGGGAGGACAGAGCAGGGAATAGGCAGCAGCTGAAGAATAAATGAAGGTCCAAAGAAGACATACAGATGGCCGGCAGGTACATGAAAGATGCTCACCATCACTAATTGTTAGGGAAATACACCTCAAAACCACAATGAGATACTACCTCACCCCTGTCAGAATGAATATTATCAAAGAGGCAGGAGATGATAAATGCTGGCAAGGATGTAGAGAAAAGGGAACCCTCGTGTACTGTTGGTGGGATTGCAAATGGGTGCAGCCGCTATTGAAAACAACATGTAGGTTCTTCAAATACCAAAAATAGAACTACTGTATGATCTAGCAATTCTACTTCTGGGTATTTATCTGAAGGAAACAAAAATACTAACTCAAAAAGACAAAGGTAACTCTGTGTTCATTGCAGCATTATTTACAATAACCAAGATATGGAAACAACTGAGGTGTCCATCAAAGAGTGAGTGGATAAAGAAAATGTGATATATGTACATACGATAGAATATTATTATTCAGCCATGAAAAAAAGGAAATCTTGCCACTTGTGACAACATGGATGGACCCGGAGAGCATTATGGTGAGATAACTCAAGCCGGAAAAGAAAAATACCACGTGATCTCACTTATAGGTGGAATACAAAAATAAAAATAAAAATAAAACGAACAAACAAAACCCCAGATTTATAGATGGAGAACAGATTAGTGGTTGTTAGAGGTAGAGAGTTGGGTAGGAGGGTAGGCAAAATGTGTGAAGGGAGTCAAAAGGTACAAACTTCCAGTTATAAAATAAACAAGTCCTGGGGATGTAATGTATGTACAGAATGGTGACTACAGTTAATAATACTGTACTGCATATTTGAAAGTTGCTAAGAGAGTAGACCTTAAAAGTTCTCAACACAAGAAAAAGAAAATCTGTAACTACGTATGGTGTCGAAGTTAACTAGACTCATCATGGTGATCATTTTGCAATATGTACAAATATTGAGTCATTAAGTTATACGCCTGAAATTAATATAATGTTATGTGTCAATTATATCTCAATTTTTAAAAAGAGAGGGAGGAATGGGTGGAAGGGCAGCTTCCTGGAAGAGGCGGCCCTCGAGCTGGATTCTGAAGATGGGCTGGATTCACATGTGTTCAGGTGGAGGGAGAGGCAAGCAGGTGGAGAGAACTTCATGAGCAAAGGCAAGGAGGATGGAAATCCAGGGCATGGTTAGGGAATGACGACCGTTTGGGAGGACGCCAGAGGAAGCACAAAGCAAGTGAGGGCACCTGGCTCGCTGAGGATGAGGATGCCCTGCTATAGGTAATAGGGAGGTCAAAATCAGAGCTGCATGTCAGAGAGACCTTAGAGGCTAGACATGGCACAAGAGCGGAGAGAAGGTGGGAAGAATGACAGATGTAACGATGGTAACACTGATTTCAAGGAGGTCTGTGCCCGCCAGTGACCTGGAAAACAAGCTCACCAGCTTCCATGGGCTGCCAGGTGTCCGGCGCCGGAACTGTACCTCAGCACCATCCTGGCGGGCTGGGGTCTCCCACTCCATGCGCACCTGCCCTGCTGACCCTGACACCTTGATGTCTCTTGGCGGAGGGTCGTATTTAACTGTAAGCAGAGATGAGGTTTGGGGAGAGGAAGTTAGCATGTGTGTGAGTTGTTGGTCCTGAAATTTTCAGAAAATTTGCCCATGCCCCCACCCAGCCCAGGGTAGCCAACCAAGTTTCTCAAACATGAGTCAGGGACACCCTGCAGTTCCCACCTAAGCCTGGTACTCTATGGGTCAAAGTCAAAATTTATACACAGAATCCTGTTAGTGAGGAGATTTTTAAAATATTAATACCCATTGCTGACAAAGTTATGGTGAGACAGTCACTTTTGTCAATTACTGACAAGAAAGTAATTAATGGATTCCAGTTCTCTGGAGAACTGTTAAGAAAATCTCATGAATTTTTTAGACCCACTTCAAGGAGCCTGATCTAAGGAAAGACGTCTATCACTCTTTCTGCATCTTGTCTGTCATACTGTGCCTGATTCTACCTCGGGGACTTTGCACTCGCTGTGAAATACACTTCCCCACCTGGAACACACTTCCCTACCTGGAATACACTCCCCCGCCTGGAACACACTCCCCTACCTTTCTTCCTGCTGGATTCGTTTTATGTTTCAGGATGCAGATTGCGCTGGAGGCCTCCCTTGATCTCCTAGCAGTGTCTCATCAAGTATATTAATTATGCCTCATCCATCTCCCCCACTCGAATCTAGGCTCCATGAAGGCAGAGGCAGGGCCAGATTAGGGTGAAGTGAGTGAGGAAAGGTTGTACAAATACAAGGTCAAGTCTTGTCTCTATTTAAAATTTTGATATTTTGTTTGTCATAGATTTTTTTGGCATTAATTTTGACTTTTAAAAATGTTTCATTACAGTGTTGTTTATATGACTACTGAGGGGTTTTTCTGGCACCCCCTTAAAATTTTGTGCCCAAGGTGGTGCCTCACTCACCTCATCCTAGT
>NW_011888907.1:3754798-3756594 GCF_000151845.1 Pteropus vampyrus | reverse complement strand
CATTACAGTGTTGTTTATATGACTACTGAGGGGTTTTTCTGGCACCCCCTTAAAATTTTGTGCCCAAGGTGGTGCCTCACTCACCTCATCCTAGTCCCAGCCCTAGGACCTCCATTGACCTTGCCCATGACCCCTATGGCTCAGCATGGTTCCCAGTAGCAGCCCAATGACTATATGCTAAATGAATGTTGTTGACTCATAAAAACAGAGTTTAAAAACTCAACAAGGTCCTGGCACCCTTATGGTGTCAGGGAGAAATCAAGAAGCAACCTGAGTGTTGGGGATAAATAAGGGGACCATGAAAGATTCTGCCAAGTCACACAATAGTATTCGGTATGTAAATGGCTGGAATTTTCAAGCCCCTTGCCAGGGGCCCAGAATCCCTCCAGGTCTAGGCTTAGGGACCAGAGGCATCTCTGAGTAAGAAAGGGGCAGCGGAGAAAAAGAGAACTGGGTACTGACCAGAGCTATAGAGCTTCAGGGTAACCTTAGGCGACTTCTCTGTCCGGTTGATGGCCCAGGATTCCACCCAGAGTGTGACAGCATGGAGCACAGATACGCCATCCTGGTCAGAGAATTGCAGCTTGGTGGCCGAGCCTGCAGCGAAGTAGCAGCAACGCTTGGGCCCAAGGCTGTGGAAAGGAAGGTGTTAGTGCTGAATCTGGGGTCCTAGTGGACCCAAGAATGTCTCAGCAGCCACAGGAGACATTATACATCACATCCCTGCGTCCTTCTCTGCTCCTTTTACTCCCTCTTCTGCCTGGGGGTTCCTTAGAGATCAGCCTGGGACTGAAGGGTTTGGGGGGACCCCATATCTCCCAACATGAGCTGTTACAGAGGGAAGGAGGAAATGAATGGATGGATGAATGGATGCATGGACTAATGAATGAGTGAGAGGGTAAGGATGAAGGAAGAACTAGAGGGACCCTAATTGCTGCCCAACTTGGATGTCCACCCAGGCGACTCTCCCCTCCACAACTCAGCCCTACCCTCCCTGCTCACACGAGAAACTGAAGCCCAGGGAGAGGCAAGGACCAGCCCTGGGCTGCGATCACACATCTGAGGGCAGGGGCATAGGGTTGGCAAGGGCTGGATGGTGGGTGAGGGTCTGGGGTCTTGGGAGCTGTCCTCACCAGCACCTCAGGAAGTGCCTGACCCCAGCCGCAGGGCCCTCATACTCCCAAGAGCATTCATAACCAGCACCAAATATCCGGTAGCAGTTCAGGTTCCTGGGGCCCAAGGCTGAGCCTAGAGAAGATCCTGGAGGTTTGAGAACAGACCAGAGTAAGGAAGGGGTCTCTGTGCTGACATGCCCTCAGGATGAATCTTTGTGACACTTATGTAATCCAGTGTCACCGTGTCACCGCAGCTTGAATGGCTCTTAGCATATGCCTTTCCCACCTGTCTCCTGCCATCTCCCCAGCTCTCCCTGCTCCAGCCACACCAGCCTCCTCATGGGGCCTCGAACACACTAGGCTCGCTCTCACCTCAGGGTCTTTGCATGTGGTGTGCCCTTCCCCCAGGTCCTGACATTCCAGTTTCTCCTTCAGTGTCACCTCCCCCACCACCAGCCAACCAGAAGCAGCCCTCTTCCTCTCCATCTCTCACCACCCCCTGCTCTGTGCGTGTCGTCATATGCAGTATATGCATTTATTGGTCTGTTGTCTATCTCCCACATGAGGCTGTGATCCCAGGAAAAAAAGCTGGGCTTGCAGATGATTCCTTCATGTCTAAAACTGTATGTTCACATAATAGGTACTCAGTAAAAATTTCTTGACCAAAGCAATAGATGATAC
>NW_011888907.1:3732097-3754748 GCF_000151845.1 Pteropus vampyrus | reverse complement strand
GACCAGAGTAAGGAAGGGGTCTCTATGCTGACATGCCCTCAGGATGAATCTTTGTGACACTTATGTAATCCGGTGTCACCGCAGCCTGAATGGCTCTTAGCATATGCCTTTCCCACCTGTCTCCTGCCATCTCCCCAGCTCTCCCTGCTCCAGCCACACCAGCCTCCTCATGGGGCCTCGAACACACTAGGCTCGCTCTCACCTCAGGGTCTTTGCATGTGGTGTGCCCTTCCCCCAGATCCTGACATTCCAGTTTCTCCTTCAGTGTCACCTCCCCCACCACCAGCCAACCAGAAGCAGCCCTCTTCCTCTCCATCTCTCACCACCCCCTGCTCTGTGCGTGTCGTCATATGCAGTATATGCATTTATTGGTCTGTTGTCTATCTCCCACATGAGGCTGTGATCCCAGGAAAAAAAGCTGGGCTTGCAGATGATTCCTTCATGTCTAAAACTGTATGTTCACATAATAGGTACTCAGTAAAAATTTCTTGACCAAAGCAATAGATGATACGCCTGCTCAGTGGCAGACCCTCAGGAGTGCGCTTTACAAGCCTAAATGTTCCAGCAATGCCTGCGTCAGGGAGGGGGGAATCAAAAATTCAAAATATTTTACAACTGCTTAGCCCCATGTGCTGACCAATCCGAACAGACTCAGACTCTGGCCGTGTGACCCCATTAGGGAGGAAATGAGGCTCAGAAAGGGTGACTGCTCCAGAACACCAGAGCTTGGGTTGGGGCTCTCAAGATCCCAGGTGAGCCCAAGTCTTTGGCTGGGCAGGAGGGAGCTAAGGGAGGGGCTGCTAGGGATTCGTCAATCAGAGCCCAGCACAACCTCCCCCCCAACACAATGGGGAACTGCCCCAACCTGAATCTACATCCTGATATGGTGGGTCCTGAAAACAGCACTCGCTGGTACCGCAGGCTTCAGCTGTAAATACAACAAAGAGATAATGACAGTCCTGGCCTTTCACTGCATAGAGCCTGGGGAATGGCCAAGTGACCATCCACCTGCCCACCCACTTTCCCATCTATGCACCCACCCACTTACTCATCCATCCATCCATCCACCCATTTATCCACCCATCCATCCACCCATCAACCTCTAGGGCTGCTCCTCCAAAGCAATCCAGGGCTCCATGGCCCCCTCCCTGTCACTAGTCTCCAGCCCTGCTTGACACCCAAAGACCCTGAAACCTTGCTAATCCCTAGTTTATAGAGAGGGAAACTGAGTCACAGAGAGGCGAAAAGTCGCCCAAGGTTACACAGCAGCAAAAGCAGAGCTGGAATAAGAGTTCAAACCCAGTTATCCACAGAGGGGCTGGGCCTCTTTCCACTCGATTCCACAGGATGGAGGGAGAATTTATAGTAAATACTATGTTAGGTATACCTATCATATACATATTTGTTCATTATCCCTTCCTAAGCTATTTCTCATTGAACTCTGGGAAAGATTCAAAGATCCAACCCATTCCATATAAGACAAAATCAAGACCAGAAGGGAGATGCCCAAGTCTGACCCCAAAAGCCGTGATCACTGATTATCCATTTGATAGAGAGAAAGACAGGCACAAAGACAGAAAAACCAATCCTGGAACCCAGGTCCAAGGCCCTCCACACACATTCCCCCCATCAAGAAAAGCTGTAGCGGCTGGGGATTGGGGTAGGGGGTGGGGCGTGGGACTCACCGCCCTGCTGGGGGAGCAGGAGGAGGAGGAGGGGGACCAGCCTGGCCACTGGCTGTCCCATCTGGTCCACGCAGAGGCCTGTGGCCCAGGACAAGCTTCTGTGCCACTGACAAGGCCCCAAACACCCTGTCCTCACCCTAGAACACGTTGAAGCTGAGCAAGAAAGAAAACTAAAAGGAAGATTAAAAAAAAAAAAGGTTAGATGTCATGGCCCCTCCCAGGCAAGTCAAAGTGAAAGAGAAACCCAGGAAGTCAGAATCGTGGTGGTCTTGGCCTCATCCCAGCCACAAACGTACCTGCGGGGCAAGTCAGACCCAGGCCCCAGGTCTGGGGTTCTGCTCTGCTGGCCCCAGACCCAAGCTGAACACCAGGTACCAGCTCCCCTTGGCCGGGTTTCTAGTCTTCACTGAGACTCAGGAGCTGAATGGAGCCCAGTGTCCTTGGAGATCTGAGGCCACCATCCCAACAAATTTTTACAAGGTGCTTGCTGTATGCCGAGACACCGAAAATGCCCACCTCCCTGTTTCCCCAAACTCCAGCCTCAGAGGACCCTGGAGAGTCTCCCTGCTTCCTTTAGACTCAAATTAGTCTTTTCTCTGTACCTCGGCCTCTGAGGGTCTCAGTGTCTCACTCTCTCCATTGTCAACAAAGTCCAAAATGTCTGTGGAGAAGATTCATGCTACAACCTCAAAAACATGATGAACCTCAAAAACACGATGCTGAGTGAGTAAAGCCAGACACAAAAGGCCACATGGTGTATGATTCCATTGATATGAACTGTCCAGAACAGGCAAATTACTGTCTGTCAGGGACTGACTGCTCATGGGGACGGGGTCTCCTTTTGGGGTGAGGAAATGCTCTGGAACTAGATACAGGTGCCAGTTGCACGACATAGTGAATGTGCTAAATGCCACTGAATATGTTTTTAAATGGTTCTTTTTATGTTATGTGATTTTCACCTGAAAAAACAAAAATTCATAGAGCCCATCAGGACTGAGGAGCAGGATGAGGGTCTCTGCTGGGGGAGAGCATCCAGGAAAACTGAGACCCAGGTGGGCAGGAAGGAGGCCCTTCCTCTAAGGATCCCAGTCCCGAGGGGCAGCTGGGCCAGCTAGGGTCAGGCGTCCAACAGGCCATGAGGTCAGAGCCATGGGAACAAAGAGGCAGTGTTCCAGGCCTGGCACAGTGGGGACAGGGACCCCGTGATCCCACACAGAGCAGCCTTCACCAGCAGCACAGTGGGGCCCAGGCCAGCCCAAGGGGCAGAGAAGATTTCAGGACCAATGAATGAGGCCTGGGGATGGGGCAAAGATAGAGACAGAGATTGAGAGAAACGTGAAGAAAGATGAAAGAGACAGTTGGAGACAGGGGCAAACCCATGGCCCCTCTTGACAATCCTGAGACTTCCCACCCCAGGAGACGCCATCATATGCCCCATTTCATAGATGAAGAAAATTAGCCCAGAGGCGCCCTGACCGCTTGAAGTGAAGAGATGCATTCAGACCCTGAGACAGAACCTGCCAGTAGGACTGATCTTTGCTCCTTCAGGAATAAGGCCCATACCCAGGGCTGCTCCCTACCTCCTACCCCTCTAAGGTAGGACCCCCTAGGCCTCAAATTCCCCATCTGCACAATAAGCTGTACTGAGGATAAGGAGGGCTCAGATCTGGGTGGATGCTGCCCACCAGAGAGCCAGAATGATTAGTCATTGTTTCGAGACCCCCTTCCCAGTGGCCTCTGCTCTTGTCACATCTCTTTCCCATCCCACCAACATCAGAGCAGCTGCTAGAAAACCATTGAGTGAGGGACAAAGGTAGCGGGGAGGGGGCAGGCTAGATATAGATGCCCCCAGCTCTTTGGGATCAGGACTTGGTTCAGGGAAGGGCAGAGTCTGGGGGTGTTCCAAAGGGCAGCATGGAGGGATGCCCAAAGAAGGAAGTGCTTGATTTATAGAATTACAGGACGTTCCAAGCAGAGGGCACAGTAGAACCAAAGTTTGGAGGACATGCTTTGAGGAACACCAAGATGAAGTGGTGGGTCTGGGACTCTGTGGGTGAGATGAAGGTGGTGTGTGGACTGGGGCCACTAGTGCCTGGCTGAAGGGCGAGGCTTTCTCCCAAGGGCACTGGGGAACCACAGTGGGTGTGTGGGCAGGGCCCCAGTCACATGTGAGATGGTGTTTCTCTTATCGAGGTCACAGTGGAAGGCTCACCCTACAGTTCACCACAACCCACCTTCCCTCTGCCAAGTCTTTGCACACCCCCTCCCTTGGCCTGCCCGCTGCCTAGTCAAGAAGCCCTGAAGGATTTTATTGCCTCCTCCCATCTGTCCCAAAAGCATAGCTGGGCTATGCAGGGCTGCCTCACTTTCACATATCTTAGAAGCCGAGAGAAAGGGGAGTCAGGAAGGATCAGGTTACAAGGGCCCCCGGAAATTGTGACAGAAGGAACCACAGAACTTCCCTAGCCCCTCAGTTTCTGCTTTCTTCCCCAGAAGAGTGATCTTCAGTCTGAAGAGGACTGAGCTTACTTTGATATGGTCAAGAAACCCCGTTGCCCCAAGGGGCATCTAAGGAAGATGTTGAAGGATGAGTAAAAGTTTGCAAGGAGAAAATTTATTTATGTAACAAATATATTAATAGGCATCATTCACAAGCAAGAACATTTTTCATTCACTCAACCAGGACTTTCTGATGTCTTCAGAGGATCATCTGAGGATGTTTTTAAGAATACATAGAAGGTTATCAAGCAAAAATTCATTCATTCATTCAACAATCACACTCCCTGTGTGATGTCTTATGGAGACATCTGAGGTTGGGTTTTGATGGATATATAGAAGTTTACAAGAAAAAAAATCTATTCCTTTAATAAATGTACTCTGATACTTCTCAAAGATAATTTAAAGTGGATTTTGAAGGATGCATAAGATTTTGAAAGATGCATAGGATTCTGAAGGATGCGCTATGAAAATGTTGCATTCATTCATTCAGTCAGCCAATAAATGCTCCCTGATGGCCATTGAAAGGGTCATTTTAGAATTTCTGTGTAGGAGTGCTCCAGACAGAGCAGTGGCATCTGAGACCTCTCTGGTGGCTCCCCCACCAGTAGCTCCCCATTTGCCCAGCCCAACCACCTCTGGTACAGGGAGCAACCTCTCTTTTCCCCAAGATTCCAGCCAAAGTCCCAGGGAAGACGCTGATTGACTGAGCTTGAGTCACATGTTCACCTTGAACCAATCACAGTGGCTGGGGTGAATAAAGACTCTAAGTCACATTTCTACCCTAGCCTGGACTACAGGAAAACTTTTAGGCAGAACTAGCCAGAGACAGAACATTTGCCCATTATAGGGCATCAGCTTCCCATCATCTGGAATATGCAAGCCACAATCTGAAGTCCAGTTAGTGTAGGTTTGCCAGATAAAACACAGTTAAATTAGAATTTCAGATAAACAACACATAACTTTTTAGCATAACTGTGTCTCTAGTATTGCACAGGACATATACTGAAAAGTTATTCATTGTTTATCTGAAATTAGATTTAACTGAGTAGCTGTATTAGCTCGCTAGGGCTGACATAACAGTTTCACAGACTGAGTGGCTTCAACAAAAGAGATTTATTTCCTTACAGCTCTGGAGGCAGAAAGTCTCAGATCAAGGTGTTGGCAGGTTTGGTTTCTTTTGGAGTCTCTCTCCTTGGCTTGTAGACATCTGTCTTCTTCCTGTGTCTTCACATGGTTGTCCCTCTGTGCATATCTATGTGTTAATCTCTTCTTTTAAAGATACTAGTCATATTGGATTAGGATGCACTCGCATGACCACATGTCACATTCTGAGGTCCTGGGGGTGAGGATTTCAACATATGCATTTTGGGAGAGTACAGTTCAGCTCATAACAGTGGCTGCTTTGAAAAACAGTCTAGTAGTTTTTGAAAAAAAGTTAAAACATAGTTACCATATGACCCAGGAATTCGCTCCTAGGTATATACCCAGGAGAATTAAAAGCAATGTACCCACAACAACTTGAATGTTCAACTTGAATGTTCATAGCAGCACTAGTCACAACAGCCAAAAAGTGGAAACAACCCAATGTCCATTAACAGATGAACAGAAATGGTACATCTATACAGGAATATTATTCAGCCACAAAAAAGAATGAAGTACTGGCATTTGCTACGATTTAAATGAATCTTGAAAACATTATGCTGAGTTAAAGAAGCCAGACGCAAAAGGCCACATGTTATATGATCCCATTTATATGAAATGTATGGAACAAGCAGAAAGCAGACTGATGGTTGCCAGGGTATGAGGGGAAATGAGGAGTGACTGCTCATGGCTACAGAGTTTCTTTTGGGGGTGATGAAATGTTCTGGAATTAGATAGTGGTGATGGTTACACAACTCTGTGAATATGCTAAAAACCACTGAAATTTACACTTTAAAAGGAGAATTCTATGGCATGAGAATTATATATCAGTTTAAAAATGTTTATGAGAAGAACAAGTTTTCCCTAGGAATCCTGTATTTCTATGTACTCAATCTGGCGGACCTAACTCGGTGGATACTACAGAACCTTACAGGCAATTGGGCAGAGGACCCTCCCTAGGGGCCCCTCTAGCCCCACAACATACTCTAATGTCCAGGTCCAACAGTGGGGCTGCTGAAGACACCTGCAGCTACAGACACAGCGGGAGTCCCAGTGAAAGAGAGAACGTGGCTGCCAGCTTGGGACTTTGAGCTTTTCCCAGCCTCAGTTGCCCTTCTGCCAAGTGGGGCTGAACAATTATCATAAGATACCTGTGGAAGGTGGTCCTCATGAGGCATTTAGCCAAATACCCAGTTGGCACACAGCAAAGGCAGCCATCCCAATAAAAGAAACGCAACCACAATAGATACCTGTTCTTATAAATAACATTTTATCCGGACTAGGGCCAGGATTAGGGTGAAGCAAATGAGGCAAGGTAGTGCAAGGGCAGAGTTTGATTCTGTGTTTATATAAAATGTTGATGTGTAGTAGATCATGAATTCTTGCATTAGTTTTAATTTTTAAAGATATTGTGTTAAAACATTATTTATCTTGACTACTGAGTTTCGGGGTCGCCCTTATATTTTGCATGAAGGTGAGTGCCTCACTCACCTAATCCTACAACCAGCCTTGTGTGCGCTGAGCACATAGATTAACCTTTCTGAGCCTCAATTCCCTCATCTACAAAATGAGGATGCTAATGCTCCCTTCCTTCTAGAAAAATTCATTTAAAAATGTTTACGTCTTGGCTCTGGGGATGGGGCAAGGCCCAGAAGAGAGGGACAGCTCGCCCTATGGGGGCGGAACTTTGCAGGCGGACTCTCGGGGAGGCGGGGTCAGGCAGCATCAGCTGACCAGCTTGGCCAATAGCTGTGTCTGGCAGGCTGGGGCGGGGTCGGAGACGGCCGGCGGCGCGGACCAGCGGGCCATGGACGAGCCGAGCCTCCTGCGGCGCCGTGGGCTCCAGGTGAGGCCCCTGCGCGGGCGGGAGCGCGGCGGAGTGGTCCTAGCCTGGGGGCGGGGGCGGGGCTTCGGCCGGACAGGGGAAACTGAGGCAGAGGATGGGGCGCGCTTCTTGCCCAACCGATTCTCAAAGTAATTTTGCCTGGATGGAACAGCGTATGCCGCCTTTGACATATGGGGAAACTGAGGCTGCAAGCACTAGCGTGAAAGGCTGAGAATTTAGCCTTTTCCACCAGCCGCTCTAATAATATGAGCAACAGCAGCCCTTGAGCGCTCACCATATGTTAATCGTTTTATTAATCCCATTAGAGTGATACACTAATATTAATTCATGGGTATTAAAATCTGCCTCGTGCCTTCGCTGCACCACCGCGCCCCTGCCTCAGCTCACCCCTAAAGCGAGCCGGGGAGGCTGGAGCTGGCCAGGTGCCCATTTGTTAGATGAGGAAACTGAGTCTGGGAAAGTGACTAAACAGAGGTTGCGCAGCAGGGATTTGACCCGGCGTCTTTAACCAGCTCTCTCAGGGCACAGGCTACGGCTCACTGGCTATGTGAGAGGCGACAGCTGGAGGCACCTTTGCTCCTCCCGGCCTCAGTTTCCCCATGCGCCTTAATGGCCCTCTTTTCCGACCCTGGCTGGGTGTTCAGGAGGCTGCTCAGAGGCCGACGTTCGAGAACACACGCAGGGGTCCGGTGACTCCAGGCGGTAGCTACTGGGAATTTGACCTTTCTGGGAATTAAGAGAATCTAGCCATTCCCATCTGGGGTTTAGACCACACCCTTTCGAAGCCACCAGTTTGCAGGTGGGAACCTGGAATTAATTGGTCGTTAACCCAACAAACATTTTTTGAGTGCCTGCTATGCGCCTGGCTCCGCCCTTTAGAACTCTCCTCCTAGACCTCCCAGTGTGGTGAGAAAGATGAAGGCCAGAGCAGCAGTGACCCGCTGAGTGGTCTGCTGCGATGGGGACGCTCAGGCACATCTGGAGAGGGCGAGGGAACCAAGCGTTACTGATGGCCTTGGGGCAAAGGAGGCAGCGGGCGGGTGGCGGGCAGGGGGTGGGTATTTGGGGAAATGAAAGAGGTTGAGGGCAGCTAAAACCTAGAAAGGACGGGGTTGGGGGTTGCTGAGGCTGGCGAGGGAGGGATGAGGCGGGTCAGGCCGAAAACATGATGGGGAGCCGTGTGGCCGTGTGTGTGTGGGGGGGGGTGGTTCAGGGAGGGTTGGGGCACAGCTCCAGGGCCCAGACCCTCGAGCATATCGTGGTGTGGGGGGGGGGGGGGGGGGGGAGCGGGGAGCCGAGGCCAGTTGCTGGAGTCCGAGGCCTGGGCGTAGAGGAGGGGGTGGGGCAGGACTGGTGAGCAGTGGAGTGTTGGGAAGGGACAGATTCCGCCTGGAGCCCCAGTTAGACTCGAGCCCCGCCCGCCACCTCTTAAAATAGAGAAACCGCCTTCGGGTAGGCGAATGGGGGCGCTTTTGACGTCAGGAAGTGGGGGCCTGTTCCATGGGGAGGAGGCACCCATTTCCTGATGAGTTCCATGTTACAAAAGGGGAAACTGAGGCTGAGAGAAGTGCCACCATCCAGATGTCACAGCATGTGGGTGATAGAATCGGGATTTGAATCCAGGCAGATCCTGCTTCCTTTCCAGACCAACCTATCACTGGCAGGCCTCCATCCAGGCAGGCGGAGGGGACAGTAGGGGTAGCCCAGATGGGTGAGAGCACAGCACATGCAAGGGGCTAGAAGCATGAAATTATATGTGTATTATGGAAAAACTGGAAACTATCTTAGCACTAGAGCCGAATGTATGAGAGAGCTTCCAGGGCCTGCAATGCCAAATTTGAAGAGGTTAAACTTTCTCCCTGGGGTGATTGGGAGCCATAGAAGCTGCTAGAGCAAGGGAGGATACACCCAGATCTGAGATATTGAAATATTCTCTGGATCTGGTGGGGGGCAAACTGGGGGACCAGAAGCTGGGGAGAGGGGCAGCTGGAGCAAAGGACCAAGTGAGAGACAATGAAAATAATAAAATGCTAAGCATTGTACATGCATTTAATTCTCCTAAGTGACCAAGTGATCTTTGCTGTTTATTAGCCTGATTTTTCAGAGGGGAAAACACGCTCAGAGAGGGTCAGGAAGTCAGAGAGCTGGAATTCTAACCAGTGCCTGAGGGTGCAACGATGTTATAGGGTCTTGGTTTTGGGGGATTCAGCCACAGACTTCTTTACCTGGAGTTAATGAGCCTAGGAGTACCTCCAGACATTCAGGTGGCAGCCTGCTGGTCAGAGCCAGTCAGATATCCTGGAGGTTGATCTTTGCCAAAGGCCAAAGAGATCATTCATAAAAGCCTGAAGAAGCTGGGGGACTCAGGTCAGGTGCTGGATGACTAGCCAGTCCAGGTAATAGTATCCTGGCCACTCTGATATTGACAATGTATCGCATGTGGTTGGCTGTGTGCTGGGGTTGTAAACAAGACCTAGCCTGGCCCACTGGCCACCAGTTTACAAGCTACCAGTTTGTGGGTTACTTGTTTGTTTTGGCTCTGGGTCAGGAGAAGAGGTGGAGACTGGTCCTTTCTAGTTTGGGTTAATCTCAGTCTTCTGCATAGCATTTACAGGAGCCAGTTAACAGAGCTGTTATTACCACCATAAGTACTACTATTATTTTATCATTATTTTCATCATCTCCTACTTGGAAATGACAGAATTTTAAAACACCAGATCCCCAAACAGAGCATCTGGGGGTGGAATTTTAAAACATCAGATCCCCAAACAGAGCAACAACATGTCTGGACTTTGTCTCTGTTGCTGCTGGGGAGGCTCCCTGAGAAGCTCCATCTTGCTTCTTTATGGCCCAGTTATACTTATTCTCCTCCAGGAAGCCCTTGGGCTTGTATGATGTGGTCCCTGCTGACATCCCTCCTGATTCACTCCAGCTGAGAACTCCGATGGGACTTGGTGCCCACCCTACTGAGTCTCACTTCCACCCTGCTGCTTCCCACTGGTCTGCTGACCCAGCCTGATGCCCCCCTCCAGCCTCTTCTCTCCCTCTGGGTCCTCCCTAATGCCTCTGGTATGGGGATGTCTATACCCTGCTCTGTCTCTTCCAGACCCAGGTTCCACAGGGTAGAGCTGAGGCTTCTGGCAGCATTGCCAAGCCCAGCCAAGCACAGAAGAGGATGCTGTAAATATTATCTTTAAAGGGCAGTTCTAGGGGAGCGGGTTCCCCTCCTACTGCTGTCTAGGTGGAAGCCAATCCCTGGGGAACAGCCAGCAAAGAGGGGCCTGAGGGCGGAAGCAGATGGTTCAGGGAGCTGAGGGTCTGGGGGTGGTGCCTGGAGAATTCTGTGTAGGCCCAGCCTTGTACACGGAGCCTTTGCAGGGGGGGCTTCCCATCTTTCCCTCACCTCTCTGCCACTTCACATCTTTTTGTATTTTGGAAGCAATTTAATATTTGTGTTTAAATTGGTGGTTATTATTAGCCTCACAAAATTATTGTCTTGGCTCCAATTTTCAGAAGCCACCCCTAAGCTTGCTCCTTAATTCCTCCCAGGATCCTATGTAACTGGCCATTTTCCGAACGAGGAAACTGTCAGGGATCGCACAGTCCAGATGTGAGAGGGTAGCCGGGCTAAGAACACAGGACTGTCGGAGCTGTGGAAGGAAATGTCTGGGATGGGGAGAGTTTTGTGTGCAGTCGGTATCCGTGGTTCAGATCCCAGCTCCAGTTAGTAGGAGTTGGGGTGGAAAGCTGGATAAGATCTCATTACATTTGGAGGGGGCAAGAGACCCTGACAGTGGTGGAAGTCGTTCCTGGGTGTATGACCTCTTGCCCTGAATGGTAGTGAGTTCTTTGTCCCCAGAGGTATTTAAGAAAAGACCTCAAGGTGGCAAGTCAGCCTCCTTCCACCTTGAACGGCTCGTTTTTCTGAGCTCAAGGAAACTGGAGTCGCCTTGGGAAGACGCCGCACCCCCACGGAGTCTCCTTTTCCCCCGCGCGAGGACCCTGACAACTTCTGTGCTGCTGTCCCGCACTGGGCAGCTTCCGGCCCCCACCTATTCGCTTTGGGGGCTGGTGACGTCACTGGTTGCCATGGAGAACGCCCAGCTCTGGACGTGGGCAGCCCCAAGCCCACCTAGGTAAAAATAGTCGTGAGTCCTAGATGCGACTGCCCCGGCGCGCGCGTGCGTGCGTGCGTGCGTGTGTGTGTGTGTGTGTGTGTGTGTGTGTGTATTAGTATGTGTTGGGGGGCAGCTTTCCAGAAACTTGGATTCTCGGCCTTCTCTCCTCTAAGAGCCATGGCCTCCTGGCTTCCCTCCTCTCCTCAGTTTCCCCACCTGTATAAAAGACACCCTGCTCCTGGTGCTCAGTAGGTGGCTCAGTAAATGTAAAATGTACCAGGTGAATTTTACCGGGGAGGTTCTCCTTGAGCACAACAGTAACAACGACAACAACAATAATAATAATGGCTGATCATTACTACACTCCTGATGTTATTTCCAAATTACGGATGAGAAAACTTAAGCACTGGGAGTACAAGTCATTTGTTCAAGGTCCCACAGCCAGGAAAGAACAGACAATAGATCTGGACCCAGGTCTGAGTGTCCCCAAATTCTAAACTTGTGCTACACGGCCTTTTGAGAATTTAAAAACCCTCTTGCGTGAGCCACATTTGAGGTTGGACTCTGGGGTCACAGTGGACCCTAAGCACAGGGCTCTTTTGCCTGCATGTGGCGAGGGCGCCCAGGGCTGGGCTGGTCAGTTTGCTGAGCTCTAAAAGAGTCTTCAATAGGGAGTCACTGGTTAGGTTCCCCAATCCCCACCAGTGCCCAGGACCCCAAACTGCATAGGCTCTGCCGAGGGTGACGGGGGAATGGCTTTCAGATTTGGGAGGAGCGGATGAGGCTGACTCAGGAATCTCTTATCGCAACAGATTATTAGTATATAGCCACTATTGATATACTTCTTTATAAATATAATTTTTTATTTTAAATAATGAAGTTATTTTTAGTGCAAGTAGGGTATGAGCTGGGCAGGGAGGTAGATTGGGAGTTTGGGAGGGCTTCCAGGAGGAATGAGCGCTTGAGCTGACACCTGAGCGATGAGCTGCAATGAATTAGCATCGGAGGAGGATGGTCCTGGCAGAGGACACAGCTGGTGCAAAGACCCTGAGGCAGAGTTGAGCCCAGGATGTGGGGGGAACAGAAAGAAAGCATTGGTTGGAGCAGGGTGAGCATGGGGCCAATTAGGGAGTGAGGCGAGTCAAGGGCCAGGGATGAGGAGGGCTTGTCTCCCTGGCAGTGACCCGTTTTCATCTCATTTCAGAAGGAGCTGAGCCTACCACGCCGTGGACGTGGGTGAGTTTGCCTGGGGCTGGGGGGTTGTGGAGTGGGGGGCGGAGGGGGAGGAACGCGTCCCATGGTCCTAGGCACAGATAATTCAGCACCAGCCTCCAATTTGTGAATTTATTTAATAACTACAACAAAGCTTCTTATCTTAATCCTGTCCCTGGTGTTTGCAAAGTGCTTCACAAGTGCCTCACTTGGACTCGCCTCAGGCTGGGAGGCCCAAGCCAGTTTGCAAATGAGAAAATCAAGGTGCAAAGGGGTCACATCACTGGTTCAAGGGCACTGAGCTCAGAACCACGAGCAAACTTCTCCGGCATCCAGAATTCAAACTCTGGAATTCCAACCTAGTATCCTGGAAGCAGCTCGCATGCCTCCCATAACAAGAAGCTCATTTTCTTTCAGGGAACATGGGTACAAAATTCTATCCTTCAGGGTCACATAAGCATTCCTGTAGGTTAGCATTTTGGAATCTCCAAAGGTTCAAAGAACATTTCGCTCGGTGCCTTCACTGGTTAACAAATGGGGAGGGGTTTGCCTTGTACTGACGGTCTGGAGGTACATGAGTGCAGACACCCCTCTGGGGACTGCATTTACCTATATTGGGGGTGTGAATTTCTTGCCCCTCAGTGAAATCACTTACTCAACAAACTTTTTTTTTGAACGCCTACTGTATGCCAGCCCCTGTTCTAGGTACAGGAGACACAAGGACAAGTCATTGCTGGACCCTGCCCACGGAATTAGAACTTTCTTGGGGAAAGTGATGGTGAAGTGATGTTATGCAGGGAAGAAATGAAACAGAGACAGACAGAGGGGCTGGGGAGCAGCTTTCCCCCTGAACACGTGGGCCTCTTGGAGGAGGTGATGTTTGAGCCTAGATCTGGAACAGGAGGAAGATAGCGGAAAAGTCTAAAGAGAACAGCGTTCCCAGGAGAGGGAACAGCATGGGCAAAGGTTTTGAGGTGCGAACCAGCTTGGCGTTGGAAGAACAGCCTGGAGATAAGTGTAGCTGGAGTGAGTGAGCACATGGGAAATGGAGGAGGAGGAGAAATGGGTGGTCCTTGGGGGTTGGATGAGAGTTTGAAATCTGATGGTGGGGGTGGGGGACAGAGTGGCCACCAAGCCCTGACCATCTGCTCTCCTTGGACCGGGAATAATGCAGCTGATGGGGTGGGGCTCGAAGGCCCCGGTAGGGGCGGAGACTCGGGCATTGCCCAGTGGGTACTGTCACCGACCTTTACCCAGGCTGGGGGTGGGGTGGTGGACAGTAAGTCAGTCAGAACCACGGAGGGCAAAGTCTTGAGCCGCGGGGCAGGACGGGGACAGTGACTCTCCGAGGGTTGTCTGGTTTTCATCAGCCTCCGTGATCCAGACTGGGTCCACCTGGGATTTCAAGGGGGTCAGAGCCAGACACAGACGACCCCAGTCCGTCAGGGTCTGGGCTGGGCAGCTATAGGGAAGGTGGGGTTCGGGGCGCCCTGGGTGATCGTGCTGGGAGAAGGGGCAGGTGGAGGGGCGAGTGAGGCCGAAGTTCTTTCTGAATGAAAGACTGCGGTCCCTGGCAGAGGGACCCCGGTGGAGTTCAGGCATAGAGGCGTGGCCAGGCTGAAACCCGCCGCCAGGGGCCGCTAACGCTGAAGTTGGGAGACGGGCCGGGGCGTGCTCGGATCCGGGTCCTGGAGACCCCTGGGGTGGGCGAGGGCCGAGGCAGGGAAGAGGAGGAGCCAGGCGATGGTGTAATGATGCGGGCCGAAGAAACTGCGACTGTTCTTTCTTTCCCACCGCGCAGTCCATGGGCCTGGGACCCGGCAGCCCCGGCGTCCCTCCCTGGGAGGGGGTGGCACCTGCCGATCCAGTCGCCTGCACTCTGACTGCTCCTGCCAGGCTGGGCCTGCGCACAGGTGCGGGGCTCCGAGCCCCGCCCCGAGGCGGTGAGAGCCCGCCCCCCGTCTACAGCCCAGCCCCCGCGCCGCACGTCCGCTGCTCCCGCCAAGCTTGCTGTCCCCGTGTCCGCGTCTGTCCGTGGGTCGGATTGAGCAGAAAGCAGGGCCTGGGGGCCACGAAGGGAGCATTGGTACCCAGCCACATACACGTGGCCCCGGCCTCAGCATGAAGTCTCGCAGGGACAAGCTGCACATCCCGGCGCTGACCCTCGAGTGAGTGCTTAGCTGGGGAAGGAGACATTGGGGGAGAGAGAAGCAGGCTGACAACCACCCTTCCCTGGCTTCTCTGTTCAAGTCGCCCAGAGTCGCACCGCCGCTTCCGGGGAGCCCTCCCGGGTCATCGTTCTGGCCCCGCCCTCGAGGCCTGCGCGAGACCCAGAATCTCGGGCCTTGGGCCCCTTCTCCCGGAGGGAATCGCATCCTTGGTCTTGTCTCCGGATTTGGCGACATACAGGGGCCTCTGCCAGGTTCATCGTCCCTGGCCTCTTTCTTTGCAGTCTGTCTCCGAGCAGCCAGAGCCCATCTTTGCTGAGCCCCAGCAGCCCCTGCAGCCCTTGCAGCCCCTCGTTGGGCCTGCACCCCTGGAGGTAAGTGAAAGCGCGTGGGGCAGGGCTCAGACATCGCCCTGGTACTCCAGAGCCTTGGAAGCCACCCAGACCCAGCTCCTTCCCCAAGGTACTGTGGGCTGCTGATCTTGCCTCTCTGGGCCTCAGTTTACCCCTCCATAAAATGGTGCTGTGATTGGGAAATTCCATTTTCAACCATAGCCAGCAGGTTCCCAGTCCTACAGGTGGTCAAGGCGAGGCCAGAACTTGAGCTGTTGTCCAAGGACATCCTGAGACAGGTGCTGGGTTCCCAGCCGGCTCAGAGCCCTCCCTGTTGAATCATTCTGGCTTTCAGGCTGTGAATTCAAGGATCCTCCCCACACCCAGCACAACTGGCCAGAAAGCTCCTCCTTCTGAATGTACACACACTCACATGTGTGTAAGCACAAGGCTAAGAGTCCACCATTAGAGCCCCGTGCACTGAGTTTAACCAGGCAAAGAGGTATAGGCAGAAAAGAACCAGCTTGACTGAGCACCAGCTTTCTGTTCCCTCTGCAACCCTGGGAGGGAGGCACCCTTCCTGACCTCATTTCTCAGCTGAGGAAACTGAGACTGAGAGAGGAGACAAGTTTTCCTGGTTCAGTATGTCTAGGGGCCAGTTGGCAGAGCCAGCTTGGCTGCCAGTCTGTTGAGGGTTTGAGCCACCCTCTGTGACTGGTAGGGCTCAAGGTCTTGCCCCTGTATGGGGAGGTGGGAATACCAGGGTTGTCATGGGCTCCTTGCACAGCTCAGGCACAAGTTCAGGGAGGGGACAGATGTGAGGGTCAGTGGTGTCTAAAATTTGATGGCCCATCAACACCTTAGTATGAATGAGCTGCTGAGGCTCTTTCCATAGGCCCCTAATGGGGAGAAGAGGAAACAATTTGGAACCCATACTGGCTGTGCAACAGACAGGTACCTTCGTTCAGTCAACAAGCACTTATTAGGCACCTACTGTGTCCCAGGTGCTAAAGGTATAGGTGTGAATAAGATGAACATAGTCCTACCTTCACAGGGCTCTCAGGAAGTGGACAGTGAGCAAGTGAATAGACAAACAAGATACATTCAGACAGGAATCTTTCAGGGGAAGTGATGTTTGAGCAGGTGCCCGGGCAGAACTATGGGGAAGAGAGGCCCCAGGCAGTGGGAACTGCATATGCAAAGGTCCTGAGACAGAACTGAGATTTTTAAAGCCTCTGTGGCTGACTTGAGGGGAAGAAAGTTCTGCTGGGACAGAGGAAAAGTATGGAGGTGACAGAGGCAGAGAGGTGGCTAGGGCAACATCAGGGTAGGAGATGATGGACCTGGACCAGTCGAGGTATCCAGTGGTAAGCAGGGACTGCTGTAGCCCTCGTTAAGCAAAGGAGGAAACTTAGGACCTCAGAGGCACAGGATCTCAGATTTTGTTCTCCTGGGGCACCTGGGGGAGAATGTTAAGCTAAAACTGACTCTGAGTTCTTGACCTCAACCCAGGAGAGGCCAGAATGAGGGGAGGGACCCATTGAGAGCCCTGAGCCAGTTTTACTAGTAGGAAATGGAGGTAGAGTTTGGGGCTCTAGCTGCCACTGGGCTGCTTTACTTGCCACCAGAGGGCAGCAGAGCCACATTGCCTTGAGCCAGGCAAGGAAATGGGTCCTTGCTTCCCCTACTCCAAGCACCCTAGGAATAAGCCCACATTTGTCCCTTTAGCCGCCAAGACCCCATGGGTCTCGCCCCTTCGACCCCCTTGCCTCCTCCCTGTCCATCTCCCCATCACTCACCCTGCTGTAGCCAAGCAGTTTCCTGGACTACCGGAAGGCAAGCTGGTCCAGTCTCGGGGCCTTTGCACTTGCTGTCCCTTTTGCCCAGAGCCCCATTTTCTCCTTTCTTTGTTTGTCATATCTCCATCAAGCCCTCAGATAGAAAAGCGACCCTGACTACCTCCCCCAAGCCCTGGTGACATCCATTACACCCATCTATTTCCCTCATCCAGACACCATCACAGGTATCATTTCCACGATTTTTCGCGTATTATTATTGTTTGTTTGTTTTTTTCTCACTCAGAGGTCTGAGAGCCCCTTGAGGGCCAGACTTGGATCTGTCCTAGCCATCCTATACCCTAAGGGCAGAGCTAGTATACATCAGATGTTCAGTTAATGTTTGTAGCATGGACAAATGGGAAGCAGCTGGGAGTGTACTGCCTGCAATGGTGGTGGTAGTGGGAAGGAGAGTTGAAGAAGGTCCTGAGTTGAGCGCTCACAGACAAGAGGGCGACAGAGGCTGTTCTAAGAAGGAACAGCATTGTCAGAGGAGTTTTCCCTCTGGGGCCTTGAATGCCAAGGATGGGAAGAATTTGCATTTTTTACCCAGGGTACTGGGAGCCACATGGGGAATGGGACTGGGAGGGGCGTGGACAGTGTACAGGCAATTGGAAAGGGATGGGGTGTTTCAGACCAACAGGGAGTTGCGGGAAGTTCTGAGTACCCATCTGGGGCTTATCCATTTATACAGTCTCTAGTACAAGCAGAGGCAAAGCCTGAGTCATAGGCAGGGTTAGTATCTGAGCCCTGGGAGAGATTCACCCAGGAGTGTGGTTTTGCTGTAAAAGCAGTGAGGAGCTATGGAGGTGGTATGAGCAGGGGAGGGACATGATCTGGTGGGCATTGGGCTGGTGCTAGAAGTCAAGGGCTTAGCCAGCCTTCCATGGGAGGCCTTTGCCATAGCTGCAGGCCCTCTGGGTTGTCAGCTGCAGTCCTGTTCTGCAGAGGAGGAAACTGAGGCCAGATGGTCGTGGGAGAAGCAGCTACTGGGGATGCCAGTGCAGTAGGCGTGATGGGAACGAATAAGCAGTGCGGGGTGTGGCCACAGCTGGGGAGGAGGGGCAACTGCTTTTCTGTGTGCAGAAATGTCCCCAGAACACATTGGGGGAGTTTTTGGACATAGTATGTCAGCATATGGTGACACAAGACCGTGGCCTCATCCCCACTTGGATCCCCAGACCTAGAGGATCTCAAGTTCCCTGTACACAGGAGGCTAGACACCTGAGAGCCATAGGTGACCCTCCTATTCTCATCTGCACATCTGGCCCCTCAGCAAGGCCTGTCCTTTGGCCAGAATCCACCCATTTGTCTTCACAGCCCGACCCTGGTCCAGGCCTCAGTGTCCCCCCTTCCCAGACCCTGTCACAGACCCTCACTAGCCTCTTGCCACTTCCACTCCTGCCCCTGACAGCTCCTGTTCCCGATGGCAGACATGGGCAGGTTTACATAGTCCAGACTACACCCTCGCCCTGCTCTCACATCCTCCATGGCTCTTCATGGCCCCTACAGTAAAACTGTACTTTCCCTACAGCCTGCAGGACCTACATGGACAGCCCTGCTGGCATCTTCCCCTCAGTCTTGTCTCAAGACCTTCACATGAGCTGTGCCCTCTGCCTGGGACACTTTTTCTCCATGGCTGGCACCTCTTCCCACTTTCTCAGCAGGCTGCAGTGTCACCTCCTCAGAGAGGCCTCTCAGCTAAGAACTTGTCCTTTGCCATTGTTACCCGTTCTTTTTTTTCCTTGACTTCAGTAATTGAAATTAACTTGTTCTTTTAATTGTTTCCTATTTACTCTCTGCCTCCCCCATGAGACTGGGGGCCCCTGAGGGCAGGCAGGGATTATTTGTGGCCTTGTCCACACTGGGTCCCCAGGGTACAGCACAGGGGCTGTTACACAATAGGTGCTCAATTAATGTTTGTTGAGTGAGTGAATGGCCAGATATGAGTGTTTAAGCCCGGTCTGGGGGCTCCAGAGAGCATTCTTAGGGAGACACGCAGTAGGTTTCTGGACCACAGGGCAGGCCATCTGAGGGTGACACTGGGCATGGAAGAGACAGGGTAGAGAGTCTAAGAGAGACTTGAGCAGCAAAACTGGTGGCAAGAGGGATGGGCAGGGTTAGTGCTACACACTAGGCAGCAGTACCCCCTCCATGCCTCAGTCTCCTGTTCTCAGATGTGGGGTCTGGGCTCCAGTGTCAGTCTTGGGCCAGTTCCCAAAGTAATGTGTGGCCCCTGAAGGGGCTGGTCTTGGAGTGATTCTGTCCCTGATTTGCTGGGGCTTTCATGAGAGGAGGAAGCATTAATTCACTGCCTACTATATGAGACATTTCTCCTTCTGTAGTGACCACGATGTACTCTACCCCGGTACCAGTCCAGTACCAGTTATTTTCTGTGCCTTTGATTCTATTCCATTTTCATGAGGGACATGTGTAGATGGGGAAACAGAAGCTTGAAGGTTAGCCCGATGCTAACATTTACATCTAACTCGTGTAATCCTTTTAACCCTGTTTTCCTCCCATGTTACAGTTGAAAAGACTGAGGCTTGCGAAGTTAAATCAGGCGTCTGATTCCTGACTGTGGCCGAGCTGATGGCCTTTTCTATCACACAGACAGGCAGAGCATGTCAGATGCCCTGACTCAGTTTGCTAAACAGCCCTATGTGCCGGTCCAGTACTGGGAGGTGCAGGGGCCCTAAGACGTCCAAGCCTTGGGAAGACAACCGGACAGCCACAAGAGAAGGCTTCCTGGAGGAGGGGATGCTGGATTTCGCCAGGTAGAAAGGGCATTCCAAGGAGTGGAGCCAGCGTTAGCGTGGTAGCTTGAACCCTGGCCAAACCGTTGGGTAGGTCTGAGTGTCTCACTCAGCAGAGATGGTTAGCGCCGCCTGAGAGGGAAAGAGGGGCTCTGATCAGATTTACATTTTAAGGAAAAGGAGCCAAACTCCAAGGGCCAACATCCAGGTGCCGCCAACGCCCCGCCCCCGCCGCCCGCAGCCCTGGCAACGCTCCGCCCCTGCCGCCTGCATCCTGGCAACGTCCCCGTTCTCGGTCCGCGGCCCTGGCAACGCCCTGCCCACTCGCTAGCACACGGGGCTGCTGGCCTCGCTTCCGTGTCGCTTGCCCCGCCCCCTCCAGGTCCGCCGCTCTAGGCCCCGCCTCCGCGCTCATCTGGGCGGGGTTCACCCGGGCGCGCGCTTCCTCCTCGCCCCGCACCCCCAGCCCCGCGGCGCACCCCCCCTCCCTGACCCGCTGCGCCGGGCTCCCGGGGCTGATCCCGCCGCGGAGGTTCGCGCCCTGCCGCCGCCGGCTGCTCCCGCGTGCCTCCCGGGTGGCACAAAGGGAAGAAGCAGCATGTCCGACCCCAGCTACTGGACGGCGGTGGCAGCTCCCGGCCACCGGAGCCGCCTGGCCAAGGGCGCGCTGCTGCAGCGCTCCAAGAGGTAGGGGGTACGGCGCGGGCAAAGGCGCGGCGGCTGGCCGAGTAGACACGAGTTGCCAGGAGTGTGACCCGGCAGCGTGGCAAGGGCCACTGTGCGCGCGGTAGACGGACAGGGGAGGACGCTTTGCGATCGAGTGATCCGGCAGGGTTCCAGACACCTTCCTTGCTCCCCCTCGTTACCCGCACTGGGATGTCTCTCCGTCTAGATTGCAGCTGGGGTGGTGACGAGGCAGCAAGGAGTTGAGACAAGCAGGATTCGAACCTGGGGCTCTAGGCCTAGGCCGACCTGGGGAGGTGCTTCTTGGAAAACCCGAGGCTGGTCTGTCCCTGGGGCCCACTCAGAAATGTTGGTTCACAAACATATTTGCTGCGCGAGGCTGGCGTGCATGTGGGGTGTCAGAAGCACCAGTTGCTGGATTTAACCAGAGCAAAGCCTGGCCTCTCTTGTAGTCTCAGTTTACCCTTCTGAAAAGCAGAGAGCCTAAATGAGGGCCTTCGCTCTACTAGACCTGGGTTCAAATACCACCTCAGGCACTGCCAGGCCTTGTGACCTGGGACAGTTCCTTCACCTGTCTCTCTGTGCTTGAGTGTCTCATCTGTGCTGGGTTGGGGCATTCCCAGAGGGGAGCACAGGCAGAGGCTGGACAGTGGAACCTCGAATGCCATGTCCAAGGGCTTAGACTCTTCTTTCAGACCATGGGGAGCCATAGAGGGCTTATGGGCACCTCGGGGAGTGGGTGCAGGAAACTGGCCTCAGGCCCCTGTGTTCTACCATATTCTCATTCTCTGTTGAACCACATGCGTAGTGATTGAACAGCTAGGCTGCTTCTCAGGGTCCTAGGTCTCCTCCAGGGAGGACTGAGCAAATAGCTGGCACTCGATAGATACTCAGGAAGTGAACAGATGATGCCCACTTTCCCTTTGACACCTCCAATTTGGCTGTTTTCAAAAAGGCTCCACTTGAGAGCAAGAGGGAGGTGGCCAAGTGTTTTTCCCGAATGCTGTTGGAAGTGACAAATGGGGTACGAGGTGGAGGGTGGGTTAAGGAACCAGGTGAGGGCAGAGGAGAGGATGTGGGCCTGGCGAGTGTGTGTAGGGGGGTGGGCAGGAAGTTTTTCAGGAACCTCTGGGTTTCACTTTTGCTTCTGCACCTCAAACTAGAGGACAATCCCTGTGGCTGTCGACATCTTTAGCCTTAGTTTCCCCAGCTGGGAAATGGGTACATCTGGTCTCTCCCACCTCCAGGGTCGTTGGGATTGATAAATAATGACTTAATTCACTGGGGAGACGTGGCCTACACTGACCACACACCAGTCCTCACAAGCGTTGTCAGGAGAAAGATGACAATACATGTAGCCACCACTATTTACCCAGTGCTGGCCCAAAGCTGGGCCCTTGTGTAGGAGTTTCACCAGATCTTCCCAGCACCTTGCAAGGTATACAGATGAGGAAACAGGCTCAGAGGGGCAGCCATAGGCAAGCTGGACCACCCCCTCCTTTTCCGTCTTGTCTGAGTCAGTGACTGACTGTGCTCTCTCACACATTGATGGACACTGTGCCTTCTGCTTGGGACACTGTTCCTGCCCTGTGAAGCCTGAGGTTTCATCTCCCTCCCTGCGCAGTATACTGTGGCTGAGCTGCGTTGGCAGCTGGGGTGTGTGGGCTGATGCACTTGCAAGCAAGCAGAGCTGTTGCTGGGTGACTGCTCTGGGGGTGGGGGTGGGGACAATGTGGCTCCCAACTTCCTCCTGCCAGGGTGGAGTGTGGAGCTGGGGCACAGGTGGGTGCAGCCTAGGCCGGAGGCTGGTGGCCAGAAGGATCTGGGATGAAGGCAGGGAAGGAGGGAGGGAAATGTGTGGGCAACACTTTCGCAGAACTGGAGACAGGACCCAACTGTTCAAGATGCTGACTTTAGGGTTTTTAAGGGTCAGACTAGCATTCTGAGGGGATCTTGGGGAGCGGCATGGCCGAGAGACTGGGGCAGTGGCCCCAGGAAACGGTGTACAAAATGGGGTGGGGCACTGCTTCAACCCACCTGTAGGCTCCAGGGTCCTCTCCACTCTCTGCCCTATTTGCCAGAGCTCCTGGCATAGGCCACAGTGTCTGCAAAGATGTGGGCATAGGACTGTGAACACTGAAGCCTGAGAAGGTGAGCCAGGGGCTCCTGGCTGTGCACAGTGACCACCAGGAGGCCACAAGCACTTCGTGTTGCCACTGACGATAACAACAACAGCAGTAGATTTAATAATAGTAATGTCTGTCAAATATGACTCCCACTGGGCCTCAGAGGCTGGACTACATAAAGGCCATGGGGGAATCCAGCTGGGGACAGAGTGGGAGCGGTCATGCCCAGCTTCCTATCCTGCCACAAAGC
>NW_011888907.1:3668123-3732047 GCF_000151845.1 Pteropus vampyrus | reverse complement strand
TCTGCAAAGATGTGGGCATAGGACTGTGAACACTGAAGCCTGAGAAGGTGAGCCAGGGGCTCCTGGCTGTGCACAGTGACCACCAGGAGGCCACAAGCACTTCGTGTTGCCACTGATGATAACAACAACAGCAGTAGATTTAATAATAGTAATGTCTGTCAAATATGACTCCCACTGGGCCTCAGAGGCTGGACTACATAAAGGCCATGGGGGAATCCAGCTGGGGACAGAGTGGGAGCGGTCATGCCCAGCTTCCTATCCTGCCACAAAGCTGCTGCACGTGGGCCAGCACCTGACCTTGTCTCCATCTCCCCCCAACAGCTGCCGCAGCGGGAACCGCAAGAGCCTCGTGGTAGGAACACCCTCACCGACCCTTTCCCGGCCCCTGTCACCACTGTCAGTCCCAACCGGTGAGCGTGGGGAGCAGGCGGGTAGGCGCTGTGTCCTGTCTCCACCCCCGATGACTCAGTTTCCCCCCGGCTTTCTCAGCAGGCAACAGCCCTTTAGATAGTCCCCGGAACTTCTCAGCTGCGTCAGTTGTCAACTTCCCCTTTGCCCGGAGGTGAGTGGTCCCTGGCTTTGGGGGATGGTATCCTCATGACTGGTGAGGGGACAGGCAGGAGGTATGCACTTGGTGGACTTGTCTCCTCATTGGCCTTTTCCCCTCCCCCGGCCCCTGCCCTGTGGTGGTCCCTCCTGGCTTCTGCCCCTGGCTTGGCCTTCTGTAGCCATATTCCTCACATGGACAGGTAATTTCAATGAGCCCTATGGCGGGGAGAGGGGACACCACAGGGTCTAAAAATCATTAATTCATTGAGAGTCATTTATTCACTTAATAAGAGTTGATGTAGGACCTGTTTTGTGCCAGGCATTTAAATGCTACTTATTCATTTGACATTTATTGAGTGCCTGCTGTGTGCCATGCCCTGTGCTGGAGGTCTGAGGAAGGAGGTGCTGGACTTTGGCCCTTGGGGAGTTCTCAGTCTGATGGAGGCAGCCAGCATATACCCCAGCAGCTGTAACTCAGAGAGGTGGCAGCTTTGATGGGGGCCAGAGTCACAGAGGACTTCCCAGAAGAGGTATCTGAAGGATGAGAAGGAAACACACAGTGGACTTGCTTACGCTGAATTGCTGTTCTCAGCCTTATAGAGGGTCCTTCCTCCAATGGAGCCAGAATCTGACAGCCATGGTGTCTGCCCTTGGTCCCCACAAACCACAGGGGCCATGCCTTCCTTCCAACTCTTTTGGTTCTCCTCTCCAGGGCTGACGGCAGAAGATGGTCCCTTGCATCCCTCCCATCTTCTGGCTATGGAACCAACACACCCAGCTCCACCGTCTCGGTACCCACAGTCCCACCTTGGCAGGCAGACAGGCGGGTGCGAGGTTGGAGGGAACGAGCATGTCTTTGGTTTTTTTCAAGGGGTCAGATAGTTGCACAGTCAGCAAACATCCTCACTGCTCCCTCCGAGCCCCATTCTGGGCAATGTAGGGGTCCCTGGGAGAATATAGCCTCAGCCCCAGGAACCCCCAGTCTGAGGCACACAGATATTCCTAGACTATGGGGTCAAGGCCTGGCCAGAGAGGGTCTCAGTGCTGCCCAGGGAAAAAGCAGAGAAGGCTTCCTGGAGGAGGGAGCATTGGAGCTGGGTTTCTGAGGAATGCATAGGAGCCAGGCAGGAGAGTTACCATCTGATGACCAGCCAGCCACCAGGGCTTTAAGGGGTAGTGCTGGGGTCTTGGGTATGGCACTGATCATGAACCCATTGCTCTCATACCCCCTCCTGCCAGTCAAGCTCATCTTCCCGGGAGCGTCTCCACCAGCTTCCTTTCCAACCGACACCAGACGAACTGCGTTTCCTGTCCAAGCATTTCCGCAGCTCAGAGAGCGTGGCTGATGAGGATGGCATCCACCGCTCACCCCACCTTCGCCCCCGCTCCCGAAGCCTCAGGTGGACCATGACCTCTGACCCTCTGCCCCGGCCCCTCCCTAGACTGGCTTTGGGACCCACACCGTGGCTTCTCCTCCCCGTCTGGCCCTGATCCTACCCGAGCTTGGCTCGACTCCTTCCCTTGGGCTGGGTCTCAGGTCCCATGTCACAAGCTGACCATTTCTACCCTCTCCTTCAGCCCGGGACGTACAACAGGGACCTTCGACAATGAGATCGTCATGATGAATCACGTGTACCGGGAGAGGTTCCCTAAGGTAGGATGGACTGGCCCCAATGCCCTTCCACATTGCTGTCCCTCTCTGTGTGACAGACAGGCACTCTCTGTCTTCTTGGCTGTGACCCTATATTAGTCCATTTCCCTCTCAGTCTCAAATCCTCCCCTTCCCAGCCCTCAACTCCATCATCACATCTCTCTCCTCAACTGTCTCTCCTGCCCCAGTCTGTGTGTGTTGCTCCTTAGCCCCATCCATCTCCTCTGCCCAGGCCACAGCCCAGATGGAGGGCCGTCTTCAAGAGTTCCTTGCTGCCTTTGCACCTGGTGCCCGGCTGGCGCTGGCTGACGGCGTCCTAGGCTTCATCCACCACCAGATCATCGAGCTGGCCCGCGACTGCCTGGCCAAGTCTGGAGAGGCACTTGTCACCTCCCGCTACTTTCTGGAGATGCAGGAGAAGCTGGAGAGGCTGCTGCAGGATGTGGGTGTCAGGGCTTGGAGCTGAGGGTCCCCAGGTGGTACACGGCAGGGCTAAGGGCCTACAGGTGACATCCTGCCCACCTCTCGCCAGGCCCATGAGCGCTCGGACAGTGAGGAGGTCAGCTTCATCGTCCAGCTGGTCCGGAAGCTGCTGATCATCATCTCGCGGCCAGCAAGGCTCCTTGAGTGTCTGGTGAGTCTGCACAACTGGATATAGGGGCCCGGCAGAGCTGAGACCAGGCCCTTGAGATATAAGACACAGTTCCATCGTACAAGGCTTGGAGAGCAACACAGGGTACTGCCAGGCTGGGGTGGGCTTTCTGGAGGATGGGCCAGAAGCTGAGAATCCAGGGACAAATTGGAGCCACAGTTGAATGCTCCAGACAGAGGGCACAGCATGTGCAAAGGCTCGGAGGTGGGACCAAGCCTTGCTGACCAGCTCTCTGCACCCCCAGGAGTTTGACCCTGAGGAGTTTTACCACCTGTTGGAGGCTGCTGAGGGCCAGGCCCGTGAGGGCCAGGGCATCAAGACGGACCTGCCGCAGTACATCATTGGGCAGCTGGGCCTGGCTAAGGACCCTCTTGAGGGTGAGCTGAGGTGGGGCAGGGTGGATAGAAGAGACTAAGGAGAGGCGGGGGAGAGTCATACTATATTCGTCTCTTTGTGTTCTGCCCTCGGCCACCTGCAGGGCCCACTATGGGGAAAGTGCCTGGGATTCTAGAGTCAGGCAGCTGCTTATTGGATCCTCTGACCTGCCAGGGCCTTCAGCCTCTGTCTTTAATGCCAAGTTGATATGGGCCAAGGTACCAGGGACCACCACTGGCAATGGCATTCACATCGTCCTGCAAATTCACAAAGCCTTTTCCCAGTTTCATCTTCCTGTGGCCCTGGAGGTAGACTCGCAGTCAGACAGGGCCACCCACAGGCAAGAACTTTCCCAAACAACCAGGACAGAGGAATCAAGACATGGCATGAGGGGAGCATGGAACATGGACTGGCCTTGTCCAGGGGCAGTCAGGGGAGGCTCTGGGAACAGATGATGTTCAAGCTGAGGATAGAGAGGTGACCAGGTATCGATCTAGGGGAGAGAAAGGGGAACCAGGTGGGGGAACAACAAAGGCCCTAAAGTGGGACCATGCCTGGCATTTCGGAGGAGCAGCAAGAAGGGGGTGCAGCTGAGGAATGGAGAAAAGAGAGGAGCTTACGGGAGGCAAGGAGGTTGGCAAGGCCTTGCCACAGTGGCCAGTGTCCACTGAGCATCATTGCTGTGTTAACCTTGGGACCAGGTTATCTTTACTGCCATATCATCTTTACTTAAAGCTGGAGAGACTAGAGTGAGGCTTTGCACAGATGAGGTTGAACAGGGGATCAGACAGGTGTGTCCAAGGCCATACCACTCTTAGATTGACTCTATGGCCGTGGCCATCTTCCTGTCTGTCTGGTGAAGATAACAGGTTGCTCTGGGGTGGGTCTGGTGTCAGAGGGTGTGGGAAGTGGCCGGGAAAGTGTTGGCTGGGGCTATGGGGGAAATCACCTACCCAGCTCCCTGGAGGGCTTACTGAGAGTGGGAGGGACTGCATTCAAACCCAGGCCTCTCTCAGCCCTGAGGCTCTACCGCCACATCCCAGCCTAGCTCTGGGACCAGGAGACATGCTTCAATGCCATCGTCATAGCTCATGATCAGGGACCACTTACTCAGGCCACCCCTCTGTTGAGCCATGGGGCTGGACTGTAAGGGGAACCTCCCTGGGCCGTGCCCTGAGATACGAAGTTGTTAGGAGCCCCTGTCATGGCTCATGTTCACAGGCCCAAGGTTTGGAGCCAGAGTTTGATGAAGACTGAGCAGGTGGAGCCTGGGCTGCCCACTGGTCCTAAATGGTTCCTCATTATTCAGTCTAGCCTCCTGAGTTTGGCTGAGACCTAGACATAGTAGGGGCTCACTGGCAGTATCATGGGAGCTGGTCAGGGGAGGCGCCATGTCCCCAGCCCCCAGATGGGTCCTGGAGGCCTTAGGAAATCTTTGGGTGATGCAGGGGCAGGGCGTGGAGGCCTCATTCAAGGCTCCTCCCCCGTCTTACAGAGATGGTGCCTCTGAGTCACCTGGATGACAGCGAACAGCCCCCAGCACCCGAGTCCCTGGAGGTGAGGCACAGAGCTTTGGGGCCCCCCACCTGTCTTGTTCTTTTCAGGGCAAACCAGGCAGACATGGGAGGGGCTGTGTTTGCAGAAGTTTTACATGTAGTTGGTGCTTAATAAATTCCTGTGACCGCGGGGAAGGTGGGGGAAGCGAGACCGCTGCGCTGTGGAGGTTGGGCAGGGCAGGGCTGGAGGGGGCACTGGAAAGGTGTTTGGAGGATGTGTAGAAGTTTTCTGGGAGGAGGGCACGGCTTGAGCAAAAGCTCAGTCAGAAACTCAGACTCTGAGTTGGAGAAGTTTGGATGAGGGGGAAAGTAGCATCAGGCACCAGGACTTGGGAGCCAGAAAAGCCCAGCCCGCTCCTCAGGGGGTCAGGACCGTGAATCCTTCTTGTCCCCAGAGCCGTGCTCTAGTTGGCCCATCACGGAGGAAGCCGTGTGAGAGTGACTTCGAGACCATTAAGCTCATTAGCAATGGAGCCTATGGGTGAGTCCTCAGGTCCCACATAGACCCATTTCTCAGATGTCCATGGGGGAGGCTGAAGTTCAGGTAGCCCCTCAGTGTGCATACGGGGAAACTGAGGCCTGCAGAGGGACGTGGTGACGCAACACCACTGGGCATGGCTTGGTATGGGCTTGTCCATGATCCAGGCCCTTACCTGCCCCAGGTATAAGGGGTTTCTGATCAGAGAAAAAGATGACCACACGGTGGCAGTAGCGTGCAGTGAGCATTATTTGTCACTGCAAAATTTGTCACTGGGGTACAAGGCAGGAGTCTCTGACAGCATGAGACCATCAAAGGGGGATGGAAGAAGGGATCAGCAGCATGGGGGAGTCAGAGAGCCCCAAAGAGTAGCAGCAGCGTGTATAGATTCCTTATAGCCCCAGGGTTTATCTATGGCTAGGAACGGTGGTATAGTCTCACCAGGTATACAAAGCCAGCAGGCTCTAAATGGCTAAAAAGTCTGCTTATTTGGACTATATTTAAATCAGTTTGAGTTCGGTGCAGGCTTTTGAGTTAATGGGTCTCAGCCTGCTGTGAATAAATAAACAATCTGAGGTCCAATTTTCCAGGCTGTGTTCGGTTCATTTATAAGATACCAAGGCGGGTGGTTTAAACTCACAGTGGCTGCTTTGAGAGAGGGGCCAGGTGTGGATAAAGGTGTCCCAGGTGGAGGGCACAACACAGGCCAAGGCCCAGCAGGTTGGGTCCTGGTCCCAGGTCTGTTCCTGGTGCCGGCCAGGGCCTCAAGCTCAGGCGTCAGGGAGCCCTCCTCCTCCCCCAGGGCTGTCTACTTGGTGCGGCACCGGGACACACGGCAGCGCTTCGCCATCAAGAAGATCAACAAGCAGAACCTGATGCTCCGTAACCAGATCCAGCAGGTCTTCGTGGAGCGCGACATCCTCACCTTCGCTGAGAACCCCTTCGTGGTCAGCATGTTCTGCTCCTTCGAGACCCGGCGCCACCTCTGCATGGTCATGGAGTACGTGGAAGGTACGGTCCCCGGGGCTCGCATGCCTCCAGTGCTGGGGGACTCCCCCTCTACTTGGGCCAGGCTGGAGTCTGCTCTGTCCTCCGTGGGGTCCCAGCCTGCCTTGGAGACCCTCAGTCTGGGATGCAAATGGTGGGGCTGGGGGAGCCCAAGGAAGAGTGTGAGGGCGGGACCTTGGAAGATGGGGGAAGGGTAGATGGGTGGACATCCTAGGCAGGTGACTGGTGGGCGGGGCCTGGGGGCTGGAAGTAAGAGCAGGGGATGGAGAGGTGGGTTGGAGGGGCCCAGGGGGAGATAGTTGTAGGTTCAGGTTCGCAGGGCTTTCAGGTAAGTGAGGGACTGGCATTTACCAAGGTGCTGCCAGGCAAGAAGGAGCATGCACTTTGGAGGCACCAGCTGTGTACAGAGAGGGAACTATTCACTTACAGAGCTGCTGCCCTGCAGGGGAGAATGTCGGCGGCAGGGTCTACCTTCCCCCGTCCCCTGCTCAGTTCCCCAACCTGATTCAGGACCCACTGGGAACCATCTGCAGCAAGCAGGGAGAATGTGGAGGCATTGGGCGTGGCTATAAAGCCCATGGCCTCCGAGCATGTCTGTCCCTCGCAGGCGGTGACTGTGCCACGCTTCTAAAGAACATGGGCCCGTTGCCCGTGGACATGGCCCGCATGTACTTCGCGGAAACGGTGCTGGCACTCGAATACCTGCACAACTACGGCATTGTACACAGGGACCTCAAACCTGACAAGTGAGCTGCCAGGGCCTCAGGGGACTGACCAGAGAGGCTTGAGGGTGGGGATTGGGCTTGTGTGGGGGCGGGGCCTCTCAGCGAGGTCTGGGGCTGCTCAAGACTCCTGGGTATCTGGATTTCGTTGGCATCGTGGGGTCCCTCCTGGCAGGAAGGCAGAGAACTTGCACATGTTGAGCACCTGGTGTGTACAGAGGAGAGTGATTTCTTAGTAGGTACCTGCTGTACGCAGGGAAAGGACTGTGCAATTATGGAGGTGCTGCCAGGCAAGGAGAGGGAATGTGCACTTAGGATGCACAAACTGCATTGGAATGGATCATGCCCTCTCAGAGTTGCTACCTCACAAGGAGAAAAAACATGCTCTCTGAGGCACAGGCTGTATACAGGGAACAGGAGCATGCACATTGCAAGACCTTATATGTGAAGAAAAAGACTGAGCTCGTGTTGTGTATTATTAGTGCAGGAAAGAAAGGAAGAGTACATGTTTACTGAGAGCCTCGGGATGTTTTTATTCTAGCATTTAGTAAGCACCTACTATATGCCAGGTCCTCTATGGGTGAGTGGGAAACAGCATGAGTGTGAATAATCCTTCATGCTTTGTAACCCCTACCTAATTTTCAAAGCACTCTCCTCCTGCATTAATTGAGCGCCTGCTATGTACAGAAGAATGGGCCATCCATATATTGAGTACTCTCTGGATATGAGGCAAGAATGACACATTTCTCAGGTATTTGCTACGTGGAGGTGTGAACATAAGTGTTAAGAGCCCTGGGTGTTTTCAGGGCATCTTGTAGTTTGCAGGTGGCTTAGAAAACAAAGCAAATGTGTGTTTGGCACCTGCTATATGCTTGGACCTGTGCTGAGGGAACTCTGTGCCCAGCAGGTCTCTCTGCGATCATCCCAGGTTGTGGTGGGGTCTTCCAGGTGTCTCAGGTCAGATCCCAAGGCAGGACCTGTCCCTCTCAGGACCCTCATCTGCGAGACACGGTGGAAGGTACCCAGCCTTGAAAGGTTGAAGGAAGGATAAGTGTACACAATAGGTGCTCAACAAAAATATTTTTTCATTTTCACTTTGGAAAATTTTAAAAACAACCAAAAGTCAACAGAAGGTACATTAGTTCCTTAGGGCTGCCATAGCAAAGTACCACAGACTGAGCGGCTTAAACAAAAGAAATCTATTCTCAGTCTGGAGGCTGGAAGTCCAAGATCAAGGTGTCATCAGGGCCCTGCTCTCTGAACACACCTGGGAGGGATCTGTTCTAGGCCTCTCTCCCGGCTTCTGGTATTTCCTTGGGCTGTGGCAGCATCTCTCCAACATCACACGTGGCGTCCTCCCTCTGTGCATGTCTGTGTCCAAATTGCCCCTTTTTATAAAGATACCAGTCATATTGGATTAGGGGCCACCCTGCTCCAGTATGACTTATGTTACGTAATCACATGTTCAGCAGCTCTATCTCCAAATAAGGTCACATTGGTAGTAACCGGGGGTTAGGACTCCAACACGTGAATTTCGAGGAAACACGATTCAGCCCATAACAGAAAGCTACAGTGCCCTATGTCCATATTCAGATTCCACAGCTACCAACACTCAGCCGACCCTGTTTCCTCCCCATCCCCTCAGTCTCCTCCCCCTGCCCCACTGGATGATTTGAAGGGAATCCCAGGCATTGCATTTATAAGAAGGAAAAAAAAATTTAAATAGCAGATATAGTCAGTGTTCAAGAAATGAACGTTTTTTTTAGATGGGTATGCCCACAGGCGCTGAGGAAATGTCGACTGTCTTTAACAGCAGTAGCCCCAGGCCTGCTACACAGCCTTGGTGTTGGAAGGTGTGGCTACACCTGGTAGATATGCCAAAGTGTGTTTTCCACAGCTGGTGTACACAGTAGTTACTCAAGAAATACCCCTTATTTTTAAAAAACAGTGGTTGCACATAAAAGGAACACAGAATTGTTTCTTTATAGAGACAAAGTACACAGTAGGTGCTAAATAGATAAGTTATTCAACAACTTAAATATACACCATACATTCTTTAGAAACTTATTTTTAAGTGGCACAGGTACCCAGGAGGTGTGTGAAAATGTGACTTTACTAAGAAAGAGCATGGAACTCTATCACTTAGCAAACCATTTATATATTTGAGCAAGAAAACTTAAATAGCACCATACGTGGTAGGTGTGCAAGTTTTTAAAAATTGGGTGCACGCATGAAGTACGTGGAAATATTTTTATATACAGCAGGTGCTCAAGATATGTTTATTTTTCAACATGGGTTGTAAACAATAGGTATTTACAAAGCAGTTAGTTTGTTACAATAATGGACACATGTATAGAAATACACTGTAGATCCCCCAGCAGGTGTTCAGAAGATGTTTTAACACACAGTTGGGAGAAGCTGTGATTCTCAGAAAATTTATTTTTGCATAGCCGAGTATACAGTAGGTGCTCAATAACAACACCAGATGCACCCAGTAGGTGCACAGAAATGTTTGCCAGATTTTTAATATTGCCTGAGACCCGTTGGTTCTTGCAATGATGTGGCTGTACACCAAAAGTGCTTTCCAGTCCCGTGGAGGAGTCCAGCCGGTCCCAGGTAGACCCAAGTTTGAGGCAGCAGGAGGAGCCACTTTCTGGGTCCCCAGTCATGAGCGTGTCACCTGCTTGCCTGCAGCCTGCTCATCACCTCACTTGGCCACATCAAGCTGACTGACTTCGGCCTGTCCAAGATCGGGCTCATGAGCATGGCCACCAACCTCTATGAGGGCCACATTGAAAAGGACACCAGAGAGTTCGTGGACAAACAGGTGAGCGGGTGGGCGGGCGCCCTGGGTGCTGGGCCCCCTCTGTCTGGAGCCTGACCCCAGGACATGGCAAGACTTGGCAGCAAAGAAAAGAAAGTAAAATGCCCCCTGTAATTCCACTCACTCCTTATTCCCTGCCTGGCCCCGGCCTACCGGTCTCTCCCATGCTGGGGGCCATCTTCAGTTTGCCCATTTCCCCTGGCCCAGGTATGCGGGACGCCCGAGTACATCGCACCCGAGGTGATCTTCCGTCAGGGCTATGGCAAGCCAGTGGACTGGTGGGCCATGGGCATCGTCCTCTATGAGTTCCTGGTGGGCTGTGTGCCTTTCTTCGGAGACACCCCTGAGGAACTCTTCGGCCAGGTTGTCAGTGGTGCGTTCTCCACCCTCTGTGGCCCCAGGTTTGAGTGTCGATCACCCTGGGGCTTTTCTCCACCTGTGCTAGAGAGGGGAGCAGCCCCATGTGTGGGTTAGCACCTATGATGTGCCTGGCCCCAGCTGCACTGGGGACATGACCGAGGGACAAAATGGACAGCCCTTGTGGTGCTCGTTGCCCAGCAGGCAAAACGGACAGTAACCAAGATAAATAAGCCAATTATGAAGCAATTAGAGGCCAAAAATGCCAAGGAGAAGCAGCAGAAAGGGGAGGGGCGGGGTGCTGGGGGTGCTGTGTTAAATAGAGAGTCATAGAGGCTTCAGAGATGACCTGTGAGCAAAAACCTGGAGGAGCAAGAGGCAGCCACAGACATAGGGGAGGGGAAGGTGCTCTGGGAAGAGGGCACAGCCAGAGCTAAGGCTGCGAGGTAGAACCAAGCCTGGGGTGTTGGAAGGAGCAGAGGAAGCTGATGGCTTGGAGCTCAGTGAGTGAGGGGGGTGGTGGGAGGTGCTAGGAAGGACTGTCTCTGCCCTTACTCCCGCTGCCCCTCATTTTAGATGAGATCATGTGGCCGGATGGGGAGGAGGCCCTTCCAACTGATGCCCAGGACCTCATCACCAGGCTGCTCCGGCAGAGCCCACTGGACCGTCTGGGCACTGGTATTTTGAGGGGCTGGGGTAAACAAAAGCTCTACTTGAAGAGCTGTATGGAGGAGGGGTACTTGGAGCTCGGGTTTTGAGGGTTACATAGGAATTTGCCAGGAGTTAGCATAAGATCTTGAAGGAATAGCAGGTAGCTGGGTCTGATGTAGACAGGGGACACCGAGGCTGAGTGAGTATGCGAGCCTGCAAGATCAGGGGCTGTGTCCTAAGGTCCTCAAAGGCCCAGCCCAGTGGATCCCACTGTTCCGGTTTTCCCAGCCACCTAGTGAATGGTTAACGAACTAATTGAGTGTAGCCATGCATTAACACGGCCATTGCTGGTCATGTTCATGATGAAACTTGGCCATGGGAGAGAATGGTAGGGGCCAGTATTGGGGGACAGGGAGCCTTCACGCAGTCAGCTCTTCTCCGTGGAGTAGAAACTTATGGAAAAGCCAGGAAGGAAGCCCTTCTAAGGCATTGGGGTTTCTGTGGGTGGTGGGATCTCAGAATCCAGCATAGAAAGGAGTAGAGCCTGGGTTCAAGCCCTAAGCTCAATTCCTCTCTGGCCTCTTAATCAGCAGCTGGCTTCCCCTCCCATTTTTCTGGTTCTGTGTTGGCCCGGGGGCCATGGGAGTGGGGCCCCACAGAGCTCAGCTGGGCATGTCTGCAGGTGGCACCCATGAGGTGAAGCAGCACCCCTTCTTTTGGACGCTGGACTGGGCAGGGCTCCTACGACACAAGGCTGAGTTTGTGCCACAGCTCGAAGCCGAGGATGACACCAGCTACTTCGATAGTGAGTTGGGGTCCTGAGGGTGGGGAGGGTTATCTGCCAGGGTCTCTGCCCAGGCTTGGCACCTCACCGTGGGCCTAGAACTCCTGACTTTCTGAGCTTTGTGAGAAGCTGGAGCAGGTCCGTGCATCCCCTGCCATTGGGATTTCCTGTGCTTCTGGGTTCAGGAGGAGCAGCACCCCCTCAGATTGCAGGAGGGGAAACCAAGGCAGTGAGTGTGGCAGACCTTTGCCTGGGTTCTTCCAACAGGTTCAGCCTCCTGGCATGGAACCTTGTATCACACAGGAAGGTGGGGCACCTTGCCGACCTTCCGTGAAGGGGTTCCCCGCTGGTACTTCAGTGGGTTCTCCTCACTCAGGGGTCCGGCCAAACACTAAACCCCCTCAGTTTTCAGCGCCTCCTCCAGAACTTAGCGTGTGATCTTGGGCATGTCAGAGGTCCTGTCTAAGTGTCCATTTCCTCTTCTGTAAAGCGAGGAACATACTTTACTTTGGAGGTACACAGTTTCCCTAATTCTGGGTGACCTGTTTCAAGGTTGAGAGCACTAAGGCTCAGACACAAGAATTCCCACCAACAGTCCCCGAGCTTTTAGGGACACAGCTGGGATGGATTTCCAGATATTTACTCTGCTGCCCAAGCCTCTTGTGGTCCCTAAATGCACCGGGCATGGTCCCAAGGCCATTGCCCTGGTAGTTCCCCTGCCCCACCCCGCCGGGGACACCCTCCCCACATCATTCCACCAGCCTCACAGCCACTGCACCTGCACGTGCCTCTCCCTCCCACAGCACGCTCGGAACGGTACCGGCACCTGGGCTCTGAGGACGACGAGACCAATGACGAGGAGTCATCCACAGAGATCCCCCAGTTCTCATCCTGCTCCCACCGGTTCAGCAAGGTGGGGCCCAGGCTCTGGGTATAGGTAGCGCTCAGGAAACTTGTGAGCTGTTTAGTTTTTTGCATTTTTTTAACTGATAAAATACAATGTGAAATATACCATATTAGCCATTTTAGAATGTACAATTCAGTGACTTTTAGCACATTCACAATATTGTGCAGTCATCACCACTATCTAGTTCCAGAACATTTCTATCTCCCCCAAAGGAGACCCCATCCTTATTGGCAGTCACTCCCCACCTTCCTCTTCCCAACCCTTAACAAACCACTCGTCTGTTTTCTGTCTCTATGGATTTGCCTTTTCTGGACATTTTATGTAGATGAGGTCACACACAATGTGGGCTTTTGTGTTTGGCATCTCTCACACAGCATGTTTTTTAGGTCCATCCATGTTATAACATGTGCCAGTAGTTCATTCTTTTTTATGGCTGAGTAACATTCCATCATGTGGATGGACCACATTGTGTTTATCCTCATCAGCTGATAGATATTTAGGTTGTTTCCACTTTTTTGGCTATTGTGACTAGACATCCTATGCTGGGTGTCGTGTTATAGCCTCACAAGCTTCACTTAAGTTCCTTCCTTTGTTTGTAATTTGTTCAGAAAACCGTCTGCACTGTTTGTGGGCCTAGGCCCCGGGCAGGGTGTCCTGATCAGTAACAGAAACCCTGGCTGTGGCCTACTTTGGTGGCCGGGCCCCTCTGGGTTTGTTTCTCACCTGTAAAGTGGGCTACAGACTCTGCTGTCTTTAGGGATGTGCTGAGTAAGGATTTAAGGAAGTGAATCACAGGGAAGCATCAGGCATGTAGGAAGTGGGTGCGGCTCCTGCCTTCATTGTTATTACTGTTATTTTTTATTACTCTGCAGGTCTACAGCAGCTCCGAGTTCCTAGCCGTGCAGCCCACCCCCACCTTCGCTGAACGGAGCTTCAGTGAGGACCGAGAAGAAGGGTGGGAACGCAGTGATGGGGAGTATGGCCGCCGACTGAGCACCGACGTCCGGTAGGTGGGTGGTAGGTAGGCTGGGCAATATAAGCAGATCCAGACTCCAAGTCTGCTGGAGGTAGAGCCACAAAATCTAGCATTAGAAAGAGCTTCCAAGTAACCCAGTAGAAAAGGGTCAAATGTTGGCCAACCTGTCAAACCCCTGCCAACCTGGCCCCTATCATCACTCCCTTTGGCTTTGCATTCTTAACTGCACCAAACAAAACAGCTGTGCACTCTTCCCTCTGCCCACAATACCCTTTGCTAACAAACTCCTATTTAGCCTTCTAAGTCCAGACTCAACAGAAATAATATCACCTAGAGGATGGGCATTGGAAGCTGAATTTTAGAAAATGAATAGGAATTCTTTGGGTAGACACAGAGAATGGAGCAGGCAGAGGAAGTCATTCTCTATTTACAAATTGTCCCTGACTCTAGGCTGAGAATTAAGATGTGGCCACTGGGGGTGACTGGGTGTCCCGGAGTGAGGGTACCTGGCAAGCGTGACTTGGGCTCTTCCCTGTTTAGGCTGAGGTCCTGGACATCCTCCGGTTCCTCCTGCCACTCATCCTCTTCCCAGCCTGAGCGGGGACCAAGTCCTTCTCTCCTGAGCACCATCAGCCTGGACACAATGCCCAAGTTTGCCTTCTCATCAGAAGATGAGGGAGCTGGCCCAGCCCCTGTGGGCCCCAAGAGACCTGTCTTTATTCTGGGGGAGCCTGACCCGCCCCCAGCAGCCACTCCAGTGATGCCCAAGTCCTCGACCCTCTCTGGTAGGTGGGGTCCAGTGTGGGAGGGGTGGTGTCGTGGAAAGTTTCCTAGAGGAAGGACTATTTGAGATGGGTTTTGAAGGATGAGTAGGAGTTATGCAAAGAGAACATCTACTTGTCTAACAAAGTCTTTAAGATAGGAGATACCTCAGGTCTGAGCTTGGTGCCTAATGAGCCCCCAGCTTTCTTGAGTCAGGATGGGCCTAGAGAGAGGGATGGGGCTAAGGAGCTCCGAGAGGGGGAAGCTAGGGGTCTGATGGGTGGGGAGAAGGTTTCCTGGAGTTGGGGACTTGAAGAGTGGCGCTCTCCAGGGAGAGCAATGTAGGAAGGTTGTGCAGAACAAGGGAACTGCCTGAGCAAAGGCCAGGAGGCTAGACTGTTTCCACACCCACTTTGCCTCCTGAGGGCCAGGCTGATGCCCTCACCCTGCTAACTCCCCAGCTGACCCTGCCACCCTCAGCCACTCACGCCTACGGAGCAACAGCACTGGTGCCCGACACTCCACACCACGGGCTTTGGATGCCAGCCGGGGCCGCCGCCTTGGGGGCCCAAGAGATCCAGCCCCTGAGAAGTCCAAGGCTTCCGCCAGCGGGGGCCGTGTGCCCAAGTCGGCCTCAGTGTCCGCCCTCTCACTCATCATCACAGCCGGTAATGTCCATGGCCTGATCTAGTCTTTGCTTGTCTGTCCATGTCCATTTTAACTGTGGGATGGGGCGTCTGGAGCTAGAGGGGGTCGTTTAGGGTGATGTTGCACCTGAGCCCTAGAAGAAAGGAAGGAGCTGGGCACAGGGAGACCTGGGGGACTGGCACTCCTGGCAGAGGGCACTGCATGTACAAAGGTCCAGTAGGGGGACCACTCTTAGGGCATTGGAGCAGCAGCAAAGCAGCCAGAGTGGTCAGTATGGTGGGGGGCGGAAAGGCGCTATATCAGGGAGGGGCCACAAAGGAGTGACCCCTTTTCTAACCTTCGTCTCTGCAGATGATGGCAGTGGAGGCCCCCTTATGAGCCCCCTGTCCCCACGCTCACTCTCCTCGAACCCGTCATCCCGTGACTCCTCTCCCAGCCGAGACCCGTCCCCTGTGTGCGGCAGCCTGCGGCCCCCCATTGTCATCCACAGTTCTGGCAAGAAGTATGGCTTCAGCCTGCGGGCCATTCGCGTCTACATGGGCGACAGTGACATCTACACTGTGCACCATGTCGTCTGGGTGAGCTCAGCTGAGGGTGGGCAGGGACAGCCTGACCTGGTTGGAGCTGTTTCCTAGTCTGTGAGGTTTGGGAGCCCAGGGCAGGGAGCTGGTGCCCCCTGGGTCTTTGCTGTCCCTGTCAGTTATGGGGAGGGGGTTGGGCAAGGGAGACAGGGCTGGACAGAGGAACAGAGACGCTCAGTGGGCATGAAGCTTATGCCCCCTGCTGGCAGGTGCACAGTGGATCGGTTGCCCTCCCTTCCCCAGCCCAAGGCTTGGCCATTCTCTCCCCACTGATCATTCTTTGAACAGCCCCAAGGTCAGGGAAACAGGCAGCATGAGAGGCAACAGCTTGCTGGGGTTTCCTGCTGTTGCAACAAGCAGCTGACCCCACCATTTCCCCTCAGAGCGTGGAGGAGGGGAGTCCCGCCCAGGAGGCGGGCCTGCGAGCTGGAGACCTCATCACCCACATCAATGGGGAGTCTGTCCTGGGGCTGGTGCACATGGACGTTGTTGAGCTGCTGCTGAAGGTGCCGCTCCCACTGCCTGTCCTCAGGGCTCCCAGGACCCTCACGCCCTTCCCTCCCTCTGGACTCCCAGGACCTCCACCACCCCTTGGCCTTTGATGCTGAGGTTTCCGTAGGTCTCCTCTCCATCCACACTGCTCCACCCTCATCCCAACTCCAGGTCTTGCACGCCCCCACCCCTTGGCCCAGGATGTGCTTTTTTTTTTGGTCCCTAACATCACCCCTCGGAGCTACTCCTCCAAGAATCCTTGATCCCACGGAGCCTGTGCCATCTCTGCCTCACTCAAACTAAGAGTCCTCAGGGGCTGAGGCCGGGGTGTGGGGACACAGGAGGAGGCAGGCCCCGGGTTGGGTAACTCCTGGGACCAGCAGGTGGGTGGACAGCTCACCGGATGGGCACAAGGACGGTAGGCACGTATCTTTGGCCTAGTGAGTGGTGGGTCATTAAGCGAGACGTGGGTGGCTAGGATCTGGTGCTTTGAAGGATGAGTAGGAGGTGTGTGGAGGGGCGCACATGAAATGGAGGCACACAGGTGACCCCTCACCATCACTCCTGCAGAGCAGCAACAAGATCACCCTCCGGACCACAGCCCTGGAGAACACTTCCATCAAGGTGGGTCCCGCCCGGAAGAACGTGGCCAAGGGCCGCATGGCACGCAGGAGCAAGCGGAGTCGCCGGCGGGAGACGCAGGACCGGTGAGCAGCCAGAGAGAGTGGATGGGGGACCTATATCAGCTGGGGTGTGGGACTGCTGGGGGCAGGGGTCCTAGAGAACTCACTGAGAGCAGGAATCCTGGAGCACCTGGGGTTCTCACCCATAGGCGGAAGTCGCTCTTCAAGAAGATCTCGAAACAGTCATCAGTGCTGCATACCAGCCGCAGCTTCTCCTCCGGCCTCCACCACTCCCTGTCATCCAGCGAGAGCCTCCCAGGCTCGCCCACCCACAGCCTCTCCCCGAGCCCCACCATGCCTTGCCGCAGCCCCGCCCCCGATGCCCCAGCCGGTAAGTGCATTCAGGGCTACCTGGGGAGGGAGCAGGCAGAGATGGGAGGATGGAATGACACTATGTAAGAAACAGATGACCAGAAGGGCTTTTCCAGTTACCTAGAGTCTAAGAGGCAACCTGGGGTTAGACAGAGACAGGTCCGGGGACAAGGAAGGGTATGCCCAGTAGAGGGAACATCATGAGCAAAAGGGTCTAGACAGGAGGGGTGTGAAAGCTTGGGGGCACGCTGAAGCGTGGGCATTGGGGGGTGGATCAGGCCTGAGAGCTAGGATAAAATTGAGGAGCAGTAGGAAGCTACGGAGGGTGTGTGGGCTGGAGAAGGCATGGAAAGATTATTCTAGGGCAGGAAAGAATAGTAACTTAGTCCAACACTGAGGACTCCCAGTCTGTGAGAAACAGGCTGGGGCAACCCAGAGGAGCAACAGGGAAGGTTTCCTGGAAGAGGACCACAGAGCCACTCCTCCAGGAAGCCCTCCCTGCCCAACTACTGTCTCTCCCTCTGGCCCACCCTGACCTTCTAGGGCTGAGGGTATCTATGCTACCTCTGCCTTCCTCAGACCAAGTGTCCTCCGTGGCTGAGGCCTGGGAGTAGGGAGGTGAGCACAGGAGAAGAGGCAGGGCCCTTGCTGGATAACTCTGGGGACCAGTAGGTGGATGTCTCATTGAATGGACGGACGGACCGTGGCTCCCTACTACCCCCCAATTTAATGGCTTAATGAGTGGTTCATTAGGTGAGAAGTAGGTGAATAAGAGCTAGGGCTTTGATGGGTGAATAGGAGTTCATCAGATCTAAGCCAAGGGAACTGCCTGTGCAAATAGGAGGCGGGAAAAGCAGGCATGCTGGGTTTTGGCATGTGCAGTCAGTCCCAGGGCTCCACCTCAAGGCTGGGGACATGAGGCCAGTGGCCCTGACCTTCACCTGTCACCCACAGACACTGCATCTCCACCCAGTGTATCTCCGAGCTCCAGCAGCCCTGCCTCTCCAGCTGCCACTGGCCACACTCGCCCCAGCTCCTTGCATGGCCTGGCTGCCAAGCTAGGGCCACCCCGCCCCAAGGCTGGCCGCCGCAAGTCCACCAGCAGCATCCCGCCTTCCCCACTGGCCTGCCCACCTGTGCCTGCACCCCCACCCCGCTCGCCCTCACCCCTGCCCGGGCACCCACCCACACCCACCTGGTCCCCAAGGTTACGCCGAGGCCAGTCAGCCGACAAGCTGGGTGCAGGTGAGCGGTTAGATGGGGAACCAGGGCGTCGCAGTCGTGGGCCAGACTCCGAGCTGGTGGTCATGCGACGGTTGCACCTGTCTGAGCGCCGTGACTCCTTCAAGAAGCAGGAGGCTGTGCAGGAGGTGAGCTTTGATGAGCCACCCGAGGAGACCACTGGGCTGCCTGCTGTGGTGCCACAGATTGCAGTGGAGGGTGCCGAGGCTGTGCTAGGAGCCCTGGGACCCGTGGGGAAGGACTGATTTCTCCTACCTGGCCTCCGCCTGGCCTGGAAATCATGCATTTTTTGTGCAAGATTCTTCAAATTAAGTGGCACCCGGATGGACACTGAGCCAGCAGCCTGGGATACCCAGAAAGCGGGAAGCCATCATGGTCCTTGCTCAAAGGTGGAGTCAAGTGCCTCCCTTGTGTTCTGGTGCCAATCAGTCTGGGGCTGTAGGGCAGAAATGGGAGATGAGGGTGGCACTGTAAATAGCAGCAAATCCCTGCAACTAATTTATTACTTTTTATAAGCAATGGCCAGACGGAGCTGTTCCTGTGATGGCAGCTGCCTGGGTCCTGCCCCATGCACCTGGGACCCTGTTTGCAGATCCTGTGCCTGGGGCTCAGAAGGAAGCACTTTGGACGAGTCACATGTGTTCATGTTTTCTCGTTTTTCTGTACTTTTAAAGTTTTTTTGTGTGTCACTTGATCCCATCCCTGACCTAAGACCTACCTATTTAAGAGGTCACAGCCCAGCTCACTTGTCTGGGCCATTTGGATGTGACCTGGAGAGTCCGTAATTGATTCCCCTACACCACAAAACAAAATCATCCTCATGATGGACTGGATGCTGAAGGCTGCTTCTCACCATTGTAGCCTCGACCCATAGGCCAGCCTGGCTATAGTCTGCCTCTGGTCCTGTGGGCTTAGATGATGTGGGCACTAGGCAGAGGGGTCACTCACTCCACAGGAGAGTGCCCAGGAGGCAGAGGCCTCAAAAGACAGTGCCAGGGCAGAAGAATGTCCACCTTAAGACAAGACTTCACCCTGGACCATAATGTGTCTAAAACACCCCCCGGGGGTTCCTTCAATGTGTCAGAGCCTCCCTGGGATGAAATTCTAATGAGAAAATCCAACAGGGAGGCAGTGAAGCACAAGTTTGAATCTTGGTTTCACTATTTGGCTCTAGGAATATTGCTTCCCCACTCTGTGCCTGAGTTTCCACGTGTTTACAAAACTAATCCCAGTGATCATTTGTTAAGCACCCATTGTGTGCCAAGTGCTTTTACTCACAGCTTCTTCCTCAGCCAGCCTGAGAAGGCTGGAGGTGATGTCGTCACCCCCATTTTATAGACAAATGACTGAGGCCTGGTGAGGGGTGGAGACTTGTACTACAATTGCCTGGTTAGAGCAGGCAGCCAGGCCTTGTTGTGGGCTTTGCCATCAAAGAAGATTGAATACAGTCATGTCAGTCAGATACAGCCAGCCTGTGATACTGTGTGACCCACAGAGCCTTCACTTCCCATTTGGAGGCGGCTGGCAAGATTGCTGTGCTCCACGTGGTGAGGGCACTTTCCATATACTGCAGCCTACTCTGCATTCCCCCACCCCGCCCAGCATTGCCTGGTGTTGGAGCTAGACCAAGGCTATGCATGACTTGCTCCTTTCTTCCATCCCGGAGCTGACAGTGAATAAAACCCACAGTGACAAAGAGGTGGTCCAATGTCTTGATTTGTGAAGGGCCAAGAAAAGTAAAGGAAGAGTGGGGTGAGGGCGGGGTGAAAACAGACCCTTGGCTCAGTCACTCGAAGTGGATTTTGAAGGCTGCAGAGGAATTCACTGAGATTCTCCCTGATATTTTTTTCTAATCCTGGCCTGCTGCCGTCTGAATTCCCATCCTGGGCTTTGCCCTTAAAAGCGTCATCCAGGCACCCATGTTAATAAAATAAATGAGCCATTTTTGTGTCCTTTTTATACCTACTTGGCTTGTGCCCTAAAACTCCCCAGATCCCTACCCGAACCCAGCCCAGCCCGAGCGGGTTCGATTACTTCCCGAGCTCTCCTTCGGGTCAGAAATCTTTGGGCACGCCCTCCGTTTCCGAGTGTCTTCGGCTTTTTCCGAAAACAGTCTGCATCTCGTCCCGTAGTGGGCGTGATCTTGCGCCGGCAGGGCCGGAGTTCATTCAGCTGCTTCTGGACGCTGTGGGCTGCCAAGGAAACGCCTTGCACCTTGGCTCCTTTTCAGCCCTCAGCTTTCTGTGGTATTCTCACCACGCCGCCTCCTGTTCCCTGAGCTCAGGGCCGCATCATCCGCCCTCTGGAGCCGTCCATTCGACAATTTCTAGAAGCTGGTGGTCTGTCTCTGGGGCTGAATTCCTAGGGCCTCATCTGGGGCCGAGCAAACCCGGTTCTTTCCAGAAACTCCGTGGTCTCTGGGCTCAGCCTCTGTTCCGCCAGTCCGGGGCACGCTTGGCCATTTCCGGAACCGCTCAGGCGTCTCTAAACTCAGCCGAGCCCTGCCGAGCCCAGCCTCTGGGTCACTCGTCCGACCCTATTGCGCTCGGCTATTTCCGGAATCGCTCGGGAGTCCCAACCCAGCCCAGCCGAGGGCACTGTCGGGAATCCTTCATCTGACCCGATTGAGTTCGGTTATTTCCGGAAATAATCGGCTATCTCCGGTGCACCCCGCTACTCTCCAATCCCGCGGGAGTACGTTTGGCTCTTTCCGGAAGCATTCGGGCGTCCCCAGGCTCCGCCTTGGCCTTGCTTCGTCCTCCCGGCCCGAACACGCTCGGCCATTTCCGCCGGGGGCGGGCCCGGCCGTTCGGAACGGCGGCGGCGGCGGCGGCAGCAGCAATCCCGTGGCAGCGGCGACGGCGGCCGCAGTGGAGCCACGGGTCGAGCTCGACTTCGCGTGACGGCGGCCGCGGAGGCGGCGGCGGCGGCTGCGGCGACGGCCACAACCAGGTAAGTCTGCTGGCCGGCGTGGAAGGCGGGCCTGGGGGTGCGCGCAAATGAGGGGCGCCAAGACAGAGTGTGGGCCGGTGGGACCTGGGGAGGCCGCAGAGAGCTGAAGGCCTCAGTCTCTACCTGGCAGCCGTGCAGCCACCCCGGACCGTAGGGGCGGAACGGGGTGCCTCCAGGCTGAGATACGGGGCTGGCGCCGCGGCCCGGAATAGAGGGAGGCCTTGCTGGGAGCGGGGCGTCGAGAAGAAACGAGGGGCGCCCATGCATTGTGGGGGCATGGTGGAGTGCGAGGGTCTGGGGTCGGCTACATTTCTGTTCCCTGGGCTCGGCTTGCGGGGTCCACGCAGGCCTTGCGTCCAGCTTTCGAGCTCCACCACTCCGCTAGGCCTGGCTCCAACACCCCGCCTCTTGGATTAGGGAGCTCTTGGGTCCCCAGCGCGCTCACCAGGCATGTGCAAACGTGTGCAGGCAAGCGGATCCAGGTGGTTTCTTCGACATCCCCTCTTTGGACCTCAGTTTTCCCACCTGTAGAATGGGGATTCAGGGGCCAGGGAGCGGGTAAGTTGGGGCGCTTCAGAACGTGGAGGTTCTCCTCGCTTTTTGGACACCTTCTGATGCTTCTCACGGTGTATATGTGGGGGCAGGGAGAGGGTAATCCCTTAACCTCTGCCTGGCACTTGAGGCCCTGAGTGGTCTGGTCAGTGGCTTAAACTTCTGGCAAGCAACTTTCTGCTGTCAAGCCTTTGCATGTTAGCAATGCCCCTTCCTGTCTTTAGTGAGGATTCGCCCTCCAGGAAAGCACCCCGCACCTCAGCCTCTCAGGAGGTTGAGGTGAACCTGAAGAGCTGAGACTAGGAATGTGTGTGTGCTTGGCTCTCTCTCTCTGAGTCTAGGGGCTTCTGGAAAGTAGTCATCACCTTGCAAACAGCAGCATTCCCCTTGGCAGCTGTAGGGCCCTTCTGCCATCCACCTGGGGCCAGGGTCCTCTCAGCCTTCCACCAACCCCCTCATGTGCTGAGCACCTACTGTGCGGCCCTGTGCTGAGTCGGCCAGGACCCCTATTCACTCTTCCCCTGCAGAAATCAGATCTGTTTGCTTGGACTCACCTCTAGGCCTTTGCCTGTGCAAGGGGCCTCTGCCAGGACCTCCTTTCCTACCCTTTTGTGCCCCTGCTGCCTCCTTCTGTGCTCAGCTCACCTGACCTCTCCTTAGTGCTCCCACAGCACCCTGAGTGTCCCCTGTCTCCCTCTCCTCTCTGTGTTTAACTATTTGGCCTTGTGGCTGTTGCTTCCTCTCATCCTGGGCCTAGAAGTTAAGCGGATGTGAGTTTTTGAGTCCTGGCTTCCTAGCCTGACAAAGACTTCCCTGCCCTGAGCCTCAGTTTCCCTGTCTCTAACAGAGCTTGTTTACGAAGCATGCAGTATACCTAGGGCAGATGCTCCGAGGGAGAGCTATTGCACCTACTTTATGACTAGGGAAACTAAGACCCAGAGAGGGGCAGGCACTGGTCCTAGGTGACCCAGTGAATCAGGGGATTCCAACCCAGGATGTAGGCCTATCTCTGAGTTAGGAATAGGAGTAGTACGACCTGGCTCATACTACCTTGTCATCTCTCTCTAGGTCAGCGTCCCCTGCCGAGCATGGTGACAGCTTGTGCCCTCGGCTCCCTCGTCTGGCGCAGCTGGAAGAGCCGCCAGCCTTGGGCGCCAATGGCCCCACGTGTGAGAGAGTGAGTGGCCTGGCTGAGCCCTACAGATTGAGGGGGCACACAGCGGCCGAGTGACCGGAGATCACACTGCCAACTCCCACCAGTTGACGAATGGTGGACGAAGCAACAAGTGACCCTTGTCAGGGTCGTGGAATAATGGCAGGAAGCAAGGCGTGAGCATCCCCTGTGGTTACCTGTAACTTCTTGGTGGAAATAGAGGTTTCAAGTGCCTCAAGCTGACCCAGCGGAAACTCCCGGCCCCCACCCTGGCTGATGGGGCTTCTGGGGCCCCGAGCAGCTGCGTGACCGACTTGACCCCTCCCCACAGCCCACCATGGCTGGCGCTGAGGGCTTCCAGTACCGCGCACTGTACCCATTTCGTCGGGAGCGGCCAGAGGACCTGGAGCTGCTACCAGGCGACTTGCTGGTGGTGAGCCGGGCAGCCCTGCAGGTCCTGGGTGTGGCCGAGGGCAGTGAGCGCTGCCCACAGAACGTGGGCTGGATGCCTGGCCTCAACGAACGCACACGGCAGCGCGGTGATTTTCCAGGCACCTATGTCGAGTTCCTGGGGCCTGTGGCCCTGTCCAGGCCTGGCCCTCGCCCCCGTGGCCCCCGCCCACTGCCCGCCAGGCCCCAAGAGGGGGCCCCCGAGCCAGGTGAGCAGCAGTCAGGGGCCCTGTCCGGGATGTGAGTGGTCTCTTCAGACCCTCAGTTTCCTTTCCTTTCCAGGGAGGCAATGGTTCCTCTTCCAAGGGAGGAGGAATAAGGACATTTGGTCTATTGACAAAGTGTTGACCACACTGCTATTCAGGGCAGGATGCAGTTCACACTACTTGGAACACAGAGGTGGACACAGGCCTGGCCCTGCCTTCATGGGCCTTCCAATTCAAGAAGTGACAAGAATGTGATTAGGTGACGACAAAGGCTATGAGGAAGGAGCTGGGAGTGAAGGGCTCCAGGCAGCAAGCTCAACAAGGCAAAGGCCGTGAGGTGGGAATATAATGGGCTCAGGGAACAGCTGTGGTCAGGGTGGAGTGAGAAGGGGGAGGCCTACAGGGGCCACCACTTCAGACACATCATGGGATTAATTTTGAAAACAATGGAGAATGTTCAGTAGGATTCCGAGGCTCAATTTAGCTTCATTCTGTGTTTTGCAGACAGGGTCCCTTGAGGCACCCCCTTTGTTACTCTGATTTTACCCAGTTTCCAAAATGAAGAGAGCCTCGTCGCCCAGAAAGGGTGGCCTCAGTCATGCAGCATGGTTCGATGTGAGGACCCTGTACTCTCCCAGACTCGAGGGCACTCTGAGTATACGTTGAAATTGCAGTATGCTGGGCCGGGGGCGTGGGTTCTAGCCAGGGAAACAGGCTCGGGTTGTGGGGAGGAGGCTTATGAGTGCAGAGTGCTGGGCATGGTCTGCTCCGACCTCACAGCAGCCCAGGGAGGCCCACGTACAGACAAGGAGACTGAGGTGCAAGGGGGTTGGACCACTCTTTCAGGACCACCCAGGGAAGGCCAAGGCCCTGGGAGGCACCATGGCCCCAACCAATGGCCTGCCTGGTTTTGTGCCAGAGGGACACTGATGCCCACAGAATCCCACGGCATGAGGCAGAATGGGGGGCGGCAGCAGAGTGGGGGCTGCAAAGCTGGTGTGGTGCTGGCTTGGGCCTTGCAGCATCTGGTGTCTTCAGGGCCTGGCCTGCGTCCTGCCTTGGCCTGGAGGAGTAGGAGGCGGCCCCATCTGGGCTCCCAGCCAGAATCTGCCTCTTCCCCTGGTAACAGCCACCTCCCTCCTCTGCCTGGCCTGGGTCCAGCCTCCACACATATCCCCACTCAGGGGAGCAGCCCCACCCTCCAAATCTCCTAAGACTGGGAGACGTCGGCTAGGGCTTGGCCCTCTCCAGTCCTCAGTTTCCTCATCTGGAAACAAGAAAGATTGGCCCCTTTGTGCCTTCAGGTCCTGCCCCTCCAGGATCCTAAGAACTCCAGAGAGCTTGCATGGCTGCCTACATTTCCTCCATTCCACCCCCATGGGGCGCTACGTGTATCACCCCAGTGTTGCCTGGGCCTCTGCCTGGCTGTGCACCCATAGGGAGGTTGCTCTCTCTCTGAACCTCAGTTCCTCACCCATAAAATGGAGTGACACCTGTTCTGACAGCACCTCCCTCCCCGTTTCACAAACCGATCACAGACAAGTTTCAGAGTCAAATTTCAGAACCATGGCTCCCAACCTCCTCTCCCTTGTTCTTTCACTGTTTTTTTGTTGTTATTATTGTTGTTTTGGTTTGGAGTTTTTTTGGCCTTTTCGATGCAGCTGGGCTTTTCTCCAGCTTGAGGCACCACCTGGCCCATCACTCAGCGAGGCCCCGCAGGCCCCAGCTTGCCCCTGCTGTGTGCCAGGGCGTCCTGCTGAGGGCCAGAGCCACATGAAGTGGTGGCAGTGCAGGCAAAGCGTCTGAACACAAAGAGCCCACTGGAGCAGGAAACTCGGGGCCTGCAGAAGCTGGGCCAGAGAGGCCCCTGGCACCCCTTGGGAAGGGTTTCAGGATTTTAAAAAAGGCGATCATTTTTTCAAAGCAAAATGACTTAGAAAGTGAAGGAAGGTCCTTGGAGTGAGGTATTATGACCTGGATGGGGATATTTTTCTTTAATTCTATCTCAGCCACTTTGTTTTTCCCACTAAGGAAGAGATGATGCCAGTTTCTCAGTTGAGGAAACTGAGGCACAGAGAAAGCAGACCCTGTGCCCAAGGTTGCACAGCCATCATAGGCAGAGGTTGAAACCTGTGAGTTTCCTGGGGCTGCTGTAACAAACTCCCACAAACCATAAGACTTCATTCTCTCACAGTTCGGGAGGCCAGAGGTCCAATATCAAGTGTCAGAGGTGTCCTTGACTTGTGGCCGCATTACCTCAATATTTGTCTCTGTTGTTACATGGGTTTTCTTCTTATAAAGACACCAGTCATTGCATTTAGGGCCCTAAATCCAATGTGATCTTATCTCAAAATTCTTCCTTTAATTATATCTGCAAAGACTCTGTTTCCAAATAAGGTCACAGTCACAGGTACCAGGGATTAGGATGTGGACATCATTTTGGGGGGACACTAAGCAAGTTACTGTACTTGATCTCTGAAGTTGTATGACTGATAGCTCGGAAAATTGTTTCCCACTAACTTGGCCTTTTCAGCCCCACCCACAGTGCCTCTGGCTTCCCCAGGGTAGTGGTCCAGATGCCAGGCACTTGCCTGAGCTGGGCCCTGCCTGAAGATGCCTCAGCTGAGATACAGCAGGCCAAGAGAGAGAGTAGGGTCCTTTCAGGGATCTTGCCAACGTACTGTCCCCTCCTACCAGGCCCCACACTCCCTGACCTGCCTGAGCAGTTCTCCCCACCTGATGTGGCTCCCCCTCTCCTGGTGAAGCTTGTGGAGGCCATTGAGCGGACAGGTGAGCCTCTGGCTACAACCCTTGGATTCTGCTTGCTTACCTCTGGTGATGGGCACCTTATCGCCTCACAGAGCTACTGGGCTCACTCTGCATTGGAGGAAGCTGAGCCCAGATGCTCTGGACCTCTGTGTTGTACTGGGGAAGGACTAACTCCCAGGGGGAGGTCGGACCCTGGATATTGGAACTGCCATTGTATATGCTATCCCTCCCCCTGCTCTTATCTCTGGGAGGTTGAGTAGCTACCCCAGGCCCCATATGAGGTCAGGGCAGCATTTGACAGCAGGCCTACCCCTTCTCTTCCTCCCGCCATCCAGGGCTAGACAGCGAATCCCTCTACAGGCCTGAGCTGCCTCCCCTGCGCACAGGTGAGGGGGAGCTTCAATGGGCAGTGGTGGGGCGGGAACTGACTTGGAAAGCCCTGCCGACCCGGCCCCCCTGCACCCACAGACTGGTCCTTGAGCGACGTGGATCAGTGGGATGCGGCAACTCTGGCGGATGGCATCAAGGGCTTCTTGCTGGCGCTGCCCTCGCCCATCATGACACCGGAGGCCGCGGCCGAGGCTCGCCGGGCCCTGCGGGGTGAGCTACGCGGGGAACCCGGGGTGGGCAGGGCTGGAGTGCACAAGTTCCGGCTCACCCTTCCTGGCTGTTTATCCGCAGAGGCCGTGGGACCCATAGGGCCAGTGCTGGAGCCCCCGACGCTGCCACTGCACCATGCGCTCACGCTGCGCTTCCTGCTCCAGCACCTTGGTCGCATGGCCCGGCGTGCCCCTGCCCCTGGCCCAGCGGTGCGAGCCCTGGGCACTGCCTTCGGGCCGCTCCTACAGCTGCGCGCTGCTCCGCCTTCGCCGCCTCCGCCAGGGGGCGCACCCGATGGGTGAGCAGCTGGTACCTAAGGGGGCGGGGCTTTAGATGGAGGAAGGGATAGAGGCTTGGCGTGGGGTGGGTAGCAGGCAAGAGCTGCTGTGGTGGGGGTGGCTAGGAAAGATAACAAGGAGTGAACCTGGGCTACAGGAAGACCCCACCCCAGCAAGGTTTGAGGCCTAGACCAGAGGGGAGTCACGTGGGTGGTACCAGCACCTGCTCTGGTCTCCCCACCCCAGGTGCTGGACTCTTGTCCTGTTCTCGTGTGAGCATATTGAACACTTAAAGCACATACATAAGTAAAGTTGGCCTCCCACACCTGCCTGTGTCATCGGCCTCTCTTCCCAGCTTTCACGTGTACCCCCCAGGTGTACAAGCACATGCAAGACCATGTGCATACCCATGTGCAGACAGCCCTACCCAGCGCTAACTGCACTCCCCTCCCCCAGGACTGAGCTCTTCCCCGACTTCCCGGCCTTGCTGGTGGAAAAGTTGCTTCAGGAGCACCTAGAGGAGCAGGAGGTTGCACCACCAGGTGACTCTCCCCTTGTATTATTATCTTTTCTTGTTGGAGGGCTACGAGTGCTGACTTGGGCCCCACCAGCGTGAGCAGGCTTGGTTACAGTGGGAGCTGACTACAGCTTAGAGTTAATACTTAATGTGTGTTTGTTTTCCTGTCCTTCAGCACTGCCACCTAAACCACCCAAAGCAAAGCCCACCCCCATAGGGCTGGCCAATGGGGGGAGCCCACCCTCCCTGCAGGATGCTGAGTGGTACTGGGGTGACATCTCCAGGTAGGGTTGTGTGGGTGGTACCGCGTGGTGGGCAGGGCCTGAAGGGCAGGGTCTCGGGCAGCCCCAATCCTGGATGTCCCCACAGGGAGGAGGTGAACGAAAAACTCCGGGACACACCTGATGGTACCTTCCTGGTCCGAGATGCCTCCAGCAAGATCCAGGGAGAGTACACTCTGACCCTCAGGTGGGGGCCTGACTGAGATGACTGTTGTGACAGTTGGGAGTAGGACTTGTGCGGTACCAGGGCCGGGAGATATGGGTGTCAGGCTGGGGGGTCCCACTGGGCTCTGACACCCTCTCTTACCCACCCCTAGGAAAGGCGGGAACAACAAGCTGATTAAGGTCTTCCACCGCGACGGGCACTACGGCTTCTCGGAACCACTCACCTTCTGCTCTGTTGTGGACCTCATTGCCCACTACCGCCATGAGTCCCTGGCCCAGTACAACGCCAAACTGGACACGCGGCTCCTCTACCCTGTATCCAAGTACCAGCAGGTCTGGGGCCTAAATGGTGGCTGGGGAGGGCAGCTCCAGGTCTCAGTTTCCCAGGTGGCTTCGCTGATTACACCGGGTGTCCTCAGGACCAGATTGTCAAGGAGGACAGTGTGGAGGCAGTGGGTGCCCAGCTCAAAGTCTACCACCAGCAGTACCAGGACAAGAGCCGCGAGTACGACCAGCTCTACGAGGAGTACACACGTACCTCCCAGGTACCTCAGGCCTGCACACACAGGGAGACAGAGGCACAGAGAGGCAGTGGTGAGGCCACGGGGACAGACGACCCCTTCCAGGTCACAGAGCAGGAACTTAGCACTGATGAGTCAGCTGGGGCTTGGCATGGACAAGACGCCTGTCTGGGATCAGTTAGGAACATCATGACCTTGGACATGACTTAGGTCCCCTGAACCTCAATTTCCCCATTAATAGTTCTGACTTTAGGAGGCCACTGGCAGTTTCCTTTAGATGGTACATGGGAGGTGCTCGTTACAGAATCTACCCCAAGGAGGAACCCCATGAACTGTAGCAGATAGATTTATCATTAATTCTCAGCAGTGCTAACAAGTCCAGGTGTTTATAAGGTGCCCAAAGGAGATTGTAAAGGAGTGGATTTCGGGAGCGGTGGTTTGCAGGTTGAAGAGGAGTTCGTTTGGTGCAGCAGGAGCTAGAGGAACGACATGCCTGGTGGATGGAACACCTTGAGCAAAGTCTCCATATCAAAATTGGGATCTGATATGAGGTACATGTGAGGAGTCCCAGTAGGTGCTATGATTCACCCCCTCCTCTAGGAACTACAGATGAAGCGCACCGCAATTGAGGCCTTCAATGAAACCATCAAGATCTTTGAAGAGCAGGGCCAGACGCAAGAGAAGTGTAGCAAGGAATATCTGGAACGCTTCCGGCGTGAGGGCAATGAGAAAGAGATGCAGAGGTGAGTCCAGCTCCTCTGCCCTTCCCTACTCCAACCTATCTGGTGCAGTACAAGCGAGGAAAGAAAGGAAGTAGAGAGAGCAGCCAGGAGTTCCAGGGGGAGGGAAGATCAGTTGAAATAGGCTTTGAAGGATTAATAGGAATTCGCCAGAAAGAAATCTCTGAGGCACTGCTTCCCCAGAATCCTCCTGAACTCGGAGCGACTCAAGTCTCGCATTGCTGAGATCCATGAGAGCCGCACGAAGCTGGAACAGGAGCTGCGGGCACAGGCCTTGGACAACCGGGAGATCGACAAGCGCATGAACAGCCTAAAGCCAGACCTCATGCAGCTGCGCAAGATCCGAGACCAGTACCTGGTGTGAGTGCCCTGCGCTCGCCTGCAGCCCCGTCTCAAAAACCTTGGCAAGGGCTCCCCTCCCGCCCAGACCTTAGGTGCTTATTATGTACACCTGCTGTATGTTGGGCACTGTTCTGAGCAACCACATACATATTAGCTTATTTTTTCCTCTCCAAGTCCTTCGTAAAGTTTCTTTTCCACCTAAGGCCAACAGCACTGCCATGCAGCCCCTAGGACTGAGCCTCTGGTGGTGATAAGACCCTGCCAGAGTGGCATGTTCTGAGAGCTCAGTAAGTGGTAATAGAAACAGTAAATCGCAGATTTCCAGGCAGAACCAGCCAGCATCCCCTTCAAGCTGCTCTTGGCGAAGCCAAGGCTACCCCCTTGTGGCAGCCAGTGACATTGCACCCAAATCCACCCTCATAGGTCAGCCTGTTTTTCCAGCTAGGCTGGACAGGCCCCCTGTGGGGTGGCCCTGCCAGTGCTGCACAACCCACCTCTCTTCTTCCTCCCAGATGGCTCACCCAGAAAGGCACCCGGCAGAAGAAAATCAACGAATGGTTGGGGATCAAAAATGAGACTGAGGAGTAAGTGACCACCTCGAGGGGGGCAGGGAAGTCTTTCCAGAAAAGGGCTGTTCTGGGTAAGTTTTGTAGAATGAGTAGTTTCCAGGGAGGGAGCGTTGTCCAGGCAGCAGGGATGCCTCAGAGGCTGGCAGGAAAGTGACTAGGGCCCCTTCCTGCCTCCCCTACAGCCAGTACGCCCTGATGGAGGACGAGGATGACCTGCCCCACCACGAGGAACGCACCTGGTACGTGGGCAAGATCAACCGCACACAGGCTGAGGAAATGCTGAGCGGCAAACGAGACGGCACCTTCCTCATCCGTGAGAGCAGCCAGCGAGGCTGCTACGCCTGCTCTGTGGTGTGAGTGCCTGGGGGTGGGGCAGCCACATGTTCCTTCCAAGAGCTCTTATTGAGTGCCTCCTGTGTGCTAGGCCTTGGGAAGAAAGCTGAGAAGACCCCCATAGAAGAAGGGACTGTTGGGGTTCAAGGGGGAAAGCGGGACAGTGTCCAGCCTGGAGATGGCCAGGCCTGGGCCAGGTCAGGGTCCAGGAATTGGAGGAGCAGCTAGGAGAGCCCGTGGGGGGTACCCACCTGACCACCTATTTCCCCACACCACAGGGTGGATGGCGACACCAAGCACTGCGTTATCTACCGCACGGCCACCGGCTTGGGCTTTGCAGAGCCCTACAATCTGTATGGGTCCTTAAAGGAGCTGGTGCTGCATTACCAACACACCTCCTTGGTGCAGCACAACGACGCGCTCACTGTCACATTGGCCCACCCTGTTCGAGCCCCTGGCCCCGGACCCCCACCCACCACCCGCTGACCCAGACGGAGCAGAACCACCTGCGCCCAGGAAGCTGCGGCGAGGGACTCCATCTTTCTGTGTGTCTCTCTTTGTGAATCTCTATCTTGATCTTTTTTTCTATCTCTTTGCAACTGTTTCTCTCCATCATCTCTCCTCTCTGCTTGTTTCTGCCTCTTGCTTTCTCTGAGTCTCTGTCTCTCCCTAGCATTGTCTCTTTCTGTCCCCATCTGTCTTCTCTTCATCTCTCTTGGATTCTGTCCCTCTAAGTTTTTGTTTGGGGACCTGTCTCCTTTACCCCATGCTCCCTTTCCCCATGGGCTCTGCCCTCCCCATGGCTCTGGCTGCCCCTGCAGGTCTCCAGGGTCCCCAAAGCCCCACCTGCCTGCACCTGCCATGTTTACAGAGGCCCCTGGGCTGCTCAGCCCCAGCCTGGGCGCCCCGATTTTTAAGCCATAGACCTGGGGTCGGCAGGAAGGAACTTCACTGGGTCACTTCCTAGAACCGTGGCTATGACATTTGGGGCCGGGCAGGACCCGCCCCACAGACTCCAACTTCCCCTCCAAACCCTGAAGTGAAACCTGCTGTGACGGGGCTGCTGCCAAGATGTCCCCCAGCCCCGGAAAGAAAATTATTAAAAATAACCTTGCAACCTGGCCACACCCAGCCCCGGGCCTCCCAGGAATCGAGGCTGCCGGTATTGCTGGGGCAAGTGGGATGCATCACTGCCCACAGCACCTCCACTTGATGCAGTTTCAAGGCTTCTCGATCATGTTGGGTTCTGATTTTATGTTTCCTTGACTGTAAAACCCATTTTCTCTCCTCTTTCGGGACAAGAACCCCAGTTTTCTATGCTGCCGCAGACCCCCTCCTGCCTGCCCGGCTAGGCTGGCAGTTGAGTTTTGTATGGTACGTTGATACTGATATGGATATAAAACATTGAACTCAGTAGATGCTTCTGTTTTTGGCGAGGCTTCTCCATGGCCACTCTATGCGGGGAGCCCTGACATTCACAGGGTCACACAGAGATGGACTTGAGTTTAACTCAGGCTGCCAGTGAGGGCTGACAACTCCCACCCCCCACTGTAGCTGCTCATGTCTAAGGAAGTTGGGAGACCTGCCCAAGGTCACACACACACCAAACCCTGAGTTCTGCCCCACACCGTGGCCTGCTCGGGGAACCCCAGACCCTAGCCCACCTCCTTACTGCCTCCCAGGCTGACTCCCCAGGTTTGAGGCCCAGCACTCAGCCACCAGCTATGTATGCTTTCTGATGTGCACCTTCCTCATTGCCAGGTGGGGTCAATAGTCAACAGTCTCTCCCATGCCACCCAGAGGAGTCTTCCATGTTCTTAATGCCCTCGGGGCTGTCCCCTCCCTGCTGACTCCTCTGACCCTTAAACACCTGTCCTTAACAGGCCACCAGGTCCCAGGGGACATTGATCTGAATCCCCTGTCTTTAACCTAGTCTCCTGTTCGCCATCTCCTACCCCTAAGGTTTCTGTCCCTTGGCCCTCACTACCCCCAGGACTGGGAGCCTTCTGCCCTTGCCTCCCCTCCCCATATAGCACCTGTCAGGGCCCAACATGCCTGGAGCAGCCACAGTACTGACCTGGTTCTCTCACTGGGCTCACCAAGGTACAAGAGCTGCCTGCCTGACCTCAAATCCCTGGGCCTTCCCAGGCACTGTCCCTGCTCTGTGCTCGGTCAGGAGGTACCCCATAACTGCAGCCCAGATGCTGTCTCCCCTGGGTCCTCACCCACTGTATGGGTACTCACAGGATAAAGGTCACCTCAGTGCCCTGGCCCCAGGCTGGTCGAGCCCAGGAGGCCTCTAGCCGGAGTCTGCACTGTACCACCAACTGGCTTTCCTTGGGAAAGTTGCCTCCCCTCTGATCCTCAGTTTCCTCTTACCAAATGGAGTTAATAGTTGCTACCTGGGCCCCCAATGGTATGTCTCTGATCAAATAGGTAGGGTTATGTGTATGAATCCCTCTGGAATTGTAGCAATTATGTTTATTGTTATTTCTTTCATCCTGCCCAGCACAGGATGAAAGAACACCCAACTAGCTTCCAAAGCTGTGTTGCTTCATATTGCAGACTTCAGGAAGGAATTGGGTTTTATGAAGGTCCAAAGGGACAGTGTGGGCAGATTGTCCAGTCCTGGGGACTTCAAGGAAAGCCTGGCTCTCAACCTGCTGTTCTGAGTGTAGATGTGCGTGCTGGGGCTTCCTGACTGGAGGCAGAAACCGGCTGTGGCTCTGGGGACGCGGCTATATTCTGGGCCAGATATGACCATTTCCTCCTGTGGAACCTGGTTCTACATCACGCCTGGCATTTGAGGCCCGGCAAAATGCGACTATCTCGGTCTTTCTCCCAATACCCTCAGCCTCCAAGCCTTCATCTGGGCTGTTCTGTATGTAGGCACTGCTGTCCTGTGTCAAACCATCCCAGGCTCAGCCCAGCCACACCACCCCACCCCACCCCCTGCCCCTCAGCCTTGGGTAACTCTCCCTCTGCCTCAGCCCTCCATGGTGGCTTTATTCCCCAAACCTCACTCTTCACCCATTTTACAGACTGGAAAACTGAAGCTCCATCACTTGAGGCGCCCATCACAGTCCTGGGGCTAACCGACTGCCAATTTGAGCCCTACACGGCCACCCCCACCCTCCCACCCCATGGACATAGTACAGGCTTCGGGTAATTACTGCTCAAATCCAGGCTTCTCTTCCCCACACCGAGCACGCTAGGGGCCAGGATGCACCTCCCTTCCAGAGCCTGGGACGGTGGGAAGAAGAAACGCCAGCTTTCCTCTTCCTAATCCCTAGCCAGGGCTTGGGGACCAAGAGAAGTGAGTTCCCCTCTCACGCTAGCTTCTGCTTTCTGGCCCAGCTGTGGTCAAGCCTGAGTCAGCCCCTCGGGACCCAGCATCGGGGCTTGAGAGCGGGAGCGGGTGTGTGTTGGGGGGGCGGGGGGAGGGAGGTGGACAGAGGGAGGGTAAGGACTGCGGGATGTCCCGAGACGGGCTAAAAGGAAGAGGCCTGGCTGTGCAGCCCATGCCCACTCCCAGGCAGGGCGTCACCCACCGTTAATGTACGGGGGTCTCGGGACTAGGGACGCGGACCGGACCACCCCGGAAGCCCCAGCCAGGCGCTCAGGCCCCAGCCTCACATGACTGGGCGGCCGTGCCTGATTGCGAGGGACGGGGTTGGGGGGGACCTCAGAGCGGCTCGACGGCCTCTTGATTGCCCGCCCAGCACCTAGCGGCGGTAGGGGCGGAGGCGAGTTGGAAAGAAAGACCCAGAAAAAGAAGTGCGGACACCCAGAGGTGCCAGTCGGCCCCGAGGGGCGTATGCCCCGGGAGGCGGGTCCTGCTTGGGGGCAGGGCCTCCGCTGGGTTAAAGGCCGCTCCCTCCCCGGGCGCTCCTCCTGCAGCTGCGCCTGTGCCCAAGCTATGATGGCCCTGTCTCCACTCCTGCCGTTCCTGCCGTTCCTGCCGGTGCTGTTGTTGCTGCTCCATTTCCCCGCGGCGGCGCCCGCGTCCCTGCTGGACACACTCCCCGAGGGGTCGGCCCTCTGCAAGGTAGGAACGGCGACGCGGCCTGTGGGCCAGCGGGGACCGGCACCCAAGACGGGCAAGGGGCTCTTTCCTTTCTCCAGACCTGGCCAGAGCAGCCCAGGGTCTGGAGGGGACGCGCCCCATCGGTGCGGAAAATCCCCCTATTTAATTTCCGGTACTGTGGCCACACTCTCAGAGTCCTTTCGCTTTTCCATCTCAGGCTGAGGAAGCCCAGACAAGCCTGTTCATGGCACCCACTCTCAGATGCTGTCTACTGGGTGCACTTTGACCAGGAAAGAGCTTGAGTGTTTCTGCTGCGGAGCAAACACATGCCCCGGAGGTTGAGCGACTTGCTCGCACCTGGATGCCTGCCACCCCTTAGCTGAAGTCGGAAGTCAGCACTTATTAGGCGCTAAATCCGCAGTGGGCACGTGAGCCCCTTGAGAGGAAGAGGAGTCAGGGCAAGTGTAGGGCCAAGGATCTGGGCATAAAGTGGCAACAAATGAGCATACATTAATCTCCTGTGTTATGCACCTCAGAGAAGGCACGATTGAGGTCAGAGACCAGAAATGTGCTTGCCTTGAGTCCTAACTGCAGACAGTCCCCCGCCCCAAGCCAGAGGTTTCACCTCACCTGGAGGAAAGCAAGAGCTATGCACGAGTTAAGTGTCTACTGTTTGCAAGTCTGTCATATCCATTTTGCAGATAGATTCAGGGACGCAATAAAGCCTTAGAGTCAGGAGTGGGAAGGAGCACTTACTATTTATGGCTCCCTTTCTTCAAGAGAACCAAGCAGGGCTGCCCTCACTTTATACTCCTTCCTCCCAAGCAGGCCGGCGACCTTTGCCCGCAGATGCTCCTCAGAAAATCCTCTTCGCCACCTGTCAACGTGAGCCTCTACTATGAGGCGCTGTGCCCAGGCTGCCGGGGCTTCCTGGTTCGAGAGCTCTTCCCAACATGGCTGATGGTCCTAGAGATCCTCAATGTCACTCTGGTGCCCTATGGAAATGCCAAGGTACATGGGCACCAGGGAAACCAAGGCATCTGACCAGGGTTGGAAGGTACCCTGCCGGCCCGCCAGCATTCACCCCATTGTCTTGCAGGAACAGAACGTCAGTGGCAAATGGGAATTCACGTGCCAGCACGGGGAGGAGGAGTGCAAGCTTAACAAGGTGGAGGTGAGCATTCCCCAGAGTCCCCCTTAGGCGGCACAGAGGCCAAGGAGACTGCAGGTGGTAATGAAGGTGAAATCCAGGCTCAGAGGACATTGGGACCAGCTCTGTACCCTGCCCATGTGCCTCCATTTAATAATGCTTTCATTCATAACTTCATTAGTAGATGCCTGTGATTATTCTCAGAATGGTATTGGGGTGTTCTGAGCCCCCCTCACATCCGTGCCTGTCCACCTCCCACCCTCAGGCCTGTCTGTTGGACCAGCTGGAGAAGAACATAGCCTTCCTGACCATTGTCTGCTTAGAGGAAATGGATGACATGGAGAACAATCTGAAGCCGGTGAGTGACACATGTCTCACTTGGCCCAGGTTGGGAGCCCCTGGCCTTTCCTGCACCCAGACAGACCCAGGTTCAAGTCCTGGCCCCAACCGCCACTCCTCTGTATATCCCCAGGAAAATGCTCTTCCCTCTCAAAGGCTCAATCTCTGAATCAAGGGAAGGAGGATCTTCTTGGGGCATGGGTAGATCAGAGAGGGTTTTCTCTAGGAGGAGCCTCTGAGCTGGGCTCAGATGAACAGGAATGTGCAGGGACACAAAAGATGATCTTCCTCTGGGGTATGGGGATGACAGGACAGCCCCACCTACCTCCCTGGAGGATTATGAAAAAGAACTCCCAAAGGAGTGACTCACCTGCCCTGATCATTTATTCATTCATCAAACATTCGGGCCACCTAGAAGACCACACCCTGAGACACCCCAGCCCTGCACATCCGTAGTGGGGCTAAGGGAGTGCAGAGGAGGAGGAAGTCCTCAGGAGATGCTAAGGAAGCTGGAGGATAAGTGTTCCTGGTGGAGGGAACAGCACAGATGGAAGCTCTGAGAAAAATGTAGGGGTCAGAGGCTGTGGGTCTGGTTTGTAGGGGAGGCAGGAGCAGCCTGAGCCCCTGCCTCAGGGGCCTCTGCTCAGGCATGTATAAGTACTTGCTGTTTACAAGCACTGTTGCATCACTGTGGACCCAACTGTCCCCTGTTGCCAGTGAAGAATCAGAGAGTTGGCTTGTGGGCCCGTGAGGGGACTGTTAGGGAGATAACAGGGAGGAGACTGAAGCTCACCAGCCCACCTCTGCCTTCAGTGCCTGCAGATCTATGCCCCAAAGGTGTCCCCCGACAGCATCATGGAGTGTGCAATGGGGGACCGTGGCATGCAGCTCTTGCACATGAACGCCCAGCTAACCGATGCTCTACAGCCGCCCCACGAGTATGTGCCTTGGGTCGTCGTCAATGGGGTAAGAACTCTTGTAGCCCTCAGCTTGACCACCAAGCAGGGACCAGCATAATGGATGTGCCCACCAGTCTGGGAGGCAGAAGGCAGGGGCCAGACTCAGAGCCATTTGCAGTCCCTTCTGGACTGGGCAGGGGTTGGTCAGGGCAGGTGGCACTTGTGATCCCTGTCTTGCTTTGTGCAGAAACCCTTGGATGATATGAGCCAGCTCCTATCCCTCGTGTGCCAATTGTACCAGGTAAGGTGGATAGACAACAGTGAGATTTAGCAAATGGGGGTAAGGTCTTCTTTCAGGACCCCAACTCATGGCTACCTCCTCTAGGGTGAGAAGCCAGATGTCTGCCCATTCATGACCAGCTCCCATAGGGACGTCTGCCTCAAGTGATAGCTGTTGCACTTGGAGGGAGCTGATGAAGATTGAGCTCCATTTTTCTGATCCCGACTCAGTGGCTTGTCATCCAGATAACTTACACATTCCATTCCATGAAGCCCAGCCTCAACATTTTGCCCCAAGATCAAGAATCTTGTCCCACTGAGAATGGTGCTATGTTAGAATCAATTTAATAAACACTTCTGGATGTTGTAACATCTCTCCATCTCCCACCCCCAGCCCCTGGCAATTGCTGTTCTGATTTTGACTTTTTTAGATTCCACATGTAAGTGAGATCATACAGTATTTGTCCTGACTTAGTTCACTCAACATAATGTTCTCCAGTTTCCTCCACATTGTCACAAATACCAGGATTTCCTTCTCTCTCTCTCTCTCTTTTCTTTTTATGGACAAATAATATGTTGTCCCCTTTGTTAAAAAGAATCTCAGAGGCCTTCTTTGGCAGATCTTACTGAGTTTGCCCTGATAATTTACACAGGTACAGTAGGCGTTCAGTTTGCTTTGCAAGAAGTTTCTGTAAGCAATCTCAGATGGGACTCTATCAACAGAAATGACTCATAGATACAGAGAACAAACTGATAGTTGCTAGATGGGAGAGGGTTTGGGAGGGCCGAGTGGAAAAGGTGAAGGGATTAAGAATTTGTAATTACAAAATATTCATAGGGATGTAAAAGTACAGCATAGGGAATGTAGTCAATAATATTGTAATAAAAATGTTTGGTGCCAGGAAGGTACTAGACTTATCAGGGGATCACTTCTAAATTATATAAATGTCGAACCACTTAGCTGTACATCTGAAATTAACATAAAATAATATTGACTGTCAACTGTAATTGAAAAAGAAAATAAACGAGAAAAAAAAGGAAAGCTTCTATCATTGGCTAACTCAAGATGAGAAACTCCACGAGTATCGGTGCCTCTTAGTGAATTGCTCCCTTTTTGCCATCCCCAAAATATTTGAAGGGTCTTAAACCAACCTGAACCAACCTATAAGACTGACCCTGGAAGCCAGGTGTGAGTGAGCCAGTTTTCCTGTAAGGACTTTGTAAACATTGGTTCTCAAAAATGAAACTTGGTTTCTTGAACATGGTTGTCGACAAAGTTTACCTGATTGTCCCATGAATCATAATTTGACTATTTTCCCCTTTTAATCACGCTGGAACTTTTCCATCAACATTCAGTAAAATTTAAAGTCTAGAATAACAGGCTGAGGTACTTGATAGCAACAGGAAATGCTGAAGGATAATTTTCCCAGAAAAGTTAAAATCATGACTCTTGTACAGATGTAAAAATGAGCATGTGTTAAAAATTGTTAACTCAATGAGGAGAACTGGTTAGGTGTTACCACTTCAAAGGGGATCCAAAGAACAGACAAATCGGGGATATTAAAATAAATATGCAAAGTAAGGCAAAAAATAATTGGGGGGAGTGTCTCTCCACCTGACAGTTCATTTGCATGCCTGTAGGCAAAAATTTTTTTTATTGTTACCAGATATAACTACAGAGCTTAGAAAAAGTTCCAGTATAATCAGAATCAAAAAACCTTGAAAGGTGTCCAGTAATACAAGGCGATTTAATGGTTTACTTATTACAGGCTGAAGTCTTTGTCGCAACTACTCATTTTAGTGAATGAGTAAACTACAGGAAAAAAATGGGCATGGTTGTGTTCCAATAAAGTTTTATTTAGGGACACAGAAGTTTAAATTTCATATAATTTTCACATGCCTCAGATTATTTTGGTTTTTCCAGACTAATGAAAAAATTTAACATTCTTAGCTCACAAAAACACAGTGACAGGATTTGGTTCGCAGGCTGTAGTTTGCGATACTCTGTTCCTGTAAGTAATGCATAGGTTTCCGTTGAAATTCACATTTCCCCTACAGGAACACAGGAAGTAACACGGGAATATAATTATCTGTACAGCAGCAGAGTTGCTGTGAAATAAATTAATGCGCGTAATGTTCCCGGAACAGTGAGCAATATGTTTATTATCATTATTCTGTAACTGAGGTCAGATGCCCAGCTCAAGTCAGTTCCAAGGTCAGTATCTGGACCTGGCTCTGATTGGGCTGCGCGCGCAGCGAAACTGTAGCCTCGCCTCCACTTCCTTGAATCTTTGAGGGATGAGACTTCCGCCCCGGTAGCTGTCAGGGCCACAGGCTGGACTTCTCTCAGGAATTCCGCGAGAATCTGGAAATCTGGAGGTCTACTAGGGAAGAGAGCGCGGGCAGAGTGGGAGCGGTCAGCGATTGGTCAACAACAGCGCAGCGGGGACGCCGGATTGGTCGGTCCCGGTGCCCCAGTTCCTGAGTCTCGGCGCGCCATGGCGTCTGGTGGCTGGCGGTGGCTGCGCGGCCTGTGCACAGCGGGGCAGCCTTTATTCCAAGGCCGTGCGCTGCTCGTCACCAATACGCTGGGCTGCGGCGTGCTCATGGTGGCCGGGGACGGCGCGCGCCAGTCCTGGGAGATCCGCGCCCGGCCAGGCCAGAAGTTTGACCCGCGGCGCTCAGGTGAGGAGGCTGGGGTTGCTGACCCCGACCTCAGATTTGGAGACCCCTGGACTGGACCCGCAGGCCGCGCGACCTCTAACCCCTGGCCGGAGTCCTCGGCAGGACCCTTGATCTCCGCCTGCACCCTAGAGGCTGACTGCCCCTCCCCTGATCTCCCCTTCCACCCCCGGTCTCTTCCCGGATCTCCGTCTCCAACTCGGGGGTCTGTCTCCTTACCCTCCAGCCCGGGTCTTTATTCCCTCCCATACCTAGGGTTTCTTTCCACTCCCATTCACGGGGTCTCGTCTCCGCCCACCCCCTCGTCCACTTCCCTCCCTCCTGCACTGAGGGACCGAGCATTGAGCACAGGGGGCTGCACCCGGGTCAGTCAAGGGCGTGGTCTCTGGACCACTGCCCCCCTGGGATCACTATTCCTCATTTTCCTCCTCTGGAAAGCCAGGCGATGGTTGACCACCCTCTCACGGTGGTGAAGGGAAGAGACCTGGAATGGTGCCTGGTGGTGGGGCTGGGAATATCTGGGTGGGCTCTGGGAGGGCATCAGGCTTACCCAGGTTTTAGCCAAGGAGGGAGTGGACTGAGGAGTTTGCCTGACTGACCATGGTCCCCCTGACTCTTGGACTGCCCTCAGCGAGCATGTTTGCGGTGGGCTGCAGCATGGGCCCCTTCCTGCACTACTGGTACCTCTGGCTGGACCACCTGCTCCCCGCATCTGGCCTCCGCAGTCTTCCAAACATCCTCAGGAAGGTCCTAGTCGACCAGCTGGTGGCCTCTCCCCTGCTGGGTGTCTGGTACTTTTTGGGTAAGGAGCTCCATGAGCTTGGGCCTTGCATACCCTCATAGGTCAGGGGTGGGGGACAGAGCCAGCCTTGTGTTAAGGAGGCCAAGGTACATTTCTGATGCACCTCCTCTGTGGGTGGCCTTGGACTGGAGGCTGGATCACAGTGGTGACAGGATAGACCCAGTGGGGACAGGTGTGAATGGCAGAATCAGACAATGGTGCTAAGTGTAGGAAGGATGAGGACAGTATCTGATGGGGCTGCCCTGGGTGGTGGTTGAGAGAGCTTCCCAAAGGAGAGGAACTCAGCTGAGACTTGAAGAAGGAGCCAGCAGCCAGAGGAACAGGCAGAGGAACAGCCCGTGCAAAGGCCCTGAGGCTGAAGGAAGAAGAGCCTAGACTGGTGTTTGATGGGGCACAATCACCCCAGCCCTTGGTTCTGAGAAGAAAGTCTTCACCCACTCCCCGCCCCACTCCCCAGACAGGTAATAAAACAGCCTCAGCATCAGGAATGGTGTGTCTCCATCATTCCAGGTACGTGTTTATAACCTGGGACTCACTTGATCTGTGTTGTTTTTCTACACCTGCCACCCTACTGTACTGCTCTTCCTACTGCACAGCTTTTAAATGTCCCGGTTCCTCTGCCTGGGACACGCTATCCCTCACGGTGTCCTGCCCCGCCCACTCCATCATCGGTACTCTCCAGCCTCTGACACTCTCATTCCCTTCCCAGGCCTTGGCTGCCTAGAGGGCCAGACTCTGGACCAGAGCTGCCAGGAGCTGCGGGACAAGTTCTGGGAATTCTACAAGGTGGGTGTGCCCTACCAGGCCCTGTCCATCCTGTTCCTTCTCCACCCCATTACAACCCTCTCGCCCCACCCCTCACAGCCACCAGGCCCTGCCCAGGTCCCTCCTGGTCCCACTCCTTACCACAATCTGCCCCTCCTCACAGGCTGACTGGTGCGTGTGGCCGGCAGCGCAGCTGGTGAACTTCCTCTTCGTGCCCCCCCAGTTCCGAGTCACCTACATCAATGGCCTGACACTGGGCTGGGACACGTACCTCTCCTACCTGAAGTACCGGGTGAACGCAGTGGACAGATCGGGCACCCAGGGGACTCCTCAGAAGCCACAAATGTGAACCCCAAAAGGCACTACAGCTCCCCTCTAGGGTAAGGGCCTCCTGTGCCCTTGACAACTCACACTCTACGGTGAGTAGGCGGAGAGCTGATCACAGCACGATGAAGACCGAGCCCCTTTCAGCTGTCTGATGGGACGTTTGCCGGGTCCCTGCTGCGCCTTTCCAGCCAGGCAGACCTCAGCCCCCAGACAGGTGGAAGAGGGCTCCTCCTGGAGGGATGAGTGCAGCACCTGACCAGATCCTCTTGTGTGGACAGATCCCAGGCCCCCTGACGCCCCCAGGCTGAGTGACCCTGGGCAAAGTACATCCTGGGCAACTCTACCCCCCAACTAGATGCCAAACAGGGCAAAAGTGACCTCTAGCTGACCACTCGCCTAGGCAGGAAGGTGAAGGGGCTCCTGTAGCAGTCCAAGCCAGAGTCCTGGGCCACGTCCCAACCCTACCCCAACTCCTGGGCATCTTGACTGGGCTACCCCTTCCAAGCCCACTCCCAGCCTCAATTTCCTCATCTGGAACACAGCCATGAAGATCAATAGTCATCCCTCAGCCCTTCTTACTGGGAGCCTCAGGGACCAGGATGTCCCATCCTTAGCACTGGGCCCTAGAACCAAGGTGGGGACATCACCCATCCTGTCAGAGCAGGGCCTGGCCTGGAGTTGGCTACCAGGATCTGGAGGCTTAGGAAGGGCTGGGCAGCACCACTGTCATGTTCTGGTCATGCACTGTGGAAACTCCATTAAATTTTCTTGTCATTGAAAACTTTGTGGACAACCACAGCCAGCGCTGGCAGGTGGCACGCACAAGAGCACAGCGTTGTCCATTCGCTTTATTGGATGTGTGTAGTGTTTTCATGACATCTTCTAGGGAACTGGGGACAAGTTTGACACTCATGACATCAGACGAGTCTGTGAGGAAAACGGGGGTTCCCAGGGTGGTGAGTACCCACTGCAGCCTCCCCTCCAAAAAAACGTAAAACCTTGGGGGCCCAGGAGCCAGGAGGGCCATTGTCTGGCTCTGACCCACCCTGTGGTCCATGCTGAGACCCCGCCATGGTCTCAGCCCACTATGTCACAGCCAAGCAGCTGGCAGGCCTGTCCACCTCCCACCACCTGGTCACCCTGCCCTCAGGTGTCATCTGGTCCCCTCTTCAAAACGGAACTATTGATGGGGGTGAATTTTTAAAAAGGTGGGTCTGGAGAGGACGGGGAGTGGTAAGTTTGAGGGGCCACGACACGCCACGGCAGAGCGGGGATAGGGCTGTCTGTACAGGGTGTGGTGGGTGGGTGGGGTGCCGAGCCCCCAGTGGACATCTCCAATAAATAAATAGCTACAATAATAAATATGGGTGACGGGCTAAGTCAGGACAGGGGTCTCACGCCCATAGCCAGGGGAACCAGGTCAGGCCCAGTCTTGATCTGGGTCAACCTGGAGGAGGAGGCGGGCAAGGGTGGGGGCCAGGATGGGTGGGCCAGCTCTCAACAGGCGCAGTCCTGGTGCGGGGGCGCCTGCTGATCCGTGAGCTGTGGGCCCTGCTTGGCGCCTGTGACCGCGGGGTCAGCCGTGTCCAGTGACTCAGACATTTTCTCACAGATGACATCAACCAGGCGCTCAAAGGTCTGCTTGACATTAATGTTGTCTTTGGCGCTTGCCTCAAAGAACTCGAACCCTGTGGTCAGGGAAGGGGGGATGAAGACCCTGGGCTCCCCACTCTCAGAGACACTTCTCTGAAGCTAGAAATACCTGGATGTTCCCAGTGTTGACCACACTGTAAAGGCACTGGCAAGTCCCATAGGGAAATAACATTGAACTTGGTCAGCTCTGTATTTTCTACACTCTTTTCTTCACCCTAAAACTATCCCCTTTACCTTGCCCCCTGTTCTCACCACCCAGCCCAGCCCCATGCACTGGCCCTGGTGGCATCTGTCACTCAGATCCAGCATTGTCCTTCCCTGCTCACACACTCTCTGTGGCTCCTTATTGTCCTCAGAAGAGTCCCAGCTCTTCACGTGGTCAGGCCCTGCATATTGGCCACATTTCTTCCCAGTGACCTGTGTAAAACTATTGCCAAAATGCATAGAATCTTTCCCACCTATGGCTTCTGCCCGAGCTGTTTCCTCTCCCTGAAAGACCACCCCTTCTTCAAGCACCATTCTCCAAGATTCTCCACCCCTTGAAGCCTTACGTATGCCAGGCAGAGCCTGGCTCCCCACTGGATTCTCCCATCCCAGGTCCCTCCCGCTACTCTACAAAACTGGAGGCCTCTCCTGGGCCCAGCAACACCTAGCATGAGATTAGGCAGTAAGAATGTCAGAGTGAATCAGTAACTTCTGCAGAGTGAACTCTTGCGCATCCATCAAGATCCATCTCACGTAGCTCTTGTGTCAAGGCCAGTTTGCAGAAATCATAAATAGTCTGGACTTGAATCCAGACTCCTATCCTGGCTTTGCTGACAGACCTTGGATGTGTCCCCACCCCTCTCAGGGCTTTAGTGTCCCTCTTCTAGCCTGTAGGTGTCCAGCCCTGCCGGGCACTCACCAAGGTGGTCAGCCAGCTGCCGGCCGCGTTCTGATGATACCACCCGCTCATCCTCCATATCACACTTGTTCCCCACCAGCAGCACCTGAGCATTGTCCCATGAATAAGTCTTGATCTGGGTTGACCTAGAGGAGGGGGCAACAGGGTTGGGTTAGGGCTTAGAGGATCAGAGCTCCACTCCCCCACCCCACTTCAGCACCCCAGGTCCCCATTATTCCTGGAACATGTCAGGTTCACTTCTTCCTCCAGCCTCTACCCTATCAAGAACTCTCCTATCTCTGAGCGTCTGTTCCCACAATTCCCTGATCTTGGAAATCTCTCTTTTAAAGCAAACTCTCCCTTCCCAGATCCCTGTCCCTGGAGAGAAGTATTTCTCCCTCCTCAGCAAAATCAGAAATTTTCTTAAAATTTATCATTACTTTTGGGCAAAAAATATAAATGTTTATGACCTTTAACCTGTGCCAATTGTCCTTATATTTTCTGTTCTCTCCTCTGTATTTTTTTCTGTATATTTATATTTTCATTTTTCTACCTGAAATCCTTTGTTATTATTTTGAGCTGATGATGCTGTGTTTTAATGATTATAGATTGACAGCGGGTCTGAGACCCCAATAATGGGACTGGTGCTCCCTCATCAGCCTTAGCCCCAAGCTTTGCACCAAGCCTGGCTCAGAAGACAGTCTGAGAGGGGTTGGGGGTGTGCTTACCAGTCCTGCACAGCATTGAAGGATTCCTCATTGGTGATGTCATACATGAGGATGAAGCCCATGGCACCTCGATAGTAGGCTGTAGTGATGGTTCGGTATCGCTCTTGTCCCGCCGTGTCCTGGGGAAGAGACAGGATCAGAGAGGACCCACATGTAAGCTCCTCATAGAGGAAATGAGCTCTGAGATCGTTCAGTCCAGCCCCCTTGAGGCCCAGAGAGGAGTGGGGGTTTGCCCAGAGGCACAGGGTCAGGGAGAGCTTGGTTTCTGATCATCCTATAGAGTCCAATATTGCTCCCTCATTCATCGGTACACATGTTCAGGGCACTGCCCTGTGCCACACCCCACAGTGGGCACTGGGGACACAGCTGTAAACAAAATGGACAAAAATCACTGCTCTTGTGCAACTGGCAGCTCAGTGCAGGAAATAGACAATAAACGTGAAAAGAAAATACACAATGAAAAGAGAAATGTATCCTATGTTGGAGGGCAATAAGGACTGAGGAAGAAAACAAAGCCTGACAGGGACGGGCAGTGTAGGGCTAGGGTAGGATTTGAAAACCCAAAGGAAATGGAAGAGGGAGCCATGTGGAGATCAGGGGAAGGACAATGCAGGCAGAGGGCATTGCTGGGGCAGACTGCTGTGGGACTGCCTGGTACATTTGAAGAATGGTGAGGGGGTTGAGGCAACAATGAAGAGAAAGACTAAGGTGGAGGTATCACAGGGACAGACCGGACAGTGTCTCCTAGGCCTGGGGAGGGGTTGCAGGGTTTACTCTGCATAAAGTGGGAGCCCTGGGACGGGTGGGAGCTAACAGGCTCCTTCAGGCCTCTGTGTGGGTGGAGGAGGCAGCCAGGCAACCCTGGAGGAGGTACCCGTGCCTGTTCCAAGCAATGAGTTTCGGGGCCAAGATCCAGTGAAACCTCAGACACATGGAAGAACTTGCAGTTGGGGAAACTGAGGCACCAAGCCCAGTGATGCTTCTGCCAATACCAGGGGTAGGAGAGGACCCAGCATTGGCTGCTCCCCCAGCCCTGGAGAACACTAAATAGGCTCCAATGGAAAAGCAGGGGTGCTTTCTTCTGTGCCTCTGGTACACGGATAGGTACATGATAAATGCCCAGTGTATGAATGAATGAATCTAGACAGGAAAGAGGCAAAGCTGGAGCTGCTGTTTCAGGAAGGGAAAGTGATGGAGCTAGGAGTCCCCCAGCTGGACCCACCCAGATCTGCAGCTTGATCCTCTTGTCGTTGCGGTAGATGGTCTTGACCTTGAAATCGATGCCCACAGTGCTGACAAAGGCAGGTGTGAAGGAGTCGTCTGCGTAGCGGAAGAGGAAAGATGTCTTGCCCACACTGCTGTTGCCAATGATGAGGATCTTGAACATGTAGTCAAAGTTCTGGTCTGAGGACTCCTTCTGCCCATAGCGCGAGTCTGTGGCTGACGCCATCTAAGGGTATGGGGCACAGGTGAACGTGAAGGGTCCCCTGCCATCCCAGGTACAGGCACTGAATGGGGAGAACTCCAGAACCACAAAAAGGGACCAGCATGTGGAGATTACCCTCATCCACCAGAAGCCCCAGTTCTAACCATGGAGCCGGTGGCAGAGAGGGGGCTGTGACCTTAAAAGGCCAGGGGCTTCAGGGAAAAGCTCAGAGCAACAGAAATGTGGACACCCTCTCCAGCAGGTCTGCACCCCAAGTCTTGCTGTAACTCTAACCCCTACAGCTATGCCGTCAGGGGGTGAGTGCGGCCAGCCCCACCCCTATCAAATCATTTATGCTCCTCAGAACCGAGCACGGGTGCACGGAGCACAGGCGTACACACGTGGACTGTCCAAAGGGATGCACCTCTGCAGCCCTTCTTCTCCTAGACTCCCAGGCTGGGAGAGCTCAAACTGAGGCAGCTATATCACGTGATATAGGCGGAGCGTGCACACGCTCACGTGCACGCAGCAGGGCACACACCCATACACGGGTGTTCGACATATGAGGGTCGAACACACCGTGCACAGGGCGGAGATGTAGACACCTGTCTGCACACCCACACGAACATGCATATACAGATGTACAAACCCATCCGTGCACACGGCGCCCTTCACCCATGCAGGCGTGTACACGTCACCCACCCTGGCACGCATCCCCAAACACATGCACACGGCCGTGCACTCACACGCACAATTCACGCGTCTCCCTTCACAAGCGTGCAGCACGCACATACTTGGGTCAGGCGCCACGGAGTCACACGAACATACCCAGGTACGCACGCAAGGATACACACAGACCCACCGGCACAGGCGGGCGCGCACACGCGTGTGCACACCCTGCGCACGCGCACGCAGCTTCCCGCAAGGCACTTGCATCCCCTCCCCCTCCACCGCAGAGCTGGGGTTGGGGGGTAGGGGCGTGAAGATCCGGCAGGTAGAGGGAGCCGGGGCCCTACCTCGCCCCAGGCCTGCGACCACCGCTTTCTTCCCCCCATTTAACCCTTGCCAACCTCTTCTCCCGCCCCCGCCAGCCCATCAGTCAAATGAAGGTTATTTAGCTGCTCCAAGCAGGAGTGCACCAGACTGCCTGGGTGCTCACCTTGCCGTGCACCGATGCGGTGGCGACCTTAGCGGCGGCGACTCTTTTGGCAGAGGCGGTGACGGGTCCCCAGTGCGTTGATGTGGGGATGCGCGGCAGCGGCTGCGGCGGCGGCAGCAGCGGCTCAGGCCCCTGCAGTCAGCAGTGACGTCCTGCAAAGAGCGGGGCGGGGCCTCATATGCAGATGTGACCGTGACGCCATCCTGGGGCGGAGCTGCGCCTGGAGATGTGGTTCACTGAGCCCGCAGAGCCAGGAGCAGCGGGACTCCCGCTCAGATTGACGCGCAAATGGGGCGGGGCCCAGAGTACACATCCAGTAGAGGGCGTGGACGTTGCAGGAGGGGAGGGATCGCCTCCTGGCTCCGCCTCGACCCAGTGTCATGGAGGCGGGGTTGCGCGGAACCCTCTCAATAGCTTAAGCAGTAGAGTGATGGGCCGAGTAGCCAATCAGAGATTATTACCTTCCTCCTTGTATCCAATGATGGCTCCTGAGCAGTTGAAGGGACGAGAGGCTAAGGCCTTGGCTGACCAAGGATCTTCAGGGGGCGTTCCCCTTCCCCACCCTTGTACCCCAAAGTGGGACAATCCGGCGTCCCCCACCCAGGACGAGTTGCTGTGACCTCCCGTCAAACGCCCCCTATTCCCAACTTCCTAAAAGAGGAATAGAAAATAGAAGAGAGCTTCTCCATTCCCCCTATATGTCGAGTTCAAATAAATAAGTACAAAAGAAGAAAAAGCAGAAATAGAGGTCAAGCGAGACCTTGTCCAATTTCTGAGATGTAAGACCCTCAAAGTGGGCCGGGCTGGTAGGTGCATAACCCTGTTTCTGAGCTAAAAGAAAAACTAGAGTCTAAGGCCATGCTACCCTGAACAAGCCCCATCCCATCTGATCTCGGAAGCTAAGCAGGGTCAGGCCTGGTTAGTACTTGGATGGGAGACCACCTAGGAAGACCAGGTGCTGTAGTCGTAAAAATATTAAAAAATAAGGGATTGTAAGATGACGAGTTCCTTGCAATCTGTGAGGTCAACCAAGGGTTGCCTCGCCTAAAAAAGAAAGAAAAGAAAAGAAAAAATAGGGATCAAGAGAGACACCCCTCCCCGCCAATTCCCAGAAAAGAAGGAAAGGGTCTGAGGGACGCTCAGAGAACCCCTCCCCTCCCTGAGACCTATTTTCCAAAGAAAAGGTGGAAATAGGGCAGAGAAACGTCTTGTCGCCTAAACCGCAAGGCGTGCGATGAAAGACCCAGGAAACAGGGAAGGTAAGAGCGACACTTAGAGACCCAACAATAAAGGGGATGGAAGAAGCTTCTCCCCTCCCTGGTTCCTAAGTTAAAGACAGGGCCGGAGCTACCCCTTCCCTCCAATCTGAGGAAACAAGATTCAGAGTGGGGACTTTGGAGGCTGAGATGCTCCATTGTTTTTTCACCCAAATCTTGAAGAGGAAAAGAATTTCAGGAGGCAGGAGAACGAGACCCTGGGCCTCATTCCAAGTCCCTGCCCCCAACTCCCTCCAAGTCCCCGGATTCATTAAGGTACTTGTGGTTCCAGGAGAATCCTGATCACCCTGATTCCTCCCCAGGAGCGGGCTGAGGAGTGGAGGGGTGGGAAACCGGACTTGTTTATAAAAAGCCTGCCAGCTGCAGAGGCGCGGGAGAGACCAGAATAACTTCGCGCTTGGAGGCTGCCCCCCCACCCCCACCCCACGCCTGCCCCCAGCGTCCCTCCCACTCTGCTTGCATTTGGGAAATCTGTCTTTTCTAAGGGTAATGTATTTGTCCCTCTCTCCCACTCGGACTATAAAAGTACCACAAACCCACTGCGGAGAATTGGGAAACTTGATAAAAACAGATAGATAGATAGATAGATAGATAGATAGATAGATAGATAGATAGATAGATAGATAGATAGATAGATAGATAAACAAATAAATAAATAAATTCATCTCAGTCCTCGCCCCACTCCCTCTCAAGTAGGAGGCTGGCAGTTGAGACCCAGCTCTAGTGGGGCTCCAGGAGAGCTGGTCCAGGTACTGAGTGGAGGTGAGGAAGAGTGGGGTCAGCTAGGCTCCCTGACCTTCAAAATGCCTGCTTCAGGCTTCAAAAGTAAATGGCACTCAGAAATACCTGTTTTTTCCCCCCAGGGGAAAAACCTCACAACAATGTTCCCCAGCTTCTCCCCAGAGGAATTTGTTTTTTAACATAAAAAGAATACAAAGCTTTTATTGCTAAGAATCAGCATTTGGCGCTGGAATTAGGGATGGTTGAATGGCGGGGGGGGGGGGGCGCTGTGCGCTTTGGGCGTCTTCTGCATGGCAGGGGAGATAGAGCTGGGTGGTAGAAAGGCCCCAAACCCTCCCAGGTCCTGTCCCACTCAGAGTAAAGTCCGGACTACTCCCGGCGGCCCAGGTCCCACAATGTCCCCACCAGCTATGCCCCATCTCATTTTTCTCCAGTCAGATACTCCTTCCTCTGGTTCCAGGCACGACCTGCCTCAGGGCTTTCGCACCTGCTGTTCCCTCTGCCTGGAGCGCTGTTTACCCAGCTCTCCCCAGGCCTGGTTCTTTCATTCCCTTCAGATCTGATCAACATCCACTCTGTCGCTTCCTATCACGTCACCATATTTATCCTTCTTGACATATCAGAAATGATTATGTTGACTTGTTTATCCATTAGCCATCTGTGAGCCCCGAGAGCACCTAAACCTGTGACACAGTCAGTGTCCGTGATGGTATGACACAAATGAAGGAAAAAATGGATGAATAAATGAAGGGAGGGTGACTTTGACCAGGGAGTTTAGGGAGGACCTCTCTGAAGAAATGACATTTCAGCAGGAACCTGAAGAAGAAGGAGCTAGCACGGGGAGAATGGGGGGTGGGGACAGTGCTCCAAACAAGGAACAGGAAGTGCAAAGGCCCTGAGGCTGGAACTCACTAAACAAGCTCACGGGACAGCCTCTCTTCAGTTCTGTGAGGAAGATGGAGCAGGCAACCTTTTCTCCCTTAATGGAGGGCAAACTAAGGCCATGAGAGTCACCCTAGAGTTTCGCAAGGGCTAAAAGTCCCGAGGAGCCCTGAAGACCTTCTCCCACTCATTCTCTTTGAGCCACAAAGCCAAGGACCCCAAACAGAAGAAAATGGGGGACCTGGAGCATGTGACTTCAGTCACCCCCACTGTGGACTTCAGTTTCTACATCTGTGAAATGGGAGAAGAGGCAGGGTTAATTTTCACTTTGAACATGTATCTCAGTGTCTGACTCAGGCCACACTTTCTTCAAACCTTACCTGTTGTTGCAATTATGTGACCCTCACAAAGAGCCCATTTTACCAGTGAAAAGATAAAGGCTTTGCAAGGTTTAAAGGACTCACCGAAGTTGTCAAAGACCATCTTTGGGGACACTAAGGATGGCACAGTGCACCTGGCCCAGGCCTCCTGGCATCATGGTCTGGAGAGCATGGCAGACATGAATCAAACAATCCCCCAAAGCTTCCACCAGTGCCAGCCTGGAGTGGGGTGTCAGGGAGGACTTCCCAGAGGAGGGGTCACTGAGCTGAGACCCAAAGGGTGAGGATGAGGAGGAAGAGAAGCATTACAGATGGTGGGCACAGCATGTGCAAAAACCATGTTTGGGATGTGGAAAGTCAGTGTGGGTAGAATGCAATCAGTAAGACGGAGTGGGAGGGATGCTGTGGCCCAAACTGAAGTGGAATATATGATTGTTCTTATAGTGGGTAGAGAAAACTCCGGAAGGAAATAAGGTGAAATGCTGAAGGCAGATAGTCTACGGGTGAGGTTATTACAGAATTTTATTTTCTTCTTATATGTTTCCATCATTTCAAAATTCTACAGCAAAAACATATTACTTGTAAAGGGGGAGGGAGAAAAAAATATAATCATCCCCTAAATCTCTGCCTTTTAAAGATCTGGAAGGAAATACACCAAGTTCATGACCCAGATGGTGTTTACTTCTCTCTCTGTGGAATGTGATCACTAATTGTGATGATGATGAATTATCGATGGAATCATTTAGGAACAAAACCAGCTGTTCTCCAAGCCAGAGGTTGCTGCGAGGACCTGTGTAACATGTAAATTTTCAGGCACTCTGGGAGGGAGGTAAAGGTAGAGGGGGAACACTGAGCCTTCCAGAGACGGGAGTCAGACCTGAGACTTAAAGGCAGAGCCGCCTCGGCTTCAGCAAATGAGGTGTGGGAGGAGTGGCCAGCCAGGCGAGGAGGACCCCTGAATTTGCCGCGCCTCCCGCCGCCAGGAGGCGCCGCTGGCTACTGACCAGTGCCCAGCTGCGTTGTCTTGAGCAGGTAACAGGACTGCTCTGTGTGCCTCGGTTACCCTATCCATGAAATGGCTGTGATACTAGTTTAGGATAATAGGGTTTATTTAACCCAAGAGAAACGTCTAATGCCCCAAATTTCTAATATATTTCAGGGAGGTCACAGACACCACCCCTCAACCAAAGTTTACCCAAGTACTAGGAAACTGAGGCCCAGAGGGCTTCCCTAGGAGCAGTCTGTGGCACCTGCAGAATCAAGCAATGCAGAGACCCAACTTGTGGGGAACTGTGTGCCTTTGTTACTGTTCTATAAGAGAGATAATGTGGGAGGGGGACCAATAGGGGGGTTCTGGGGCCAGAGAGAACAGGGAGCAGGTGCACCCTGAGGACAGAAGTTATAGCAACTTAAAGCAATAACGGATGCACAAGCAGTGATAGGTGACATCAGTCTTCAGAGATGCCCCCACACAGAGCCCTATCTTTGATACTCCCTTGCCATCCCCTTCCAGAGCTCCAGAGCTAGAGTTGGGACTAGACAAAGCTTTGGTGCCAAAAATTCCCCTACTCAAGGTCTCATTCTCTGCAGAGAGCTGCCCAGCAGATGAAAGGGAGGCACCTGTGGGGGAGGGGCATTTCCTTGGGACTTACTTCCCACCAGCTTGTGCAGGGCTACCCCAGAGGCACATAGCAGGCACAAGCCTGGCACACAGTAGATGCCCAATAAATATCTGATAAAGAATGACTGACGAAAGTGATGGATGTGGCTCAAAAGTGACCACTGGAGAAGTTGAACCTGACCCAGCCTCAACTTCAGAGCTGACTTTGGAGGAGGAGAGCTCTCTCAGCAGAGCATGTGGTCAAAGAAGACCCCAGCCAGGTGCCTCTAATTCAACCTAGAGACTTGCCTATTACTAGAAGCTTGGTTATCTCCTTCAGTGTGTGATGAAGGCAAGGCATGGGTCACCTGGGACCTCTTCCTGGAAAGTTTACCCCTCCACCAGTGGCCATTATGTACCAAAGGGCTCAGTCATCGCATTCCCTTCATGGTCTACACAGGGCTTGCCCACGGTCCTATGGTTGTCCAGGCATAAGGCCCCAGGGTCTGGCCTGGCCTCAGGGGACGGGAGCTCAGTGTCAGGTGACTCCAAGGTCCTCTGGTCCAATATACTCTCTTCCTCCTCTTCCTCCTCCTCCTCTTCTTCTGCCTCCTCCAGAGTCAGCTCAAACTGGAATCTGTCAGGGCCGCCCCGCTCAGGGCTGGTGGGGTCCACAGGACTGCGGGGGATCTTGCTCTGGTACCACTCACGGTTGTCCTCCAGTGTGTCCAGAAGGTCCTGTGCATCTGGGTGTACCAGGTCAGCCCAGGTTTCCCACAGTGGGTGGGCGATGTAGTCAATGAAACCCACCTATGGGGTAGTACAGGGCTGAATGTACGTGTCCTCCAGCCACATGGTCCCCCACTCAGAACAGACATTTCCAACCCCATGATTGCAGATCCCTCTCCCTGCAGCCCCGAGAGAATACATCCCAGGAGTGACTCTGCACAGTCCAGGGCACACTGCACCCTTAGGCCACATTCCCTCACTGGCCAGCCAGCAGCCAAGCCAGAATTTATGGGGTTGACTCAGCCACTTCCCTCCCCTGTGCTCCATCGACCTCCAACCTGGGACTTCTCCACTGAGGCCGTGTGCTTGTCGCACATGGGGCTGATGTCCAGGCCTGACTCGCGCTCACGGTCACCCTGCTGGAAGAACTCAGCCATGATGCGGTCTGTCCACTGGCGGTACAGGGGCAGCGGCTTGGTGGGGTTGCTGAGGTCGGCACAGTGCACCAGGTTCTGTAACACCTGGGGAGACAGATGCTTAGGAGGGCTAGGGCCAGGTCACCCTCAGGCTCAGTTAACCCCGCAACAGGCTGGCACCATAGCCACCCCTCTTACATGTGAAAAACTGAGGCCCAGGAGGGAAAAGAGTCTCAATATCTCCATTTCTGCAAGTTTAGCACAGTCAGTGCTTCATAAATGCAGCTAAATGAGAGGTGTGGAAACCATGGACCCAGAGTCCTCCCGGCTACACACCTGGATACGGTCAGAGTAGTTGTCCAGCAGCAAGACTCCCAGGCTCGTCACCTTTTTGGTCTCCACCATGGTCTTGAGGTCAGCCAGGAGGTTCATATGTTTGGACATGTCAGTGGCCAGCACCTAGGAGCAAGTGAAGGGGAGATAACAGGTATGAGCATTGCTCCTGTCCCTCACTGCCAGACATCGTACCCACTCAGACCCTCAGTGTCTTCATCTGTGAAATGGGAGAATGTAACAAAATTGGCTGCAAACCCAGCTCACAAGAGGGGCTGAGTCAACGGTCCCATCTCTGAGGTTGTGGAGCTCAAGGGGTGCATCCCACATGTTAAAGATTAAATCTGGAGGCCGAGGTAAGCCTGAGGGTAGCGGTGAGGCCCAGCCCAGGACAGGGCCTATGCAAAGAGGAGGCAGTTATGGCTGGAGCAAGTGAACACAGGAACAGTGGAGGATGGTGGGAGTGGGGAGAACCTTAGGGAGGAGTGGGGGACTCACCTAGAAGGCCATGGGAGCCACAAGTGGACTTAAAGCTGGGAGGGACCTGACTTGGTGTTCCCCAAACCTCTCTGTGGCCAATGTGTCTAGTAGGGCTGTTTTCAGCCATTTGTAGGGAAGGTAAGCCCTGAACACAGCTGTTTAAAAATCAACTTTGCTAGTCCCATGTAGACCAGCCCAGGAGTGACCCACAGGTGGCCCATGGGCTTCCCTGAGAGTCAGACAAGTCTCAAAATTTCTTCCCAAACCTTTTGTCTGCCACAAATGATGCTCCCACTAGCGGAGCCCACCACCCAAGGCTTCTACGTCTCACTAAACTTTTAGTTCCTCTTTATTTGGATCCTTGGTTCCCTCTGAGCCCTCCCCACACGCTGTTCCCTCTGCTGGGAACACTCCTCACCACCCCACAGCCCTCCCCATCCTGCAGGTCCCAGCTTCAGTGTTCCTTCCTGGGGAAGCCCTTCCTGACCTTGAGCATCCCCCCATCACAGCTCTGTCTACAGGTCCTCTACCACAGTTCTGCCTCTGGGTTGCTATCATGGCTCCCACTCATGTGTCCATCTCCCTCACAAACCAGAGTCTCAGAAAGGCCAGAACTATCTTGGTTATTGCATAGGGCAAGCACACAATAGGTGCTCAATGAATGCTCATAAAATGAATAAATGAGACACAAGGCCTCAAAACTTACTGGTGTCTCCTGACCTGAAAAATATCAAATAGACAGACTAAAGGCTCAGAAAGAGTTGCACCTGAAACCCCAGAAGCTCAGTTTCCCTATCGCTTGTGTGTGAACCACAGCTAGGACCAAAGGCCTGGTCATCCCACCCAAGGCTCGGAGGGTCATTGCCCCATTTTACTGGCCAGAAAGCTCAGGCTCAGAGTTGGGATAAGCTTGGGTTTGACTAACTCCACCCTATCCATTGCTGTGGCCTCACCATGTCAATGACCATCCTGCGCAGACTCAGCCGCTGCTTGGTGCTGAGGTTCTGGAAGATGTCACAGTTCTCTGCTTGCAGCAGCTTGAAGCCCACAGCCAGGTGGTGGTTCTCCAGTACAGAGGCATCATTGTACATAAGTGCAAGCTCCGAGTCTGGTGGGTAGTTGGAAAGCCTCAAGATCTGCCCACTTAACTCACTCCACAAATAGGCAGGTTTGGCAAATTCTTGGCAAACTCCTACTCATGCATTGAAGCCCCAACTCTAATGCCCCCTCCTCCAGGAAGCCTTCTAGGACCCTGTCTCTCTCTCCAGACATGCCCTGACTCCACAGGACTGGGGGCATCTGTGCCTCCTTGAGACTGGGGGATCCTTAGGGACTTGGCATGGCAGGAGACAGTGCGTACTGAGTGCTGGTCAAATGAACAACTGAGTCTTCATCTATTTAGACTCTGGGATCCTCAAGAGAAAGGGCTCTACTCTCATCCCTAGCTTTCTTGGGATATATACAAGAGGTGTCCAATAACTGCTTATTGACTGAGTTTTTCAGACACCTAAAAGGACCCCAAACTTTAAAATCTCAGTGGGCCCAGATCAGCTCTGCCACATTTGTTATTCTCTCATTTATTGAATGTCTACAGTGTACCTGGACCAGCTCCAGGCACCCAAGGGAGGAAAGATTGTCACAGCCATTTCACGAACAGGGAGACTAGGCTCAGAGCAGGGATGGGACCGCAGGAGATCACATGATTGACAGGTGGTGGCAGGGCTCCCTGACTCACTGGTGTTAATGAGAAACTGGTTGGAGACCCCAGGATGGTCCACATCATGGATGGCGCTTGCAAAGATGGCAGCAAGAACTTCTAGGTCTGTGAACACAGCCTGAGCAGGCATGGAAATAAAAGGTGAGGGGCGGCTTCTCTGCACCCTGTACCTGCCTGGGCTGCCCATAGGGCCATACCTCGAGCGCAGGTGTGGCCAGCAGCACATGCGTGGATTGGGCCACATCAGCAGCGTGCAGGCTGTTGTGGTAGGCCACATTGGCGTGGTAGTGACCCTCCAGAGTCAGCAGGTAGGTGACAAGGGTATCTGCTGGGATCTGAAATGTCTTGAGCAGGTCCCGTTCCTGGTCCATGACAGGCCCCTAGTCAGGACCTCAGCCTCTGGGTAGCAGCATATGCTGTTCCTATGCCTTATCTCCTGAACTCATCCATCTCACCAATTCCGCCCCCTTTCAGGATGCCCTCAATTCTGAACTCACTTGGTCTCTGTCCTTCCTCTCTGGTCCATCCCTGACCCCCACACCTATTCGCTCTAAATTAGGTCTCTTTGGGCCTGGGCCCAGGGCTGAGGCTTACTGACAATCATCAATGAAGTGTTCAGAATAGTGAATTGCTTTTCATCCTTCAATGCCCGATCGAATGATCCCCTTCAGGAGTATTAGGGAGGAATTGAAGTATATGTGTCCCTTGAGGTCTTGAGGAAAGGGTGAAGGAAACCCAAGAGTATTGGAAGCCAAGGGCACAGGAATTACCTGAAAGATGCTGAATATGATGGCTGTGAGGGGCTGGTTCCCACTTAGCTCTGCCACCTTGAACACGTCAAGCCCCCACTTATTGGTGTCTTCTAGTTCCTAAAATTTGAAGAACGGGAGCTTGACCCCAGCCCAACTTCCCCAGATTCTGGACCTACGACCCCCTCTCCCAGGCCCCGGGCTGTATATTTAGCTCCACTTGCCCAGGATACAGGTGGGCAAACTGAGGCCCAAGATAGGACATCCAAACAGATCCAGGACTCAGCATTCCAGTTGGGGACCCACCTTGGCCAGTTGCCCCTCTTGGTCAGTCTGGACTCCAAAACGTGGAACAGCGGCTGTGGAGAGGCTGGCACTGTGGGGGAGCCCACGTAGGCCACTGATCTGGGACATGGGCCTCGGGAGTTCTGTGGGGGTCTTCCTGGGCAACTCTACCTCAGTCTGCTGATCTGTAGCGGGGACGGGGTGGGGCTCAGAGAAGCTGATTCACCTGCTAGAGTTGTCCTGCCTAGCCTCAGGTCTCAGATTTTGCCAAGCCTCCAGATCAACCTATTTCATTTTCGCCTGGATCAAAGTGAGCTTGGAGTAACGTCTTTGTCTGGACTATAGTCTCTTCCTCTGTTCATGGCGGACCTCCATGAGCCTTTCTGCTGGACACGGCCCTCAGGGCTCAATATTTTTCTCCAAACAGCCAATGTCCTTTCCATCTCCTAAGCTGGAGACCCAGCTGTCTGGTTTCCTCCATCTCCTCCTTGGAAAACTACTCATGCTTCAAAATCCTAACTTTAATGTCCCCCTCCTCCTAGAAGTTCCTCCTGTTCCTTTCCCTGGTCCAGCCTTCACCTATGTAGCTGGGGGTGTCCATATCTGGCTCTGTCTCCCTCAGATTGATGTCTGTAATAGAAGTCTTTCTTTCCTTCTTTCTTCCTACCTCTGTAATGTTGCCCAGGCAGTGACCCACCACAGCTCACCCAGGAAGGTTCGGGAGATGTACTCGGAGACCTGGTTCCCCGAGCGGCTGGTTTCAGATAGGTGAGTCAATTCCCGGTTCAGCATCCGCTTGAACTACAAGGGAAGGTGAGGACAGTGATGAGGGGGCACTGTGGGCAGAGGCAAGAGATCATGGCTCTCTGGCCCTCCTCACCTTGTTGGAGGCCATCTCCCCCACCGAGTGCCGCGTCTGCAGGGTCTCCAGCTGATCCAGACACCAGTCCAGCTCATCCAGTGTCTCCAAAGCCAGCTTCTGCCCAGTGTCCTCTGGGGGCTGAGTCAGTCAGGGGCCTGCCCTGCACCCACTCTGGGACCCTGAACGCCTCATGCTTCCATCTCTACATCTATACCCTGGAGCCTTTCCCAGTGGGGCCACTCAGGACCCCAGGATTTGAGTTGCAGATCTGTCTCTAAGTGGCTGTGTGACCATAGGCAGGTCTCTACCCTTCTCTGGGCCTCAGCCACCCCATCTGTACTATGGACGTGGCAGACTCCATCTCTGAGGGTGCTTTGGGGAGTTACAATGAGCAGAGCTTAAGAACTCGTTGGCTAGGAAGGTCACCATGGAGAGGAACTTCACAGCTGTCCCGCAGTGGGAGGAGTGGGTAGGAGCAAGCACATTACCTGTAGATGGAGGGGGCTGACTGCCAGATGGGTCGTTCCCGACAGATGCCTTCCTGCAGTACAGCCGGTTCAGGGGTGGCTCGCCATGTGGTTCCGCCCCCACCCAGCCCACCCGGTCTGTTGGCCCCGGCCCCGCCCCCTCCGCCCTGCCCTCTCTCCCACAGGCCCCGCCCCAGTGCTGCAGTTGTTGGCCCTGCCTCTCTTTTCCAGGCCCCGCCCCGCCCACCCTCTGCATACTTGGATGCCTTGCCGCTTTGCAGGTGGGCTAGCACTGAAACGTTGCTCCGAACCGTCCGCAGACTGGCCAGGACCTGTCGGGAAGGGGATGATCAGCACTGGAAAGGGGAGGGGTCGACGCTTCTGTCTGCTTAGCTCACACGGGAAGTGGGGAGGGGTGGACACCCACCTGGGCAAAAGGTGTCACAATCATGTCTTCTCCATGTCTGTGGGGAGATGGGATATCAGGAAGGGAGGCCAAGGAGACCTCCCGCGCATTCCCATCTTTCAGCTTTTGCCCAGACTATACCCTCAGCGGAGCACGTCCTGCTTTCACGACTCCTTCAGGTGCCCTACTGGTCCCTGGGCTCCTCTCACTCAACTCTTCCCTGGAACAAACCACAGCCCCTCTGACCAATTACTCACTTTATCGCTGTCTCACAAATGAGGAAACTGAGTCCCAGGAGCAGCAAGGGTCTTAGAAGCAAGACAGATATTATTATATTTCCCTTTTCATTATGGCTACCAGGAAGCTCAAATCAAGGTGTTTGTTCAATTGCTGCTAATTGTCCTTAATGCTTTTGGATTGCCACCCAACCCTAGCCCAAAGTCAAGCACAGAAGAACACCAGATATCATTCTAGGTATACTTGACTGAATAAGTGAGCTGCCTGGAAAACTCCTACTTAAACTTCAAAGTCTAGCTCAAATGGCCACTCGAAGGAAGTGTGCTGAATGGAGAAATAAAGGAAGGAAGGAGGAAAAGACAAGGAGGTCATCCCACCAGCCTCAGACTCACAGGTCGCTGGCCACAGAGGAGTTCCGGGACATGGCCTTAGGTGAGAGTTCATAGTCGCTGTCTGACCGGTACAGGAAGGACTCCCGCCGCTGGCTGTACTGGGCAGAGGTCTGAATGACCTGGCCAAGGCCAGGCCCAGCCTGAGAGTCCAGGGCACTTCTCCCACAGGAAAGCCCATTTTCTAAGTCAAAGCTAGAAGTAGAAGAGATGTGGTCAGAGTGAGGGTCCTGACAAGCAGATGGCTGGTGGTGGCCTGCATCTATTCTGTCTCCTTTGGTCCACATGGTGGGCCGTGCAGTAGCCTATGGTTTGTCCACCTGTCCCACAGTCGCATCTTAATCAAGGACCCCGCATCCTCACTCTTTAGTTGCCACATCTGTACCCAGAGTCATCCCACTGGGACCAAACTGGACTCCAGGACGTGAGTTTCAAATCTCTCCCCAAGTGGCTGTGTGTGTGACCATGGGTAGGTCTCAGCCTTTCTCTGTACATCAACCACCCCATCTTTAACATGGGCATGGTAGGCTCTTCCCAGGGAGCTTTTAGCGAGTTGCAATCAAGCACCTGAGGACGACAACTGGATGCCCGTATTACTAAGGAAGAAACAGAGGTCCAGGTCACATGGTGAGTTCACAGGACTGGAAACAACTTCCTGGACTCCTCTCTCTGGAGGGGCCTGGGTCCTGCTTAGATTCGGCCAGTTGCCAGGCTCCCCACAGCCAGGAGAAGCACTGGCCCCAGCTAGCTTTGGCCATGCCCTGGATCACCTGTCCCCATTCCACAGCCCGGGGCCCCACCCTCAGCCCACAAGACCCTGCTCCAATCACGACCTCAGATCCCCCACTCCCTGCTTCATTTTCGACCAAATGCTCTGCCTGTTCTCCTACCCGTCCTGGCCTTTGCCGGAGTTGTGCCCTCTTCCGGGAGCACCACCCTCCCCACAACGCCCCATGCTCTGGGGCAATCTCCAATCCCCCACTCCCAGCTCTTTCAACCAAGTCCCTCCCACCCGCCACACCTTGACTGGGTAAGGGAGATCTATGTTTATCCTCCTGTGGGTCAGAGGTCAGTGTGTGGGAGAGAACGTGGGGCGAGAACCGAGACGCGGGAGGGAGAGTTAGCAGTAGGGCAGAGGGGTCTGCCTGTGGGTCACGGGCTTTGGGGGTGGGAGTGGGGCAAGAAGGAGACAGGGAGATACTGGAGACCACACACGACATGGGGCTTCCAGCCAAGGGCCAGCGTCCACTTTGGCCCCTGTCAGGTCACCCCATCCGGGATTCAGTGGGATTATCTCCAGTTCGGCTGGATTAGGGCCCGCTCGGTCAAACTGGGCCGGGTTTGACTAAACTCTATCTGATCAAACAGGATTGGACCTGGTCCCGCTAAGTTTGGTTGGGTGAGTTCGGTAGAATTTGGCTACGTCCGACTACTCTCGAGCAGGTTCGAACGCACTAGGGAACATTCGGCTATGTCCGGCCTCACTCGGGTAAATTCGAGAGCGCTCGGCTTTGTCCGGCCAGCGGCCTGTTCAGAGGCTTCAGCGGCTCCCAGAGAAGCCCCTACCGCCCGGGCCTGCAAGTTCCCGCTTTGCGACGTCACTGGGAGGGCGGGGATTCTTAACCCTTCCCTGCCTGGCGCAGGGGTGGGCAGAAGGACGCTCTTAGGGGCAGGCTAGCCATGGATACCCTAACCAGCCTTCCGAGGAGGCCTGGAGGTGGCGACCCTTCCTCCTCCTCGCTTCCTCCCAAAGGTTCTAAGAAAGCGCGCCTATTGGATAGCTCGGGAAACTGAGGCCGGGAGAAGCCACAGGGTACTGGGTTCGAATCCAAGGAGCGGGCGCGGAGGGTTAAGGTCTGGTTGCGGCAGCTGTTTTTCTTTCTGCTCTAAACTTAGCTGGGAGCGATGAGGTCAGGCCGTGGTTCCATGACGCTGGCGGTGGGTCGAGGTCGCCCTGACTGTGGGAACCGCGTATCTGTCCATCGGTTAAATAGGTAAACTGAGGCAAAGGGCACTCCAAGGTATCCACTATCCTCCAGCCTCACCTTCTTCTGAGACCGGCAGGCCCTCCCTCAACGCCTCTGAGCTCTCTCCTGAGCCTGGGCAGGGACTACCCTTCGCAGGTGTCTGGTGCCATAGAGGCGTTCTCCCAGACCCGGGCGCCCCCTCCCGGGCTGCAATGGCGCCATCACAGTCACGATTGCACCCACCTCCGCCAGGTGACTTTAGAGAAGGGATCTCCAGGCTCAGCCACCAGGTGCCAAGTTATTAAGGGGGTGCGAATGTAGCAAGAACTTAGTGCAAGGTTCCACACACAATCAGTGCCCACAAGCCCCACACCCGGCCCCAGTCTTGCCCCATGCCCCATGCCCCATGCCCCACGAAGTCACAATCGCTTCCTGAATGTCTGGGATTCTAACCCGGAGCGCTGACGAGTCCTTGGAGGATACCACCAAGTGGGACTGCGCTGGTCCACTCTCAGCCTAAGACACGCAGCTCCTCTGTTACACTACCTACGCCCTGCCTCGAAGGCCCCCATCGAATCGGGTCTTCCTCTCACGACATCGAGAGTCTCGTGTGAAGCCCCTAGACAAGGCATCCCCAACTCCCCACGCCCCCATCTCGCTGCATCCTGTAAGGAACCGGCCGCACAGCAGGAGGTAAGTGGTTGAGGGAACAAGCGAAGCTTCATCTGTATTTGTAGACACTCCCAGCGCTAGCATCATTGCCTCAGCTCCACCTCAGATTATCAGGCATTAAATTCTCATAGGAGCACCAGTCCCCGTTGCCAAAAAAGTTGGTGACAACTGCCCTAGGCGATCTCGTTGCCAGCACTGGATAGATGGAGAGGAGTAGACCAGGGGGAGAAGTGACCCTTGCTCCTCCCCCTCACCGCCAAGACACTCAGGCCACCAGTCCCCGGCCTGAGGGTCAGGAGGAGAGGCTAGACTCAGCCTATCCTGCTCTGGGCCTCACAGCTGGAAAGGGACAGCCGGCTGGTCCCCCAGGCATGAATCCAGACAGTGTGTGGGGAGACAGAGATGGAAAGAGAGTCACCAACTGCAAGAGACAGATAGGATGGAGGAGAGATACCGCGAAAGAGTAAGAGAGGCAGAGCGTCGGAGCCCCGGCCCTCAACCCCGCCCCAGCTGTCCCTGACTGTGACTCTTCCAGCCCTCCTCTTGCCTCACCACAGCGGATGGGCCACGGTGAAGCGCCGCTGCAGGCGGATACTCTGGTTCACCAGGAGCTTCCTAAAGAGCCCGGGGGAGCCACGCGGGGAGTCCCGGGGGGATCCAGGCCCAGGGGCCAGGGCGGGCGAAGGTGGGCCCTGCATCGCCGGGACAGTGTGGAGGCTGGAGACAGCGCGGGCGGTGCGGGAACTTTTCTGGACAGCTTTGGGGGCGGGGCCGGCGGAAAGGGGGCAGAGGACGCACTCGCTCCGCCTCGCTGCTGGACCGCTCTGGGAGGTCCCCACCAGGATAAATGGGGAAACTGAGGCATGGAGCTGGGCTCCACTCTGCTCTCTTTCTTTGGGGGGAGGCCCCATGGGGTCTAGAATCCTGATCTTACAGCCACTTTCCTCTGCTAACATGTCCTACGACAGTGCTGGTTGCTGGGCTAACTTGGCTGAAAAGAATGAGATGCAGAAGTCAGAAAGAGACGTGCTCTCCATTGAGGGTCTGCCGAGAGGCTGCCCAGACAGTGCTTCCAGTCCCACTCTGCCCGTTTTCCAGGTGGAGAAACTGAGGCCCGGAGTCTCCAAGGAGCTCCCCGGAAACCACAAACTCTTACTCTTTTGCTAGATGGGGAAAATGAGGCATAGAGAGAGGTGGTAACGGACACAAAGCTTCATGCTAGGGCGGTAGGACTCGAAAACCAGCTCCCCCCTCCTCCAGGCCCCCTCCACAAGTCCCCATATAACCCCTGCCTGTTCTGACATTCCCCAGGCCCTATCTCTGGATCATTTTCCCTCTCTTGCTGTCTCCACTGGACAAACATCCGCACTCTATTCCCGCCAGACGTTCCGTTCTGTGAAGCATCAGCTGCCTCCCACTGCCCCAAGAAGGACCCAGGGAGGGCCTGGAAAGAAAGGGAGGCCTTACCTCTGATGTCTGAGGGAATTCAGGGGCCTATACCAGGTGCTCTACCCTTGGAATGCTAGGATTGGGGTGGCCCTGCCCCATTCTGCAAGAAAGGAAACCAAATCTGAGGCA
>NW_011888907.1:3662013-3666738 GCF_000151845.1 Pteropus vampyrus | reverse complement strand
CATTTGAGTATCCCTGCCCTGGGCAGGTGCTTTTCTCCTCTGCCACCAGGCAGCCCCAGCGAGACAGGAGGTCCTGTTATGACCATTTTACAGACAAACTGAAATCTGGAGAGGAGAAGTGACTTGTCCAAATTCCCGTGGAAAGTCTAGACAGAGAGAAGAGAGTGGGGGCTGAATCACATGTGTAGATGCTCACACAAGTTAACCTCACCCTCCTCTGCTCTAGACCCTCCCATGGCTCCCCATTGCCCTCTCATTTGAATCTACGCCTCTCCAGGAAGCCCTGTGAGGTCTGACCCCTGCTGGCCACCCTGCCCCCTTCCTCTTGGCTCACTGTACTCCAGCTTCATCCCCAATCCTTGCTACTTCTTGAAACAGCCGGGCTCATTCTCATTCTGTGCCCTTTTCCAAACACTCTTCCTCTGCTAACTCTTCATCTTTTGGGTCACAGCTGGAGCATCACCCCCTACAGGAAAGCCCTCCCTGATCAGAGCACCCTCCAGTCACAGCTACAATTTTACATTTAATTTTACAAATAATCATGATTATTTGATTTGTTTCTGTCTCACGCACTAGCCCCTTGAGGGTAGGACAAGATCCAACCTTACTCTCAGCTGTGCCCTCAGGGCACGGCACTCAGTAGGTGCTCGATAAATGCTTGAGAAATGAATAGAGAGCCTCCCTCCCACCCTCCAGTTCCACTGATCTGTATTCAGCTCCTCATACACCTGATCCTCTTGAGTCCGAGGCTTTGTACATTCTGTTTCTTCTAATCGACATGCTCTTCCCCTACAACCCCTACAATCCCTCTGGCTGACTTCTCTTCATCCTTCGGTTTAAGCTTAGAAGCCACCTTTTCCAAACAATCCTTCCTCACTCTCTGCTCCCCAGTGCTGGATCAGAAGCCTCTGGGCTTCATAGCACCCCGATCTCTCCATTTTGTAAAAGTCTGTCTCTACTATGAGCCTGTGAGCACCTGCTTGCCCATGGCTGTATCCCAAGTACACAGTAGGTGGCTAATAAATACTTGCTGAACAAGATGCTAGGACCTTCCCAGATCCAGGTGATCTACCTGAAGCAGTGAAGAGAAGAGCCACAGTAAGAACCAGGCTCTGGCACAGAAAGTTCTCAACAAAATGCAGAAAGTATGGATGTGTGTTTGCATCTTACTGACACTTGGAGGTTCAGTGAAGCACCTCCATTTGCTGGGGAACACCCAGAAGATTAGCCTTAAACCCAGCATTCCAGAGGGTTGACCCCCCACACACACAACATCAGCACATATATGCATGGACAGGATGCACGCACTCACACACTCACAGGGATGCACTCCTTCCAGAACTTTCCAGATCCACGTGGGCTCTCTCCCCAGATGGGCCCAAACTCAGTCTGTTTGTTTTTTCTTGAAGATGGAAAATCATGAGTCACTGGGGGGGGGCAATAGGAGCTGGGAGGTGGGGGCAGGGAGCCTGCTGGGTCACCTGGGAACAGCTCCAACCCCTCTGGACCATGGGGCCCAGCTGCTCCAGACACCTCCCAGGGCTGCTGGAAGGCCAGGCTGATGGGGGAGGGGGTTATGCTAGGCTTGTTGATCAAGAAGCCAGTGGCCCCAAGAGGTCCATGGATCGGTAGGAGAAAATAAAGATCTAGAGAAGAAAGCAACTCGCCAGAGGTCGCCAGCTTGGCCTCAAGCCCAGGACTCTAGAGCTGGCCGTGTCTGGCTCCCCCTCCCACTCGAGGAGGCCTGGGGCTCCTGGACCCTGCTCCTTGTCCCTCAAGCCCTGGCTCAGCAGCTGGAGAATCCTGCCTCTACTCCACAAAGATCCCTGTTTCACCTGCTGTTTGTCTCTGTCTCTCTCTTATTCTCCCCATACCCCTTTTCTATGAAACAAGAGAAACAGCCCCTCCCCCACTTCTACTCCTCCTTCTCCACCCCATCCTTTCTTGTATGGAAGAAACACCCTGTGATTAGGATCCCCAAGAAGCTTCCCTTCCTTTTTCACGTGACATGGGCTGAGGCAGGGGGATGGTGGTGGCAGGACAGGCCACAGAGGAGGCTCCTCCCCCAGGGCTATGTACAGCCTGCCCTGGCCCTCTCAGATGCCATCCATGGCCACAACTCCACAAACACCGGAGGACACTCCAGGGGCTAGAGGACCTCAACTGGGTTGAAGCGAAGACAGTCACACCCATCCACATGCCTGCCCACAGGCACCACAAGGAGAAACACACAGGCACATACACAACTGATGTACCCAGACACAAGCACTTCTGGTCACCCACAGAGATGCAGCTGTCTGTAGACATTCACACAGAAAGCTGGAGCACACACAAAGTGGCAACTGCTTAGACTCACACACACACTCAAATGCGACTGCACCTGGCACACCTGGGCACACACACCCATAAGCAATCATGACACCACCACCCCCAGCTCCACCCCACATAAAAACAGCTTTTATCCTCCAAAGCACCAGCCTCAGCCAAGCCGCAGAGATCCCCACCTCCTGGAGAAGAAAGAACCCTCCCTCCCTCCTGCCAGGCCCCGCGCGCCCCTCCCTCACGCCGCTGGAGGGCCCTGCCCCCGCCTACCTACCGCCTGTGGAAGGAGGTAGGCCAGGAGCGCCGCGACTTCTTGAGCCCGGGCTGCGGGCCCCAGTACCGCTCGCTGTGGCCTGCAGACTTGTCCGGGTCCGAGTGGAAGCGCTGCTGGATGCAGATGGGGCGCCTCGGCTGCCGCCACAGGTGCTTCGGGGATCTGGCTAAGCCTTGGAGGCTGAGAGCGAGGTTCGACTCACTGGATGCCTCAGCCCTTTCTTGGACCCCTGAGGTCTCCATAAGCCAGAGGAGGGGAGCAGGGAGAGCAGGGTATGAGAGCCGTCCCCGGGAGCGAGGAGTGTCTGCGCCCTGGTCAGGCAAGGCCCGGGAGTGGAGGAGACAGCGAGCAGCTGTCTGTGCCGGCGGTACTGAGCGGGAGAAGGTAGAAACTGGGGCTCAAGGTGGTGCTGACACGGAGGAGCTGTCTATGCCCAGTGGTTCTGAAGGATAGTAGAGGAAAAAGAACTTGGGAGTAGGGGTTGGAGACAAGAGCTAGAGAGAACCCCAGCCCCGAGATTGGTCTGCCGTTTCCTCCATTGCAGAACGAAAAAAAAGTCAAGACATAGGCTTGGAGTGGAGAAGACAGAAGTTGTTCTCTCTGTTGCTGCCAAATAAAGATCAAGGAGACAGAGGCTTGGGAAACCCCGCAAAGCCAAGGCGCCGTTCTTCCTTTTGATGTCGAAAGGGAAGAAGATAGTAGATTCAGGGGCTCAGGGTGGATGAGACAGCGAGGAGCTGTCCTCAACGTGTCGGTGCTGAAGTCAGGAGTTCCAGAGCACCTTCAGGCCGGGGCGCCATCCGCCCAGAAGGTGCTGAAAGCTGAACAGCGGCGGGTCCTCAACCCTTCCTAGTGACTATAGCAAGAAGCAGTCTGGACGCAGAGTCGAGGGCTCTAGTCTTCAGAGGTAAGCACAGATGGCCATTCCTCCATCAAGCTCAGGATGGTAAGCTTAGCAGTTCAGCCCCAGATGGGGTCTCTTTGGAGTCCTAAAAAACCCCACCCATGCACGGCAGGGATCTGGGATTGATAGAGAAATGGAGAAGGCTGTGGCAGTGCCCTCGAATGCCTAAGCTGTCTCTGGTCAGGGCTGCTAACAGTGGAGGTGGGTAAAGAGGGACACCTTTTATAGTCACACCAATGCTCAGACCCTCGGTGGAAATGGCAAGATCTCATTTGCTCTGTGATGCTCCAGGCCCCACCTCACAGGCCTGCCCCTCCCTTCCCCAGTTCTAGAAACTCAAAGCCCTTCCCACCAGGCATTGTAATCTCAGCGGTAATTTCCTGGAAAGTGGCAAAGGGAGGGTGAGAACATTTTCTATCACGGTTAACAGAAGTAGATGTGAACAAGAGCAGGGCTAGGCAGTGTGGACTCTGGACTGGGGTAGGGAGGTATTTGGGGTGACTTGGTGCAGCAAATTTAGAAGTAGGAAGAGCCCTGATCTTTTCAAAGGGTTCAGGAGGATATTTCAAGGATATTTCCTATGGAGACACTACCCTCTACCATAGTTATGTCTCTAGGCTAAAGAAATGGAAAGTGTTTGGGTCAGGGAGTCAGACAGACTGAACTCAAGCCCCAGAACTGCCACATCTTGCTGGTGATACAAAATAAGTGACACCTCTCTGTACTTTACTTTCATGGCTCAGTTCCTGCCTTTCCTCTCAATCCCCTGCCCTCCAAAACTGACAGTGAGGGACAACTTGGCCGGAGGTGGGGGACATGGACTGCTGCTGGCCAACTATTACTTACCCTCCCCAAGCCTGGAAAGTGGGGATAATATGGTGTCCCCATGTCTTGGCATCATTGCAAGGATGAAAAAGGATGTCACGTGATGGGTCAAAGACCAGGAGCTGTCCATACCAGTACCCCCTCTTTCTTACCCTCTGCTGATGTCCAGCAATGTCTGGTGTATCTACTTCATACATAACTTCTGAATCTGCCTACTTCTCTCCAGTTCATGGCTCCTGCCTTGGTCCAGGCACCACCATCTTCTACCCAGAGCTGCCTCCTCATTGGGCTCCTGCTGCCTTCACCTCTACCTCTAACAGTTCTCTCCACAGAAGCCACAGGGAATTTTTTAAAATGCCAATTTATCAATTCACTCCCTTGAAAACCCACCCATGGCTCT
>NW_011888907.1:3655182-3660998 GCF_000151845.1 Pteropus vampyrus | reverse complement strand
ATTGCTATTTGTTATAATAATATTCACTGTAATGGTATTTTATCAAATTACATTATTTATTAAAATATAAAAATAAAACATGCAGTAAGTAAATAAGTGAATAATAATTACAGTACCAATAGCTAACTTTTCTTGCACACTAATTCCACACAGGTGCTATTCTAAGGATCCTTTGTGGATTAGCTCACAAGGGCACAATGAGGCCACTTTATACCATTATCTTCATATTACAAATAAGGAAACTGAGGCTCAGAAGTTTAGTGATTGCTCAAGGTTGCAATTGGTAAATAAATGGTGGAGATGGGATTCTAGATTATGAGCCTCCGTTTATTTCTTGAAGGAAAAACTGAATAGGAGAAATTAAATGAGGTGTTGTTTGCAAGCATGCTCTGAGTAAACATTTCAAACTTTTTAAAAAATCAAACAGAATCAGGTTGATTTGAAGAAATGGAAGTGTGAGCTCTCCAGCCCAACATATCTGGGCTGGGTTCAATCCATTCTATATGGTCTAGGGCAAGCATGCCTCAGTTTCCCCATATACAAAATGAATGAAAATCGTATCAATTCCTCAGCATCATTGGTGATAAAAGACAGGGGGGCCACATGCACCAGTTACAGGCTGGGAGCTGTCCGCGGTACTGACCCCAGAACCTGGCACCCAAACTGGAACCCACAGCCAAGGGTGTGTGTGCTAGGAGTCAAAGAAGTAAATGGAGATGCAAGAGAGGTGGAATTTACAGGGCGGCCCAGCCTTCCCTTGCTCTGCCCATGAGCCTCCCCACTGAGACTGTCTCCACCATCAGACTAAACATTCATATGGAAAAACTGAGGTCCAAGACCACAAGGGTGATCAGGGCCAGAGCCAGGGTGAGAGGGGCAGGGAAGAATCTGAGAGGAGTGCATATCAGGTCCTCTGCTGGTGCAGGCACACTACATAGTTCATTTCCTCCTCTTATTTCCATGTCACAGAGAAGGATGTTAATGCTCAGAGAGAAATGACCTGCTGCGGGTCACACAGCTGGGGGCCTCTCCGCTCCCCCACCCACCTCTTTGCACAGATCTATCTGATCCTTCTAGAACCCAGGATTCATGACTGTCTTTCCCATTTGAGCACAACTGACCATCCCTCTCGCACCGCTGGCACCTGAATTAGGATGCAGAAATCTAAGTAATCAACACTCAGCCTCCCCCAGAAGGGTGGGTTCTCAGCAGCTGGGAAGGTGTTCAGGGAAAGGAGAAGGTGAAGTGAGTTTGGACAGAGGACCCACTGATGTCAGCTGCCCATTTTCTGCTCAGGGAAACTCAGTTCTAGATGGGAAAACTACTATTCACTCATTTATTCATTCAACAGATATGCAAAGATAGTTCCCATAATGCTAGAAAGAAAAGTAAACCATGTGAGAGCCTGGAGAGTGATGGGGTGTGTGTGAATAATGTCACTTAGGCATAGTTAGGGGCCTTTCTGAGGAAGTGACTTTGAGCTGAGACTTGAAAGAAGAGAAAAAGCTGGCCAGGAGAGAGCTTGGGAAACAGCACACCAGGCAGTAAAAAAACAGCATGTGCAAAGGCCCTGAGGTTGGAGTAAGCTGGTGGGTTTGAGGAACAGCAGAAGGTGGGAATGGAGCAGGGAGTTGATACAGGGCCTCAGGGGTTGGATGAGGACTTAGGAGTTGGGAGTTGATTCTGGGAGTGGATTGAGAGCTTTCAAGGGATGTCATTTGCTTTATGATTGTAAGAAGCCCCTTGTGCCTGCTTCAGGGAGTAGAGACTGTTAGGGGCAGGGCAGAGGCTGAACAGCATCTGGTAAGATATGGACCAGGGTGAGGTCCACGAGTAGATTTGGGATGTGCTTTGGAGGCTGAGACAGGCCATGCCTGTGGGGTGTTCAAGGAGATTCAAGGGTTAACTAGTGGTTATTATGGGTGATTAGTCATTTCACAGTTAAATAGTAGTTACAATTACCTGGGTAGGTAGGGCTACCATTACATGAATGCAAAGGCGGGGGGGCGGGATTTGGGGGAAAGCACCAAGATCTGGGCCAATTCAGGTTCAGTTTGAGTGTCATGTGATTCCCAGGGGGAGCCAATAAAGATAGCAAGATGTTTGGGTCTGGACTTGTGGGGGGCTCAGCTGGTTTGGAAAGTAAAACATGCAAGACAGGCCCTATAGGAAGCAGTGAACAGCACCTGCAATGGGTGCTTCAGCAGCTCCCAGAATCCAGCCAGGCTGCCTCTCCCCATCCAGAGCAGGGGTGAAGTGAGGATTGGAGGCTCTCAGAGCTGTAGGGGGAATCGGGGGAGGGGGAGCCTCTGGGCCTCTCAGCTGCAGTGTTAATCAACCTTCCACTCCAGAATAATTGCTTTCCTGGTTGAGAGGCTGGAGTTGCGACTGAAGCCCTGGTGGGGAGAGGAGGGCTGGATGGAGAAAGGCTTGGAGGGAGGCTGAGAGCTGTCTTTTGATTTGTCTATCTCGTTGGTCCCCGAGATCCTGAAATCTGCTGGCCTTGGCTATAATTCCAAGTCCTGCCTTTAAAACAAAACCTAAATCTGTCCCTTGCCTGCTCCAGTGGCTCCCAGCACCCCTAGAACAAAATTCACACCCCTCACACGGTCCCTGCCAACTCCACTGCTGCCTCTCATTTTCCTCCATCTCCCTTCACTCAACCTGCCCCAGCCCCACCAACTTTCTAATTGTGACTGCTCCTTAAACCTGCCTCAGAGCCTTTGCAGGAGTTGTGCCTTCTGTAGGGAACACCCTTACTCCAGCCCTCTCCATGGCTGGCTACTTGTTTTCATCTATTGTTCAGCTCAGATATCACCTCTTCAGATAAGCCCTTCCAGCCCAGTCTGAGCAGCCTCACTCACATTCATCAACACCCACATTTTATCTTTTGTCTTAGTTTAACATCTGTCTCCCCAGCCCCAGCCTATAAGCCCCTGTGTCTCCCATGCCCAGCAGTGGTCCAGGCACATAGCAAGCACTCAATGAGAAAGACTGATGTTGTAAACCGAGTGTTTGGGGAGCACCAGGAGCTCTTCATTTACAGAGGAGGAAAATGCAGCTCAAAGAGTAAGCCAGCTGCCAGGGTCACTGGAGCTGCCTGACCAGGGCCTCTCTACACACCATGTTAAAGAGGACAGTGGGAAAAGTCCTGGGCAGTCACAGCACTGGGAGGCTCAGCTCAACCACAGGGGTTTAGAGCACAGACAAGAGTCCTGAAGGTCCAGATTCAAACTTCCCTTAGCCACTCACCCTGAGGGTGGGCTAACCTCTCTGACTCTCAGTTTCCTCATCTGCAAACTGGGGCTGCCCTCCTCCTTCTCCTTCTCCTGCAGAGAGCTATGGCATGGATAAATGTGTTAATGTGTGCAGGACCTTGCCTGCTGTAGGGGACCAGTTCATCCTGACCTCTCTCAAGCCACACAATTTTAACCCATTTTTTTTACATAAGAAAAAACTCCTAGAGAGGTTACCAGCCACATAGGCGTCAGTGACCAGCCTAGGATTCAAATCCAGCTCCTGCCAGATGAGTTCAATACCTGAATCCTGTTTACTACCATCTTTTAATCCTGCCTCAGTTTCCCAGAATGGGGCCATTGGCCCTGCCCCAAAGATGTGGCCTCTTTGGGCAATCAAAAACCTTCCATCCAGACCTGAATGGTCCCAGCTACCACTGCCCTGCTGGCCCCTTGCTCCCAAAAGCAGTGGCTGCAGCCTTAGGCTGGACACCTGGATTGATTCCCAGACTTGTACTGACCTCTCTGGGCCTCAGTTTTCCCACCTGTAAGAGTGTCTCCAGGCAGCTCTGTGTGTTTCTGAGTAGGGAGGGTGCTGGGACCTCCTCCTCCATGGCCTGTTCCAGGCAACCCCCACTGCTCACCTCACTTAGCAGGAAAGGGAGTGCTGTTCCACTGCGCTTCATGCTGCAGGTGCCTCTGAACCTGGAGATATGGGTATGAGACCTCCAGGTCTTGGGATCCCAGCTATGCTGTGTGAGATCCCCCTAGATGGGGAGCTCACTCCTGCACCCTGCATCCCCTCCTGGAGCCCACAGATGCTCAATTGAGGTAGCTTGGGTCACAACACAGGCACCAGAATGAGACACCACCCAGATCTCTGCAGGGGCCTCTGTCCAGGGGCAGTGGCCTGGTGCCCACACATACTCCCTGAGCTCCCTCCCCATTCTCTGCTGGGGTCAGCAGCCCAGGAACATCAGGACCCTCAGGAAGAAGTCCCCTGGCCCCGGGTCCCCTAGGAGAGCCATTCAGCTCCCAGCACAGCTCTGGAGGGTTTGGGAATCCCCACCAACCACCTGAGAAACCCCCAGACTCACACAAGCTCTGTGAAGCCCTGCCTGGCACTCACTGCCACCGCTGAGTCCTGTGACTGCCCAGGGAATGGAGGAGGAGAGGACTGGACCTGCCCAAGAGGGCAGTCCAGGGTCCCCCCAGCAGAGCCCCTTAACTCTCTGAATGCCAGCCCAGACTGGACACACCCACATACCACCTTTAAGACTGAGCCAGGAGGTGGCTGGCAGAGTGACTGGGAGGGCATGAGGGTGTCACCAAGACAGGCGTGAGAGAGAGTGGACAGGAGGGTGACCAAGTGTATAGGTGGGGATAGGGTAGGCGGATATTAAGTTTAATTGTTCTTGTGTTTGCTTATGAGAGAGGGAGAGAGATGGAAACACAGAGAGACAAAGAGAGAAAAAGGGAGAGAGAGACAAAGAAAGAGAAATGGAGAAAGAGAGAGAGAGAGGGAGAGAGAGACAGAGAGACAGAGAGACAGAGAGACAGAGAGAGACACAGAGACACAGAGACACATAGACACAGAGAGACAGAGACAGAGAGGTGCAGCTTTGATGTAAAAATAGGAGAATTTTATCAGCTTGGGGTCTGGGACACATGCTTCACAGCAGAGCCCACAAGGTGTGGCCCTCAGGGGTCCCCGGAGGCTCCACCATCCTGTGCTGCCTCAGGCATATCAATGATCCTCTGGTCAATAACCCCTCCACAAACAGCCAGGGCTGGAGCTGCAGCAGGAACCCTGGCCCCCAAGAATAACTATGGGGAGGCCCTGCAGCCACAGGCAAAGGGTTCCTGTGGTGCTGCCGCCTCCAGAGCAGCCACGAGTTAATGTTTCACCAGAACTGCTACCCGCCCAAGAGGCCCTGCCATCCTCTCTGCCCCCAAGAATCATTAGAGCATGACCCTCCCTTAAGCAGGCTTCACCCCAACGTGCTGGGTGACCTTGACCCCGGCCTCTCTGACCATCAGTTTCACAGCAGGGTAAATCTAGTCTTGGGGCAGCTCCAGGCTTGAGTCATGGCTAAGGAGCACAGAGCTTCCGTGTCCCAGCTAGAGAAGACTGAAGGTCCTGAAGGGTGGTGAGGGGTAGGCAGCAGGAAGAGTCCACTGACCTGCCGAGGGTCCCCAACCTCAGGCCTGCCCCTCCCAGACTGGGTTTTCCCTCCTGTCCAATGGGAAGGGAGAGAGTGAGGAGCTGGCTCAGACCTGGAAAGCAAGACTGAGCGATGCGGCAGGCGGTATTTTGACTCCCTGTTCTCTGCATGTTTCTGCTTTCCTGTCTCTAAGCCTTTGCATAGAACCGTCCTTGCCTCCCAGGAAGCCTTCTCCCATGCCGATCTGCCCCTCAAAGACTTGAAGGAAAGCCAACCAGATTCCGGCACTTGCTGGCTAAAAGATCCCCCATGGTGTTTCGCTAAAACCCACATTCCTTCTCAAGGACCACACAGCCCCTGTTCACCCCTCCCTTACCCCACTCTGACCTTGTTCACCTCTTTGTCATTTCCCAAA
>NW_011888907.1:3636686-3653547 GCF_000151845.1 Pteropus vampyrus | reverse complement strand
CTCTTCAAAAATTTCTAACCACTCATATTCTTACCCCTTATTCTGTCTATTTTGTTCTTTTACAAACACATACGGAATTTACTTATAATCTGTCTCCCAACATAGCTGCGTCTCACAGGACCTGACATACACTAGGCGCTTAATAAATGTGCATGGAAGGAAGGAGGCCTGAAAAGTTTTAGGCGATCCTTGGGGTGGGGAGGCGTGGCCCATCTCAACACATTCTCAAGTCTGTGTCTCTCCCTGGTGGCCCATACCAGAACTGCAGCCTGGTAACCGTAGCCATTCCCCCAACCCCCAGCAACGCTGCCAAAACTCACCCAGGCCAGAGTCCACAGAGGTATTGTCAGTGGTGGCCGAGGGTGGGGGAGAGGGCTCCATTCTGGGGCCGGGGGAAGTGGGGCTCCAGTGCAGGGTCAGGGAGGTAGAACTCGGGGGCCTGGAGTGGGAGGTGCGGATGAGCTCTGAACTGGGAGAGCCAGAACTGAGGTGGGGGATTGTTTCTGGTCAGGGAGAGGTGGGTGCCAACCCTGAACTTGTGGAGCTGGAGCTAGGCTGGGTGGTAGAAGTTGCCTCTGAATTTGGGGGTCTGTGGGAGGTCGTGGAGTCTTTCCCTGAACTAGGGGTACCAGGGTGGTTAGTGAAGCCTGCTTCTAAATTTGGTGAGCTAAAGTGATAGGTGGAGGTTTCCATTGAACTAGGGGAGCTTTGGCTAGAGGAAAAAGGAGTCCAAGGTTTGGAAATTGAGGTCGCAGTCTCATTCATAACACCTGGAAAGAAAACACCATCGAGGGTGAAGGGCGAGGATAATTAGGAAAAAGGGTGGGTGATCCCGGCCCCATCTCCTCTCTGGATGCCTCTTTCCCTATTACCCCAGAGAGTAAGCCCCTGCCTCCTAGGGGAACCTGGAAGATTTAGTACACCATGTGTGTTCAGTGGGAAAATGAGGTGCCCCTTTCTGAAGCTCTTTGTCCAAATCCCACAGCCCAGGTTCCAGTCCACGTCGGACCCCCACAAACCCTACTTTTGCTTCCAGGCTCCAGAAACCTTCTGCATACAGGAAATGGCTGCAACCGAGGCAGCATGCAGACAGACTCTTTAAAATCTTCTGGGACTCTAAAAGTTTCCTTGTCTTTAAAATGGACATCACTAGCAGTCAGTGCCTCTGAGAGCTCATGCAGGTCTGCGCATGTGGGTGCCCCTCGATCCTCAGCTGCACAGCTCCACTTCAGAGCTTCCCAGGGAGGATCAACCCTAATCTCCTTCCACAGGTACCTGGAAGGTCCTGCTGGCCAAACTCAGAGTTTTAATGGGAGGACAGAGGACTAGACTCTGGGAATAGTCAGCAGAACCTTCCTGCCAGTCTCATTCCAGCTGCTGCCTGGCTCCTACTGCTTCCAGGCACTGACCCCAGGGGCCAGGCTGAGGGGGCGGTAAATATTTCATGAGCCACCTCCCACAATTACTTTCTTCTAGTTCCAAGCTGCTGGGCACCTTAGCTGTTTACAAGTTCTTCATCGGCTGACCACTCCCTACTCCACCCTGTCCACTTTGCCCTAGGCAGATCTTTGTGCTTCCTCTCTTGCCTCATTCTAGGCAGTAGAAATGCAGAAATGACACCCAGCACTGGGCCTGAGAGGAGCTGGGTCCACATGCAGATCCCCAGTCTCTCAGGCCCCGTGGGGATGACAGCTGAGCCTAGAAGAGGCACAATGCCCTGGATTCATCCCCATTTTACAGATAGGAAGGCTGAGGCTCAGAATGATAGAGTCTGGCCCGAGGTGACTGGGAAGGTGGGAAGAGGGCCCCTCGAGGATCTTCAAGGAGTCAAGGACTAAGAGGTCAGCCTTTCCGAAATGTTTCCCATCATCGTTTGAGGAAAAATCCAGATGACGAGAAGTTTTTGCAGAATTAAAGATGGCTCAGGAGCCACAGTAGCCATCTTGGCTTAGAATCCTAAGCCAAGCCAGAATTCTGGGGAGCTGAACTTTTCAAGTGAACTGAGGAAAACTAGTGGAGAACACAAGCTCTGCTGAGTGGCTGGCACAGAGTAGGCCGGGGCTCATGAGCTGCTGGAAAGTTGACCAGAGGTAAAGTGAAGCTGTTTCTATGCACAGTGCCAGGAGTCTGCTTTGCACAGAGACTTCTAGACCAGGAGGCTGGCATGGGCCAAGTCAACTGGTTCTAATCCACGTCCAGCACAAGCTGGGAGACCTGAACTATGAAATGGGGATAAATGTGGTCCCTTCTAAGTGAAGCCCTTACCTGCAATAAATGTCCCACAAATAGTGGCCTCCGCTCTGATTTTACAGGTTTGGGGCTGGGACACAGGTCAGAGAGAGTGACAATTTGGTGAGCAGGGAGGTGATGGAAGAGTTCAACTCTTGTTGAATATCGCACACCTCAAACTAATATTGTATGTCAACTATGATTTAAATTTTAGAAAAAATAAGTTCAACTCCTCATCCTGAGAACCGTCCTACATAGCAGCAAAAGAAAATTAGTCATATACCAAGAACTTCTCCTGGGGGCCACAGATGTGTAGTGAGCTCTTGTTCCCCCTCCCATGGTCCTAGGGTCCTGCTCCCCTTGGGGGCTGGCAACCTCAAACTGGGTATGAGGCAGTTAGTTATACAGCCTCTCGCTGGCTCAGGTCATGCTGGGGTCGCAGAAATGGCAGCCTCAGGGCTGGGGCGGGGAGTTGATGTGTGAGTACTCCACCTGTTCTCATGACCACCCATCTTGCTTCTGGGAGAAGGAACAGCCCTTGGGAAGAAAGTGGCTGGCAGATCAGCATGGTCTGAGAGAGGGGCCCGGATGCCAGCTGTGTGGCTGGGCGGTACGCCCCACTCCAGGTTTTTAGAAGTATGTCTTCCTCCTTATCTGTTCTTACCTGTAGGGTTGTCAGAGGAAGCAGAGAAAGCCCCCTCAAGTTTCAGCAGCAGCACCAGAGCCAGCAGTAGAAGTGGCGGCGGCAGCTGGGAGCCCGCCATTCCTACGCGGGGAGGGCAGAGGGCGGGCTCTGCACAGGTGTGTGGGTATGTGTGTGGCCAGGTGCCTGTTCTCTAAACCTGCCCACGCCCCTGCTGGCTGTATGCAGGCTGCCTAGGGGAGAGGCTGAGGCGGGGTTTCAAGACATGGAGCCCCTGGGGGACACTACCATTCCCAAGGATGTCATTCTTTCCCTTCTCTCTACCTGGACCCCTGCCTTGCCTAAAAATCTTGCCTTGGCTAGACCCTGAAGTCCTCAAATTCTGCCCATCCCTTCAGGGCACCGCCGCCCCTTCCAGTTCCCGTCCTCCACCACTCTGTGGTCCCCTCCATAGCTGCCTCAAACCCATGCCCTCACCCTCTTTGCCCCTCCTCCAGCCAGGCTGCCCCCTCTAGGTGCCTGCAGCTGCCTCTCCCATTCCCTGCCCTGTCTTCGACCCTGGGGGCTAGGGACATCTGTGTCTGGCTCTCTTTTACTCAGACTAGGGCCCCTTGGGGAGGGCCTACCATCCCCCCAAATTAGTATGTGGCTAGAACCCTCTAGCATTTCCTGAACAAGGCCATGCATGCACCCATTAGGTTTTCTAGGGCCAAAGGACTCGTGATGACCATTCTAGGCCAGGTCCCCAGACACTGGCTTCTGGAGTGCTCTAGGGATGCCTTCCATCTGGAACCAACTGTATGCCACCCTACTAGTCATGGACAGATACGGCAGCACAAGTGAGACCACACTGGAGGCCCCTGACCTCCAGGAAGGGCTTGAGTCCCTATCCCAGACACAGACTGCAGGTACCAACTGTGTGGTTGGAAGTTCCAGAACCTCCATTTTCCCCCAACCATGCCTGAGTTGCCCCCATGAGCACAGGTAGACCAAGACCCAGGCTTTGGAGGGCTTTATTTATTAGACCCAGAGATCCACATGACACCTCCCTTGGTGTCCCTGCACTGGGCAGCCAAGATCCTAGACTCCTGGCCACTGCATGTTCTGTGGGATGTCCCACTCAGCTGGCCCCAAGAGTGCATCTGTGGTGAGAGAGTTCCGGGTATAGTGGCCACGCCAGTTGGCTTGAAGCATCTTGGCTGCTAACTGCTGCTGCCTTAGCCGGCGACGTACAACAAAGCCCCTCCAGGCGGCCTGGATGACCGTGGCTGCCTTGTTCAGGCCATGGAGCTGCTGGGGGCTCTGGTGGGTCAGCTGGTTGTCATAGCCCCATGGAATGTCTGCCTGGCCCATGATGCCCCGGCCCAAGCCCTGCACCACCCGCGTAGGCAGAGTATGGCCACACATGTGGCACGTGCGGGGGCTGGAACCCACAAGCATCACCACACTGGGCGGGCTCCCCAGCCCAGCGCTCAGTGACTGGCAGAGAGTACAGACGTGAGGCTGGCAGGACTGGAAGCAGCGGTGGTCAGAGCTTGACTTGGCCCTACCACCCCCCTTGGCCCACGTGCCAGGGGGCAGCATTTGCTGGGTGCGGCTCCGTCGGACACGGTATCCTCGCCACATGGCCTGGATGATGGTGGAAGCTCTGCAGAGCTGGGCCAGGTCCCGTCGCACACAATGGCCACGCCAGGCTGCCTGGATAATGATGGCCCACTGGTGCCACACCTTGATGGTACGGCGCACCAGATAGCCACGTGCGCATGCCTGGATAGTAACTACGGCTTGGACAATTATCTTCTCCACAACGCGCATCGATGCCACCAGCTTCCCCGACTGTCTGGGATCCACCGCCGCTTTGCTGCCCACGGCATCCCACGGCACAGCGCATGTGGGTGGTTCCCATGCACTGCCAGGGGCCACGGCACTGTTCATGGGGCCAACCGCGACACTGGGGACTGCAGAGTTCCATGCTTTGCCACCAGCCACACCGGCATCCACTGGGCCCTGGAGTATAGTGGGAGTCAGGGGTACCCTGTGACTGTCCACAGGAGTGATGGCGCTATGGAAATCCTGAGGTCCCTGTAGTGACTCCCAGTTTATAAGGGACCGCCGGGAACCATTTGGTGAAGATTCGTAGCCCAGAGACACCCTACGAACCCTATGGTGCAGCCTAGGGATGGCCATGTCATGCCCCAGACCAGTATGGATAATTGGTGTTATGGCTGGGAGTGCGTCCACGGAACCTTTGAGACCTTCCTGTGCGGACCTGGAGGCATGCTCCCCCACCTGCTGGGAGGGCTCAGTCTTGGCCACAGAACCATCTAGTGTTCTGGCAACAAAGCTACCATGCATGGATGTGTAGGACTTTCTAGGGCCAAGGGGCTGGTGATGGCTGCTCTGAGACAGGTTCCCAGACACTGGCTTCTGGAGTGCGCTGGGAACAGCTTCCACTTGGAGCCCACTAGATGCCATCTTGGTGATCTTGGATGGATATGGCAGCACATGTGAGCCCACACTGGTAGCCCCTGACCTCTGAGAAGTGCTTGTGGTCCCAAGCCCAGACACAGAACTGCCATGGGCCAGCTGCGGTGACCCCGCAATTACAATAGAAGCCACCGTCTCATGGGAATGACCCTGGGGCATGTGAGTGGCCGAGGGGCTCTGGGGCACAATGTGCGCCACTGACACCTGATTAGCCAAGGGGGCCCCTGTGCCCTCGACGGACCCCATCTGCACACTGGGGATCTCAGGAGCAGCCACAAAATGGGAACTAGGGGTCCCCCTACTGGTGGTTGACCTTTGCTGCAGAGTTAGGGTGACATTGCTGGCCTTGGCATACTTGGCAAAACTTGGGACAGGGGCCATGCCACTGATCATAGACTTGGCTTGGCTGGGAGCCACCCCCTCCGATGGTAGCCTTTGTCCTTTGGCAACAGTCCTGTCCTCCGCCAGGACTTTGTGGCCATAGTCAATGTCAGATGCTAGGGGATTCTCGGATACCCATGGGGTTGCCTCAAGGACCATGGACTCCCTACTGGATCTGGACCCCTGGGACAGGGCCTCGTCTACGTCCTCTGGTTTCATCACAGCTTGGCCATCTCTCGTCTCAAATGCCATTGTACTAAGAGTGTGACTCAACTGTGAGGCTCTTTGCAGAACTGTAGGCACTTGGTTAACTCCTCTGGCTCTGCCACTAGTTTCTAAGGCACTGGAGTGAACTTGAGCCATGCCAGTGGCATGCGATGCTTGGAAGGGGGATATAGACCCCTCCCCAGACAGAGCTCCATGGTAAGGACGGGGGGTGAGTCCAATGAGCATGGACCCCTGGGGAAGGCTGTGGGCCACGCTTCCAACTGTGGAGGGTGGACCACAACTAGCTGCACTAGTTGTGGACCCCAGAACCAGACCCCGATTCAGTTCTGCACCCATAAATGCTGGGACCACCTTAGAGGCCACAGAAGAGACACTTGGGCCCACTCCACTCACCACAGAACCTGGAGGCAGGGTTCTGGCTATGCCACTGGCCATAAAACCTGGAGTAAAGCTCTGAGCCACACCACTGACCACAAAACCTGGAGGGAGGTTGTGGGCCACCACACAAGCCATGGGATCTGGAAGAAGGACCTGGCCCACGCCACTGATCACAGATCCTGGGTGAAGGCATTGGACCATGGCACTAATCACAGACCCTGGAGGAACGCACTGGCCCATGCCACCAATCACAGACCCTGTAGGAAGGCCCTGGCTCATGCTACCCATTACAGACCCTATAGGAAGGCTCTGGCCCACACCACTGATCACAGACCCTGGGGGAAGTTTCTGGCCCATGCCACCAATCACAGACCCTGGAGGAAGGCCCTGGCCCATGCCACTGATTATGGACCCTGTAGGAAGGCTCTGGCCTGTGCCACTGATCATAGACTCTGGAGGATGGCTCTGGCCCACGCCACTGATCGCAGACCCTGTAGGAAGGCTCTGGCCCATGCTATTGATCCAGACCCTGTAGGAAGGCTCTGGCCCATGCTATTGATCACAGATCCTGTAGGAAGGCCCTGGCCCATGTCACCGATCACAGACCCTGGAGGACGACTCTGGCCCATGCCACTGATCACAGACCCTGGGGGAAGGCTCTGGCCTATGCCATTGATCACAGACCCTGTAGGAAGGCTCTGGCCCATGCCACCTATCACAGACCCTGGAGGAAGGGTCTGAGCCACACGATTGACCATATAACCTAGTGCAAGGCTGGGGGCCACACCACTGATCACAGACTCTGGAGGAAGGCTCTGGCCCACACTCCTGATCATGGACCCTTGGGAAAGGCTGGGGGCCATGCCACTGGCCACAGTACCTGGGGCCATGGCTGTGGTCATCCTATTGGCCACAGAACCTGGCCTCAGAAGACTTGCCGTGCCCATCACAGGCTCCTGGCTAAAAGAATTTGATTGCTGGTAACTGGATGTGGTAACTGTGGACACGGGAGAACACTGGTTGTCCATAGATACTGGGAGATCAGCATTTACCTGAGATATGTCAGGGCCCACATTGTCGAGGGGAAACTTGGATGGACTCAGACCCAGTCTGTTGGCCACTAAAGCTGGAGAGGAGCCAGGGCCCACCCCTGAGGCTTGTTCATGAACCAAAGGGGCACTGGTCACAGAGGCCTGGGATGCCATTGGAGCCATGTCACTGCCTACCTGAGATTGCCTTGGGCCCATAGCAGTTGCTACACTTCTCTGGCACATACTCCTTGTCACTCCAGGAGACATAGGTCCCTGAGACATACTTAGGAACTTGCCAGCAGCTAGGGTCCTCCAAGACACATTTGGGAGTATGCCAGCAGCCACAGTGCCCTGAGACGCGCTTGTAGCCATGCCTCCAAAAAGAATGCCCTGAGATATCCTAGTTCCTTGGCCTAGACAAGATGCCTCTCCACTGGTCATAGATACCTGGTCGAGGTCTGGGGCTGAAACAGTGACAGCAGAATGTTCTGTTGTTCTTGGGTGCCTCCCACCAACACCAAGTGGCTGATTAAACCCAGAAGACATCTTGCTGAGCTCAGGGGCCTGGAGGTCTGAGGCCACCCCATGACCCATCAGAGGATCTTGACATGGATCCACCCCAGGGGGCACAGATGGCTGACTCAGCTCCGGTCCCATGCCGCTAGCCCCAGATGGATGTAGTGTACTCAACGTGACGTCAGTCAGAAAGGATGGATGACGCAGACAAGGGGCCACTGCATTCACCCTTGATGACGATAGATCTGGACCCACCCCAGGAGCCCACATTGGCTGACTAAGCGCACAACCTGTACCACTCATCACAGATGGCTGGCCTAGGCTGGGGGCCACACTATTACCCATAGTTGAATGGGCTAGGCTAGGGGTCACCCCACTGGTCATAGATGGTTGAGCTAGGCTGGGAGCCACCTTACAGGTCATAGATGACTGAGCTAGGCTGGGGGCCACCCCACAGGCTTTAGATGGTTGGCCTAGGCTGAGGGTTACCTTACAGGCTACTGATGTCTGGGATGGGCTTGGGGTCAACCTACTGGTCACAGATGGCTGCTGATAAAAGGGAGGGACCCCATTACCCAAAGACAGACTTCTCTTCAGTCTTGTCCTGTAGGGTTTCTGGCACAAGCTACCCGTGGAGCTTTGGCTTGAGGATATATCTCTCTCATCCTGACCACTTGAGCTCCAGTGGACACTCAAGGTCACATGACTGGACACTGCACTATGGTGCAGAATAGGGATCTGCTCCGAGGCTGAGGAAGGCGGGTGGCAGGGGTTTGGGGTCATGTGTCCATGACCCGCTCTCTCTGTCTCTTCCAGGTCCCCAGGCCTCTGGGACCTCCCTGTGGTCTCCCCAGAGAGAAGGTCCCCACCCATTCTGGCCTCCCCGGACTCTTTCTCCAGCAGGTCGACAGTGGTCAGGCTTGCCACAGACGTGGAGGAAAGGCTGAGTGAGCTGCAGCTGCATGACGAGCTCTGGGAATTGCTCACATTTAGGCCGTAGTCTGTGGAGCCCTGAGAGAAGCTTTTGGCCAGGTCATTGTTTGAATTCTGTGGCAAACGAGTCACCAGTTCACTAAGTATGTGGCCAGTCACCAGCTCCTGTGGGTAGCTCGCACCAGAAATGGTACCCCGTGTTTGATTCTTCTCCTGCCTAGAGATGGCTGTATGGGGATGGGGAGGCGTTAAGCGACTGACAGGGGAGGCTTCCCACAGACTGGGGTCTCCCTGACTCTTAAGTGCCCAGCGATGACCAGGAGCCATGGAGTCTGGGGTTCTTTCACAGGCCTTGGGGGTCTGTGGTTGGGTTAGGGATACTTTGCTCACTGTAGTGGCCCACGGTAGACATGAGGTCACCTTGTTGATCATCTCGCTAGTGCCCATGGAGGCCTGTTTAGGATTTGGGGACTGAGTCTTCTGCATGGTCTTCTCAGGGACCACGGATGGTTGTTGCAGGCCTTTGGCTGCTGATGGCCGATACACCCCAGGGGGCCCCCTGCTGACCTCAGAGGGCTGACACCAACAAGTAGACCCCCCAAAGGTGGTGACACAATGGTGGGAATGGGTGGCCCTCCCACCACCCGCAGTGCCAGAAAGCTTACCTGGGGCCACCCTGCCCTCCCCTGATGACACTGACAGACGTGGGGCCACCCTGCTGGTCACATGTGGCTTGTGGGAGCTTGGGGCTGTGCCACTGGCCACTGATGGCCGGATGGTACTTGGAGCCACACCATTGGCAACGAGTGGCTGCCACAGAGGGTGGGGCAGCTGTAGCGGGTGTGGCTCAGGCAAATTAGGGCCTACATTACTTGCCACAGGATTGAGATTTGATGCCAATTCGTTGGCCCCTGGGTGCAGACACACATTTTCCTCACTGACCTTGGGGCTCAGAAATAGGTTTAAGGAGGAGTCCCTGAGGGGCCCCATCTCCCATGACAAATTAGGGTCCAGGGCAGTGATCAGAGGATACTGAAGAATGGTGGTGATCACCCTATCAGTCAAGGAGGCACCCACAGAGACCATGGACAAGCAGGGCGACCCCCTGACCATGGCCCCATCCCCCATCTCCTCCAAAAGCCCAGTGGGCCAATCTGTGACGAAGCCCTCCCAGGCCCCATCCCGGGGAACCCTGACCTTGCTGGGCTGTGGTCTCGCAGGGCCCAAAGTGGGCCCCCATGCCGCTGACGGGCTCCCCCGGTAGTCCACCTCCACTGGGGCCGGCGTCATCCTCATCCCGCTTCCCGCCGTTTTCGCGGCAGCAACCTTAGGGAGGACGAGTCCGGTCCTGAGGGCAGCCTGAGACAAGGACTGGCTCAAGACAGCACCCAGCTCACCCTGACACAGGGCCTGGCTCAGGGCGGCCCGCTCCTCCTCTGTCAGGGCCTTGCTGAGGATGTCCACCAGTTTGCCCTGCATGGCCTTAGTGAGTTCTGCTCGCAGTTCACCCCGGGAAAGGACTCGAGACAGGGCAGCACCAAGCTCGCCCCAAGACAGTGCCTTCACCAGCGCTGTGCCCAGCATGCCCTGGGGCCGGGCCTTGGCCATTGTAGCCCCTAGGACCTCCTTGGACAGGGCCTGGTTCAGTGCCGCCCTCACTTCCCCCTGGGAGAGGGCTTTTGCCAGCTGGGTGCGGAGGTCCTCCTGAGAGCCCAGCAGAGCAGCCAGCTCAGCACACAGGGAGGTAAGCTGGGAGGTCGCCAGCTCTTCCTGGCAGGGTGCAGCTGGGCTGGTTGTTGATGGCTGTGTCCGGGTGGCCCCACTGTCACCCCAGGATTCAACATTGCATGTGGGGTGTCCAGCAGATGCCAGCAAAGGCACCAGCATGCTCTGGGTCTCAGAGGCACCCTGGCGTGGCCCCTGGGTGGCTCTGCCCTGCACGTGACTGGTAGCTGGAAGCTGGGTCAGTCTGTCCTCTGGCTTGGCTCTGGAAAAAGTGCCGATGGAGCCAATATGCTGGCAGGGCTGTGTAGAGGCCTTGTACCCAGCCAGGAGTGGCTGGGACTGGGTCTTGCTGCTGAGCTCAGCAGCCTGGTGGGCGGCGTAGAGGCACTTGGCTGTTTCTGTGACCAGGTGGGCTTGGGACTGTGCCTTGGTCAGCCCAGTAGGCAGATATGCTTGAGATTGGACCTTTATTGCTCCTGTGGCCAGATGTGCCTGGGACTGCGTCTTGGTCAGACATGTGCCCAGATGGTCCAGGGACGGGGTCTTGGTCAGCTTGGCAGGCGGATGCGTCTGGGATGAAGCTTTGGACAGACATGTACTCAGACGTGCCTGGGGCAAGGCCGTGGTCAGCTCGGTGAGCAGATGTCCCTGGGGTGAGGTTGTGGTTGAACGGGTGGCCAGTTGTGCCTGGGGCAGGGTCTTGGCCGGATATGTGGCTACCTGTGCCTGTGGCGGGACCACAGCTGCTTCTACAGGCATGTATCCCTGGGACTGGACCTTCACGACACCCATCCTCAGGTGTGCCTGCGATGACCCCTTGCTCTTATCTTCAGCCACTTTTGCCCAGGGCAAAGTCCTGGGCACTTCCATGGCCGTACCGGTATTAGACACAGTTTCTGTTTTCACCTGTTTCTGGGAGAAGCCCTTGACTTTCTCAGCTTCCAAAAGAGGCCTGGCTGGAGCCTTGGGAGTCCCAGCCCCCAGATGTCGTGGGGAGCAGTATTTCACCTTTCCCTCAGTCAAGTGTGAGTGGGATGAGACTTTGACCACACCTGTCGTTTGCTTCGCAGTCACCCCAGCCTTGGTCTTTGGTCTGTTCAGACATGTGTGGGACAAGGTGCTGGGAATCCCTGCTGCCATGGCTGCTGGAGGCGAAGCCTTCAGATTTCCAGCTGCGGGTGGGGACAGGCACAGGGTCTTGAGGATGGCGGCCACTGAGCGTAACTGGGCTGGGGTCTTGGTGATCATGGCCGCCAGACGTGTCTGGGGAGGGGCTTTGGTCATTGAGGACCCTGGAAGTGTCTGAGATGGGGTCTTGGTTATCGTGGCCGTCGGACATGTCTGCAGTGGAGTCTTGGCCATTGTGGCCACTGGGCGCATCTGGGGTGGGGTCTTGGCCATCACGGACATCGGGCACGTCTGAGGCGGGACCTTGGCCATCATAGGCACCGGGCACATTTGTGGGGGGATCTTGGCCATCACAGGCACTTGGCATGTCTGAAACAGGGTCTTGGCCATCGTAGGTACTGGACACGTCTGTGGCAGAGTCTTAGCCACGGTGGGTACTGGGCACATCTTTGGCGAGGTCTTGGCCATGGTGGATACTGGGCATGTCTGTGGCGAGGTCTTGGTCATGGTGGGTACTGGGCATGTCTGGGGTGGGGTCTTGGCCATCACAGGTACTGGGCATGTCTGGGTTGGGGGCCTGATAATTGAGGTCAACAGGCATATCTGGGGTGGGATTTTGGCCACCACAGTAGTCGGTCGTGTCTGGGATGCAGTGCTGGTCATTGAGGCTGTTGGTCGCACCTGAACTGGGATCTTGGTCATTGGGGCTGCTGGGTATGGCTGGGGTTGGGACTTTGTCATCATTATCGTGGGTACTGGGCATGGCTGGGTTGGGATCTTGTTCAAGATGGCCGCCAGGCATGACTGGAGTGGGGTCTTGGCCACTGGGGCTGCTGGGTACACCTGGGGTGGGGTCTTGGCTATTGTTACTGTGGGCACTGGGCATGGCTGGGGTGAGCTTTTGTTCATCATGGATGCCAGGCATGAGTGGAGTGGGGTCTTCGTTACTGCAGCTGCCGGGTACACCTGGGGTGGGGTCTTGGTCATTGTTATGGTAGGCACTGGGGTCTTGGTCATCACAGGTGCTGGGCCTGCCTGGGGTGGGGCTTTGAGGACCTCTGCTTCCACAGGGGCCTGAGTCTGAGTCTGAGTCTTGAGGGGTCCATAAAGTGTCTGGGCATAACTTCTAGATGGTGGTGGCCCTGGGGATCCTGCCTTGTTGGTTCTGGCAGTCACTTGCTTGGTCTTCATCATGTCCCCATCTATGTGGACAAGGCTGGAACTTCTAACTGTTCTTGTCATCAGGCATGGGTGGCACTTTGCATTTAGACTCACTGGACACGGGAGTCTCATGGAGACATTCTGGTGTGGCAAGAAAATGACACTGGAGGCTTCAAGGGCACTAGGGGCCTGCATGCCAGGCTGTGGAGTGCCCGGGGGCTGCAGCAAGTCCAGCTCGTGGGCGCAGACAGCTAGGTGGTCAGCAGAAGGAAACTGGGTCTCCTTACTCACCATGATGGGTGGGGCCGGAAGGTACCTGCCCTCTTCCAAATGCTGAAACCGCACCTGCTGGGGGTGGTGGTAAGGGATGTCCCCTTCATCTATGCTCACTTTTTTTTCTACTGCCTTGCCAGACCGGAGGAGGCGCCTGGTGCTGAAGCGTCGCCAGGCCTCCTGGATGGCCTTAGCTGCCAACATCTGGGAGATCAGCTTCTGCCGGAGCCGGTAGCCTCTCCAGTTGGCTTGGATGAGGGTGGCTGCGCGAGACAGCATCATGTCCATCTCATCTACCAGGATATTCTTGAAGGCCTGGCTCTCGACCACAGCCCGGAGGCGTGGGACATGGGAAGGCATTATCTTGTCCTTGTCCAGCTGTTGCAGGAGGGTCTCCCTGGATGCAGGTGGCTCACACTGGGGCTGTGAACATAGTGTCCCCACTTTGTCTTGGAGATTGGGGATGGGCTGAGGCTGATACGAGCTCTGCCTACTGGGTGACAACCGGAAGTGTGTTGCTTGCTGCATTGTCTTGGTTCCTAGGCGGATCAACTCTGCCTGTGGGGGGTGGCAGGGAGGTGGTCAGGGAGCGAAGTCGTGCAGACAAGAGGGGTCCTAGCTGGACCAAGCATTCACCCTGGAACCTTGTAATCTTCCTCTTCTCCTTTGCAGGCCCTCTCTATCCTGGCCTCCTGGCCACTTGCTCAGGTGGCTTGTGGTACCCGTGTCTTTTTCATCGTTCTGTGGCCATTTCCACTCTGACACATAGTACACATTCTCACCTACTCAATACCTAACACCTACCTGCTTTACAAACTTCCTCTGTACCTACAACACTGATCACATTGTTTTGGGAATGTCCTATGTGTGGGTGTGGGTGTGTTATTGTTATTTGCCTCTCCCCATTGATTGTAAATTCCTAGAGGGCAGGAACTAAGTCTGAGTCATTTCTGTGCCCCCATCTCAGTTATAGGGCCTGGCTCCAGGCTGTAAATGGTTGAGTGTTGGGTGAGTGGCTAACTTGACTAATAAATTAGTGGGTAAGTAGATTGGAAATTGGATGGACAGATGGATGCATGAATAGGTTCTGAATGAATAAATCAGTGGATGAATGAATGATGGGTTGGTTGGAGGGATTGAAGAAGGGTTGAGCAGAAGAATAGATGAGTAAATGGATGAGTAAATGTTGAATTTATAAACAAATTAATAAATAAAGAAATGGACACATGGATGGATATATGGATGGATGTATGGATGGATGGATGCATGGATGGATACATGCATGGATGCATGGATGCATAGATGCATGGATGGATGGATGGATGGATGGATGGATGGATAGATGGATGGGTGGGTAGGTGGGAGGATGGATGGATGGATGGATGGCTGAAATCTGATTAGAAAAATGGGTGTATGAATGAAGAGAACTGATGAAATTGGTGAATAGACCATTGGTGGACTGATGAATAGATGGATGGATCAGTGAATGGATGGTGGATGACAGGTAGATGGATAGATCAATGGCAGATGGAAGGATGGTAAAGGAAAAATGAGGGGATAACTGTAGTTTTCAGAAGTACCAGAGAGATGGGACACTGTAAAGCAATCCTGATGCATAACCTGGAGCCTATTTGACAGAAGTCCCCCATTCCAGCTGGACCAGCCAGAGCCCTTGCCCAGCCATCTTCATACCTTGGAGGGTCATAGAGTTGGAGGAGGAGCAGAAAGAGAAGGTGCAATCTCAGAACCCAGCTTGCAAGAGTAAGCAGCCTTCAGTCCTTCATCTCATGCAACGTGCAGCAACACTGCCTTGGGCTGGCTCTGTCCTCAAGATCTACGTGAGAAGAGATGTTAAAAGCAAAAAAACCCTAAAATCTCAAAAAAATGAAAAACAAAAAAATTTTAAGTCCACAAAGATGAATATCCAAAAATCTTATCCCAGTGTTGTTTTGTATGTAAAAACAAAACAACTGGAAATAACCAATCAGGTGATTGCGAGAGTGTCAGTTACAAGTGTATAAAGAAGGATGTTCAAGGATGTTCATCACTGTATTGTTTAGAAGAGTAAAAACTGAAAACAAAGCATATGCTTAGTAATAGGAGGTTGCTTACATTCATCAACAGAACACTTGTACAATGGTGTGCTATCCAGCCATCAGAAATGGTGTGCAGATCCACAAGAATGACAAAAATTAAAAATCTGCACCACTTGGGGAAACTATCAATATCTTGAAGGCAACTCAATCCTCACTGACGAATATACTCAAGGTCTAAGTATTTATACTCACCCCAAACCAGAAACCATCCAAATGCCCATCAACAGAAAAATAGATAAAACAACTGTATGTTAATCATATATCAATAGAAATACCAATAGAAATATTGACTTATTTATAAATCAATGAATCCTGTTCAAAACGGCAAGGAAAATGAGCTCAATGATATGCATGAATCTCACATACATTATTTTGAGTGAAAGACAAAATAGAGAACAAACTGGTTATTCTAATTATAGAAAATTTAAAAGGGAACAGGGGAAGTTAAGCTCTGCTATTAGAATTCAGGACACGTGTGGCTGAGAAGAGGTATGAGGGAGTTTGGGGGACAGTCAGGTGGATTTGTTTAGATTGTAAAAATCTAAACTGGGTGTCTTTCTCTATGCATGATCTTCATAACACCACCAAAATACTTTTAAGTGATACTGAGGAATATGTAATGATGTGAGCAAATAATCACAGCATAATCGTCAATGAAAAATGCGAGTTGCAAACTCACAAGGAACCATATGACTTGACTTTTAAAAATTATTCTGTACAAACACACACACACACACACACACATTGGAATATTCATATAAAAATCTAGAAGCATAAACACCAAATTGACAAATAATTGTGTGTGTATGGGGGAGCTTATGGGGGACTCTAATAAAAAATAGTTCAATTAGAAAATTAAGAAGTTTAGCCTTTGAGTCAAGGCAGCAGAATAATATGATGTGGGAACCTGACCTCCTTCACTCAAACATAGAAATAACAACATATTTAAAACAATGTTACATCAATGTTACAATAATCAAGTGCTCACTCATGGATAAGATGCAAATATTCTAAATAAACATGGCTACTTATCAAAAGAATAATACTATAGCCAAGGAGGACTTATTGCAAGGATGTAAGAATGGTTCAATATCTATAAATCCCTAAGGTAAACCATCACATCCAGAATTGAAAAGGCAGCCATATGATTTTTCAAGAAGTGCCCAAAATGTGTTTTATCAAATCCAGTAGCGATTTCTAATAAGAACTTATAAAAATAGATAGTGTAGTATCTAAAGACAGTAAGGCTAACCACAAAACCACAGCAGACGTCACTTTATTTTTTTTTAATTAAGTTTATTGGGGTAACATTGGTTAATACAATTATATAATTTTCAGGTGTACATTATAATTTGACATCTATATATTCTATTGTGTGATTACCACCCAAAGTCCAGTTTCCTTCAGCTACCATATATTTGATTCCCTTTACCCACTTCACCCTTCCCCTATCCCTCTATATTTGACTCCCTTTACACCCCTTCTACCTCTCCCCTCCTTCTCCTCCACCCGCTACCCTCTGGTAACCACTAGTCCATTGTCCATGTCCCTGAGTCTCTGTTTGTTTGTCCTGTTCATTTGTTGGTTTTAGGTTTATATCCCACATATAAGTGACATCATGTGATTTTTAACTTTTTCTGTCTGGCTTATTT
>NW_011888907.1:3628998-3635181 GCF_000151845.1 Pteropus vampyrus | reverse complement strand
GGGAATTGCACTAAATCTGTATAATGCTTTAGGGTAATATGGTCATTTTAATTATGTTGATTCTTCCAATCCAAGAACAGGGAATATCTTTCCATTTCTTCGTATCTTCTTCGATTTCTTTTAATAGGGTCTTGTAGTTTTCTTTATATAGGTCCTTCACGTGTTTCGTTAAATTTATTCCTAGGTATTTTCTTTTTGTTGCAATTACAAAAGGAATTATTTTTTCAGCTTCCTTTTCAGACACTTCATTATTAGAGTATAGAAAACTTTACTGTATTTGCTTATTGTTTCTAGTAGTGTTCTTGTGGAGTCTTTAGGGTTTTCTATATAGAAAATCATGTGATCTGCAAATAGTGACAGTTTGACTTCTTCGTTTCCTATTTGGATGCCTTTTATATCTTTCTCTTCCCTGATTGCACTTGCTAGGACCTCCAATGTTATATCGAATAACAGTGACAACAGTGGACAGCATTATCTTGTTCCTGATCTTAGAGAAAGGTTTTTAGTTTTTCACCATTAAGTATAATGTTGGCTGAGGGTTTGTCATAGATGGCCTTTATTATGTTAAGGTACTTTCCTTCTATACTAATTTTGTTAAGTGTTTTGATCATAAATGGATGCTGTATCTTGTCAAAGGATTTTTCTGCATCTATTGATATGACTATATGATTCTTATTTTTTAATTTGTTTATGTGGTGTATCACATTAATCGATTTGCATATGTTGAACTATCCCTGTGCCTCTGAGATGAAGCCCACTTGATCGTAGTGTATAATCGTTTTAATATGTTGCTGTATTCGGTTCACAGTATCTTATTTAAGATATTTGCATGTGTGTTCATGAGAGATATTGGTCTGTAGTTTTCTTCTTTTGTGTTATCCTTATCAGGTTTTGGTATCAGAGTAATATTGGCCTCATAAAATGAGTTGGGAAGTATTGCCTCCTCTTTGAGCAAATGTCATTTTAAATGGTAAAATCTTAAAGTCGTTTTCATTAAAGGAAGAAACAAGATGCACAGTCGGCCACTGTTTTGGGTGGTTATAGCAAAGCAAGATGACAAGGATTTGAAAAATCAATGCAAATATTTTTAAAGTAGAGCTAGCTGGTGTCTACCTAGAAGACCCAAGAGAGTCTAACTTAAAAGAAAATACGTATATATACATACAAAGATATATATACATATATATCTTTATATAGATATATTTAAATATATTAATATAGTATTAATATTCTAATTTAAATAATTTAATATATTTATATAAATCTATATATTTTTATCTCCCATCTTTCCTAAGGCACATGGCTGCATACAAATCCTGCAGTCTCTCACCAGCCCTCTACTGAAAAATGTTAACATCATACTTATTGAAATGAGAATTATAAGAACTCCTTTGTCAGAGTACATATTGAGAGGTGCATTTAAAGCCTAGAAACATTCAAATAATCCAAAAGAAGGCAGAAGAGAGGGAATAGATGACTAAAACTTGGAGATAACAGAAATAAAAATAGCCAAATGGTAGACTTAAATTTAGCCATATCAGATGATAATGGACTGAACTCTCCAAGATAGAGATGACCAGAATCAATTTCAAATCAATTTCAGAATCAATTTCAAAGACCCATGCACCCTCTCCTTTACAATGAACATTCTGGCTTCACCTGTTCGATGGCCCAAATGTCCAGCCTCTTGCCCAGTCTTCACCCCAGCTGCAAGACAGCCCAGCCCATTCAGAATCGGTGTCAGTGTGAACTGAGTCATACAGCATATGGGCTGAGGCCAGCTCCCCTGGAGGTGGGCACAGTCATTGTCCCCATTTCACAGTGGAGGAAACTGAGGCCTGGAGAATCCAACGAACTATATGTCTTAGTTCTGATATGCCTCCCCCATTAGACTATGAGCTTCTCATAGGTGATGTCTGTTTCTTTTCTTTGCTCCTAAATCCCTAGTGCCCAGAACAGTCCACATAGTAGGTGCTCAATAGATGTTTGTGGATAGATGGATGGATGCATGGATGGATGGATGGATGGATGGATGGATGGATGGATGGATGGATGGATGGATGGGTGGATGGGTGGATGGATGGATGGGTGGATGGATAGATGGATTCAAGCTTTAGAACTTGGAGATGGCAGCTTCAAGGTCTGAACTGGTCCATCCCAGGGTCTGGGATTTCATCAACCACATGGTTCAGCCCTTTTGATGAATTCAACCAGAATGAGCAAAGAGATGACAGAGTGAGAGAAATGAGATTACAGGGAGTGGGAAGGAGAAATAGGAGTCCCCAGATACATAAGCTGAGTGATGGGCTTGGCAATTTTGAGTAAATCCCTCTGAACTTCAGTTTCCTTATATGTCACATGAGCTAAGACCACTTCCCCAGGCTCCCAAGGATATGTGATAGACTCACAAGGCTGAGTCCCCAAACAGACAAACCCACAATCAGGCCTTTTGTGGACACAAGTGCCCCTGCTCTAATGGGCTGAGGAGCTAATCCCCCTCTCAGAGTGGTCTAGAAAACCCAGAGGGACTCTGAGGATAGTGGGGCTCAGAGAAGAATGATCAGATCCCCATTTAACCCCCACCAAACCCTCTATTAGCCCACTCACCTGCCCCCGAAGCTGAACCCACCAGCCCAAATGGCTAGCCTTGGGGCCCTGGTGCTATGGTGGCTTTGTGACTCACAGCCAAGCTCTGGCCAATCGCCACCAACTCCTGAGAGGAGGGGATTCTAGAAGGCAGACTCAGGGGTGGGGTGGGGAAGAACCCAGGTTAGGGCTGAGGGTCATGGTGGTTGCTATGTATTGCCTACCCATCCTGAGCAGAAAGTTAGGGCTCTGAGCAAAGAGGGGGAGCCCAAAATCTCCACCTCCATGTGTCTGGAGGGAGCCTTAGGCTCTCATCCTTTGGGCATTTGCTGAGCTTTTACTTTGGGCTGGGACCTGATCTGGGCCTAGGGACACAACTCAAATAATTTTGGGGTGTGAAACTGCTAGGAACAGACCAAAGAGAAGGTGGGATGGGCTGAGCCTTGCAGGGAAAGGAGTTTGCCATGGGAGATCTGGAGGAAGAGAATCTCAGGTGGCGGGCACAGTGTAGGCAAAGGCCTTGGGGTAGGAACAAGCTGGGCATGAGAGAACACAGAGGAAGCTAATATGGCTGGAGGGGAAAGAGAAGAGGATAGGAAGGAGTCACAGGTGGGGCCTTGAAGAAGAGTAGGAGAGTTTGGGTTTTATTGAGAAGCGCTCCAGAGCCATGAGAAGGTTTAGAACAAAGGAGGCTCTGACTTAATTTCTTAAAAGGCCAGCCAGTATTTCTCTGGCTCTGAAGATGGGGGCTCCTTTGGGTGAGGCTGGGCTCAAGGACCCTTGGGACCCACACATGGTCTGGCAAAAATGGGCATTGACTCTAAGCCACAGTCCTGGAGAGGAAAGGGAGGACACCATCCCAAGTCACCTCCTGGAGTTGAGCCTAGGCCTGGAGTGAATCACTGCTGGCAAGCCGGGAGCTGACACACACCTTGGCCTCAGCTCAGCAGGGTCCTGCCAAAGCCACATAGCCTGGCTTCCCTGGGGAGCCACTGGGGGCGCCAGAGCAAGAGGCCAGCTATGCGTTGGTCTCCAGAAAGATCTAGGCTTGATTAGTGTGTTGGAACTTTCAGCCCCACCTCCTAAACCTCCTGGGAGGGGAGAGGGGCTTAAGACTCAAGTTATTACCAAAGGTTAATGATTTAATCAATCGTGCTTATACAATGGGACCTCTGGGGCCCAAGAGAGCTTCCTGGTTGATGAACACATTGAGGTGTTGGGAGGCTGGCAGCCCAGATGTGGCCTGGAAGCTCCATGCCTTGTACCTTGCCCTTGTGCATTTCTTCCAACTGGCTGTTCCTGAAGTATATCCTTTATAAGAAACTGGTAATCTAGTTAAGTAAAGTGCTTTCCTGGGTCCTATGAGCTGTCCTAGAAAATTTATCAAAACTGACGAGTGGGTCGTGGAAATCCCCAATTTGCACTTAATTGGTCAGAAATACAGGTGACAACCTGGGACTTAACTGCTGGTGTCTGTACTGGGGACAGTCTTGCAGGACTGAGCCATTCACCTATGGGGTCTGTGCCAACTCGTTAAGAGTGTCAGAATTGAACTGTAGAGCACTTGGTTGGTGTCTGCAAAGTTGTAGAATTGGTATAGGGAAAAAAAAAACATATTTGGCATTGGAAGTGCTGTGAACAAAAAGTTTGGGCAGATCTAGCAACCTCCCTGCACCTCCCCTTCTCTATAAATTGGGGGCTGCACAAGGCGTGCTTGAGTATTATCTTCTTGCTGTTCATGCCACAAGCACTTCTAACTTCTGCCTAGGAGATGTTACCTGGACGTACACAAACCCAGCTCACACACAGTACCAGAGGTAGAAGCCAGTGTGGGGACAAGACTTGGCTGAGGTCACAAGGTGGCAAATTAGCACTCAAGTTGGGACTCAGTCTTTGGCCCACACAATAGCAAAGCCCAGATGAGGCTGTGGAATAGAGTAGCCTGGCAGTCAAGAATCTGGAAGTGAGAAACCCAAGGTCCAAATAAATGTCCCTGTACAGGTTCCTTAAAATGCTGTATGACCTCAAACCAGTCAATCTCTCTGCAACTCAGTTTCCTCAAAATGGGAGAATAGGATGCTGTGGAGAGGGAGCTTTCAGGGAGTACTTGGAAAATTTTGGATTCCCAGTCAGTTCCTTAAAAAGGAGATACCACAGAAAGTACCCCACTTCCAGTGCCAGAGGCAGATTACCTGGCCCAGATTCCACCTGGGCCACCTTTTTTCTGGTCCTAAGACTCAGTTTCCCAACCCATTAACTGATAATAAAAACATTGAGTATAGAATGTAAACCAAGCACTGCTCTGTAAAGTCTTAATCTTCACAACTTTCTGAATAGGTTTGATTGTTCTGCCCATTTCACAGTGAAACACAGGCCCAGGAAGTTAAAATTTTATCTTTTCTTTCCTGCCTCGGGGTAGAGCTGTCTCCTTTCCATTCTGCAGTCACTCCACCCCAAAGGGGATACCCGAGGCTCGCTAATTCCAAACGCTGGTCGGAGTCTCCAGCGGCCCCCGCCCAGCCCGGACATCAGCCGGCTCAGAGCCCGGGAGCGCCTAGATGGCGCTCGCCGCCCGTCAGATGAGCGGAGCGTACCCGACGCCCGCTCCCGCTCCCCCTCCTCTGCGGAGGGGCGTAGGGAGGAGGGAATGAGGCGAGAGAGGAGGGGAGCGGGCCAGGCCCCGCCCAGCCCATAAGGCCCCGACGGGGGAAAGAGGAGGCGGAGAGCAGAGCTGGCATAAGGAGACTTTACTGAAAACAGAAAACCGGGCTAACCAAGGATTACAAACAGGAATGTGGACTCGTAGCAAAACAAAACAGAAAAAAAAAAAAAAGGGCGGGAGTTGGGGTGTCGGAAGGACAAAAGGGAGGGGGAAGAGAGCAAGGAAAGGGAGTTTTTTTTCTTCTTCCCATTTCTTTAAAAAAACCAACACAAGAAAACACACACGCACACAACCAACGTTTGTTCCCGAGTAGAAACATAAATAGGGCAGAATCGAACACTGTTCTCTCTTCCAAATGCAAAAAAAAAAGTAAAAGGCAACGCAGGGCTTGAGGCCGCGCCCCCTCGGAGCCCCCCTCGGCGGCGGTACGTACAAAGGAGCGGCCGGGCGCGCGGATTTGTGCAACACAGGGTGGCTGCGCGCAGAGGACAGAGGCAGCGCGAGGGCGAGGGGGTCATGCGCTTGCCCCCCAGGAGCAGGGGGTCCAGCTTGTCGAGTCTGAGGTGCCCTCTCCGAGTCCTGGCACCATCTGGGGGGGGGTCCCTCTACCGGGAAGCGCCCTCTCCGAGTCCGAGGCACCCACGACCCCCCACGCAAGCCCGCCTCTCGGGAAGGGGGGCCGCGCATGCGCCCCGCGCGAGGGCTCAGTACGCGGGCACCTGGTGCTGGGGCAGCAGCTGGCAGCCGCTGTTGACGTGGCTGAGGACCTTTTGCTTGAGCTGCGCCACCTGCTCGCGCAGCAGGCTCGCTGTGGACGCCAGCTCCGTATTCTGGCTCTTAAGCGTCTTCACTTTCTCCTCGAGGCGCGAGATGCGCTCCAGCTTGCGTTTGCGGCATTTGGAGGCAGCGATGCGGTTGCGCAGCCGCTTGCGCTC